>NC_141536.1:44049998-44349998 GCF_021556685.1 Rattus norvegicus
GACGCTGCCCAGAAACTTCCCACTTAATTGAAATGCTTACACGTAAGGGCACATCCGAGGGTTCTGAACCCGTTCCCTCCCACTCATACACCTCATTGCCTCCACTCCCGAAGGATGAGGAGGAGAGGAAGCCCAAATCATGTAAGACAGTGGAGGTCAGTTGTTATTTGAATAATCTATGAGGAAACTGGTGACCCTATGACTCTTTAGGAGCATGTATAAAAGTTTTTTTTTTTTTTCTGGGATACACAAATAGGTGAGACGTAACCAGATGCTTGGATATTTCCATGACAAATATGAAGGAGGGCTTCCAATCATCCCCAGGATCAATGCCAAGTTAAGCTCCCAGTTTCTATCATCCTATGTGGAGGCCAACAAGTGGTTGGCCATCCCTGTTTACTGCCTATGTTCCCACCTTTGTGAGCTGATATTCGTTATTTTGCTCATCCCTTTACACATTTAGATTTTCATTTCCCTAGACTGCATGGACTACTGTATATTTAACTATATGGTGACAAATATAAATAATATTTCCAAATTCATTCTTTCCATATTGCCTTGTGGTGCCTCCCATGCTGCATGGTCTTACCCGTAAATTTATGGGACAGTATGTGGACTCTCTCTATAGAGATTCATTAAAAAATTTCCCATCTTTGCACCAATAGTAACAACATTTTTTTATGCATTATCTCTTTACTTTTCAAATTGCTTTACTCGTTAGAAAGGGTCTCATGGGGCTCAGGACGCCTTTGAGCTCACTGTATGAGCATGACTTTCAACTTCTTTTAAAATTTAGTGTACATGTATGTGTGCGCGTGCGTACTTGCATGTGTGCTGCATGCACGTGTGCATGCATTCACTCACACTCGCGTACATGCAGAGGCAGAGAAGGATGTTGGGTATCTTTCTTTATCACTGTCTGTCTTATTCTTCTGAGTCAGGGTCTTTGATTGAACTTCAAACCCATGAGGCAGCCAGCAAACCCCAGAAATCCTCCCGTCTCTGCTCCTCCCTAGTGCTGGAGTTAATGTTGTGAGCAGTCATGCCTGGCTTTATTGTGTGGGTGCTGTGGGTCCAAACAAACACCCTGATGCTTACAGAGTCATCTCCCCAGCTCCACATTCTATCATTAGAATAAATCATCTAGATTTCTGGTAAGATATTATACCTGATTTATTTCTCCCTTCCATAATTATCTTCAATATTCTTGTCCTCTTGCTCCTGTTTACAAACTTTGAGTTTGTGTGTCAAGTTTAATAAAAAACCAGTTTGCAGGGGTTGGGGGTTTTAGCTTGGTGGTAGAGCGCTTGCCTAGCAAGCACAAGGCCCTGGGTTCGGTCCCCAGCTCCTAAGAAAAGAAAAAAGAAAAAAGAAAAAAAAAACAGTTTGCCTGCATTGAAACTGTGTTTAATTTAAGGACTAATTTGGAGGGATATTGCATTTGGGGCAGACTGATCTTCCCTTCATGAATTCGTGAACATGGTATTGCCGTCGTCGTCTTCTTCTTCTTCTTCTTCTTCTTCTTCTTCTTCTTCTTCTTCTTCTTCTTCTTCTTCTTCTTCTTCTTCTTCTTCTTCTTCTTAAAAAAAAAAACAAAAAACTCTGGCCACCTTTTTCATGGGTCTGAATGCTTAACTGGGGGGGGGGGGTATGTGCCTGATTTGGTAATTGCTTGAGTCTCATTAGAGACTTTTGAGTGGAGAGAGTAGCTTAATGAGAACCTTCCAGAGATAATATTAGTTTGAGAGTGGTAGTAATTTGATTGGAGGTTGATGGAGAGATCAATCAGGAATCTTATAAAGGTCTAGGGAAATAACAGAAGTCTGAACATTAGCGGTCGAAGTGCTAATGAAGATATGATAGCTTAGAGAAGCATTCCAGAAATTAACGACTCCCTTTTGTAAGCAAAAGCTGCCATCAAGCTTTCTGCTTCTCCTGTAGGGCAGTTGGACGAAAGAGGAAAGCTGCTAAGGTTTGGAAGGTTTGCCTTACTTAACCTGTGCTCAGGAAAGAAATGGTTCTCGCTGGAGTAAGAACATCTTGCTCCTAGCCTTGTCTTTGGGACATCCGACTTAACCATGAAGTGCAAATGAAGCCAACCTTCATCCCACGAGCTAGAATTCTAGCTGCCTTATAGGGTTTCTTTTGTACATAAATTCCTCTGGTGGATGTCACAAAGACTTACGTTTTTATTCTCTAGTGTCTAGCACAATCACGTTTTTATTCTCTAGAGTCTAGCACAATCACTGATGTCTTCGTCACACTTATTTAGTGTGTGGTAGGAAAGTGTGTGGAGGGCAGCAGGTATGTGGAGGCCAGAGGACATCTTGAGGGAGCCCCTTCTTTTCTTCCACCATGTGGGACCCAAGGATTGAACTCAGGTCTTGGGTCATCAGTGGTTCAAGTACTTTCACCAGCTGAGCCTTCATAGCAGCTCATGATTACTCTTAGTGCAGGGAGGGAGCACTGCCTGTCAATGATGGATACTAATCTAAGAGTCAAAAGAAAAGCCATCACCTATTCCGTTGATGGATACTGGGCTTTCCTTGTCCTTCTTGGTATTAGCTTGGACCACTGTGGCCTACAACACCATCACGGGGACGTAGGCAGAATCTTTATGAGTATCTGTCCTGGCTTGGGGATTTAGCTCAGTGGTAGAGCGCTTGCCTAGCAAGCATAAGGCCCTGGGTTCGGTCCCCAGCTCCGAAAAAAAAAATGAGTATCTGTCCTTGCTAGTTTTGTTGTTAACTCAACATACCTGGGTGGACAGGCCCTTCCTTGAAGAATTGTCTTCCATCAGCCTTTGGGTATGTCTGTAGGTTACTGCCTTGACTGATGATTGGCACACGAAGGCCCCGCCCACTGTGAGCAGAAATAGTCATGGGCAGGTGTGCCTGGATTCTATAAGAAGGGTAACTGAGCAGGAGCTTGGGAGTGAGCCAGTCAATAAGCAGAATTCTTCCAGGATTTCTAGTTCAGTTCCTGTCTCCAGGTTCCTGCCCTGACTTCCCTGGGCTGTGACTGTGTCCTGTGAGTCGAAATAAAACCTTTCCTCCCCAAGTTGATTTTGGTCGTGGTAACAGAGAGAAAGCCAGGACAGCATTTCTGACCTTGATTTCTTCTAAGATACCTGTAAGTTTTGTGGTTTCGTTTGTTGCTGTTTTACACTGCTGATGGTGTATTGTGGTGTCCCTCTGTGAATTATGTAGCTATTAAATTTGAAGTGCTTTGTTATTCTTATGAAAAAAAAAAGTAATTTAGTCTACAAATCACTTACCAGGTGACTTTGTGCTGTTTGCAGAATGAAAGGTATGTACTTAACAATTCAAAAAATTAAAACAGAACACAACAATAAATAATAGTGTCTCTTTGCCGCCTTCTAAACAGCTGTAATAGGGTCTTCCCCATGGGTGGCCAGACTTCCCCTGTGAGTTAATGGAAACTATAGGGGTATTGTTAAAGCGAGGCTGGTTTTCCCATTGCTTTCAGCAAGATGGGTGAATTTCTGGAGCTTTTATATGTCTGAGGGTGGGGTATACACGCACACATGCTTATTGGTATGCGTGTCTATATTTTCTCTATTGAAGCTAAGCTCCTGGGTTTGTTTCCGATGTGTGTATCTCTTTGCTTAAAGTGCTGTTTCCAGATGGCAAACGGCACGTTGCTGTTTCCACATTGGGTACAGACAACACATTGGGTTCCTCCACTTGCCGTAACCATTGCCCCGGTTTGCCATGGCCTCCACCTAAAGGAATCGTCTCCATTCACATATGTCAAGCATTGGGAGAGGAGAGTGGCCAGTGATCTTATGGTAGCCATTGTAGTTTTGACCACTACTTGTCTATTGTTCCCCAAGAGGTGTCATAATGAAGAATTAAAAATATAGTTAAGATACAAGTGGGATGGGAGAAAGCAGCCGTGAAATGTTACCATGTAGGGATTGCACTGATAGATGCTAGTGAAGTGCTCATTAGAATTTTAGCACTATTTGGAAAGCTGTCACTGCCATCTCATATTTAAACTATTAAGTGCATATTTAAACCGCACAGAGTACTTGCATTCATTTCATGGCTAATCAATCCAGTCTGGAATCATTTGCCAAACAGTAATGGGATTTTCTCTAACAGTCAGATACTTAAGTCACTAGACACCAAATTATAAGATAAAAAAAATCAATTCAGCATCCCAGGTAATTATAGCCTTAAAACAATATTGTGTTGAGTTCTGGCACACTCTTCCGAACAGCAGATGTCTTTGTTTGGGGCCATTTTGATTATCTTGGTAACTCTAGCATGATAAACTAATGATGCAAATTATTTCTTCATTTAGATTTTACATAGTAGATTCAGCCATTGGCTTTTAACATTGCATATTATCTGTTTCAGCCGGCACCCAAGTTAAAATGGTAACAGTAGAAGGGGAGTAGGTGACAGTCTACAGCCGTAGGAGAAGTATCACAACACATGGAACTCAAAGCTAATCCCCTGCCTCTAAGTGAGAGACTGGCAAATGTGGTAGCCATTCGCTGTGAGGACGAGTTCAGGAGGGGAAGAGAATGTAAAGGCAGATCGATTCTTTTTCAGAACAGATGAACTTAAGGTACCCATCATCTAGATGAAAAATATCACTTGGTTGCCTCCTGGAGGTTGCCCCTACTACTGAAGACACCATGTGTTTCATCCCAGAGATCCCTGAGCTGGAACTAAGGTAAATTCTTTCCCCCTGAGAGCTAGCTTTCATGCTACCAGAAAACACTAGGCAAGCTTTCAAGGGAGGAAAGCCATCAAAAGTCCTACCCAGGTACGACACCTATGAACCGTAACAACAACCAGACCGGCGCCATAGCTCTAAGCATGCAATAGTGTCACGTGTACCGTGGTGGTAACCAACAGCTTTCTAGCTGGACTTAGGACCCGCTCAACAAGAGAGAAAACGTGCTTGATATTGGAAACCTAGCCAACTACTCAGGGCTGACGAAGTCATGGATCTTGAAAAAGAACCTATAGCCACCGCTTTACTGAACCAGCCCAATCCCTAACTACATCCTAAATATTTGCCCCTATTCCCGCAGATAAGTGGAATCCTTCACTAGGGCAACTTTTCTTTGCTATAGACAGAGGCCATTACAGGAAACCAGAACCAATCAAAATGCAGAGCTGTAGAATCCAGTCTCAGACAATACACCTACGAAACGCCTCCCGTCCCCAAGGCTAAGGTCCACTGCGGAAGAGGAGGCAGAAGGATTGTGGGAGTCAGAGGACAGTTTGTTGTGAGACTGTGTCTCCTAGTAATGTCAGAGGCCTCATCCATAAAGTCTCGCTAACCTGACTACCCAAGGAGCTGCTGAACAAAGACAGGGATGGGGGAAAGCCCAGGCGGGGTATGTAACAGCAATTAGTGGACAAAAAGGCCATTCATTTGAAAGAACAAGGAGGGGAATATGGAAATATTTGGAGGGAGGACAAGGAAGGGGGAATGATGTAAATATATTATAATCTGAATTTTTTTTAAATCACCAAACCTTTCAGAACTAAGGAAGCATTATTCATGCAGAAGAAATAAAATTATTACATGAGTGTCTAAACCATGACAAAGTTGGGGAATACTAGCATGTCAGAGAAAGGGGAAATAAAGAGAAGGCATTGGAGGTAGCCACGGAGAAAAATCCAGAGCATGGGAAGAAAACTGCGAGAGATCATCACATGCAGGGACATGGTTTAAATAGAGTCACCTCCTACCTGTTTAATTTTGAACCAAATCAATGTATGTATGTTAAATTGTGAATTATATGCATATATTTTTAGTCACAATGGCCATAGTATCACTATGTAAGGTGATATCACTTTGTAAGGTCAAATAAGTTTGTAAACTTAAAGGCAAAAGACGTGTTTCTCTCTTATTTCTTTTCTTCCTTTTTGAGACAAGGACTCACATAGCCTTGGTTGATCTCAAACTTGCCACGTAGCTCAGGCAGGCTTTGAACTCCTGACCCTCTCTCTCTAATTACTAGGATGATAGGCATGTGTTCTGCTTTTCCTTCTTGATTTCTTTTACAATTCTTATTAATTAATTAGTTAATTGATTAATGTGTATGCTACAGCACACATATGGAGGTCAGAGAACAACTTATAGGAATTCTTCTTCCACAGTGTGGGGCCCGGGGATCAAACTCACCCTGTTGTCAACCTTGGCAGAAAGCCCCCATCTGTCATTCCCATCTTGGTTCTCTTTCTGAGTGAGACATAAAATTCCAGCTCTCAAGCAATAGGAGTGGTGACTTTTTCTTACAGTCAAGTAGATCATCTTGTGTCCCACTTTGGATACTGGACCTAAGGGTCAGAAATAAGCAGCTTGAAACACCTTAAGGAGATTAAATAAAATGTTGTTTTAAAGATAAAAACAATCTTCATCACTTTATCGGCCTGGGAGTCAGTGGAAGTCTTGGTGGGGCAGGCTTATTAGTAGAGCAAAGGCAGCAGATATTAGAGGCTTAGGGCTTAGAGGATAACAAGTGACACCAATTCACACCTACTGCCTGCAGACATGGCGATGGGAGTTTTCATACACCCTCAGATGCTATGACTATTCCCTATCTAGATAGGGAGCTTAAGTGCTCACACAGCTAGGTAAGGAATTCTAGTGGAACTTGAGTTTGGGCTGACTGTCTCACAGGGTGAGCAGTATGCAGTGTCTGCCTGCCACTGTGAAGCTGCTGGAGATGTAAAATGAGCATAGCTGATTCTTCTAGATATTAAGGTAGCTACTAAATGAGAACAGAGAGGGTACGGAGAGGGTTACCGAAGGATCCTCCTCACTCTCCTTGTTGTCATTAAAAAATATTTCCGTAATGTGTAAGAATTGAATATTCAGAGAATGGAGAGGAAAGAAAGGGGAAATGCTTTAAAGTAATTAGGCAAGAGAGACGATACAAGAGCTATAAGGAAACCACTCATGATTAGGAACATACGTGGAAGTTAAGCCATAAGCAGGAGGAGACCACCTCCTCCACTACAGAGAGAAACACGTTAAGTCGAAAGGCAGCTGCCGGTGAGTGTGTGGATCTGCAGCTGGAGGAGGGAAGACACGAAAACTCCATATTTCTGATACTTATCTTCTCTGTGGAGTAGGAGTCAGGCTATGGCCTAGAAAGTGTGAGATGAGGAGGTGGGGGGATAGAATTGATGTGACTCAGATACTTTCACGCCGCCAATGGCAGAGCTGCCAACACTAGAACGGACTTGGCTGAGTCCACTTATGGTTCCACCTGGATCCAAAACGACAAGTTTCTAACAGTGGTTTCTGCAGCCCATACATTTTTCGTTTCTTAAATTCCATCAGAGGCTCCCCTAACCTTTGTTCCTCTGTAATTTCCAGAGACAGGGCCAATTGCGTATACCATCTATACCAAATCCCTTTTTACCTAGCGGGGTGTGTGTGTGTGTGTGTGTGTGTGTGTGTGTGTGTGTGTGTGTGTGTGTGTGTGTCTTACTGGCATAACCATGACTAATGTTTGCCTAGTTCTTCCTCAAAGCTGGAATGTGGGCTTCCTGTGGCCATACTATTATGAGTCAGGATGTTTGTATGCAAAAAAAAAAAAAAGTTAACTAACTTAAAATGCAAAGCAATTTACTTAAAGCGTTTCAGAAGACTCGCAGGATCGCTCTGGGAAGGTAGATAATCAGGCTCTGAGAATGAACCTTGGCAGGTTGTAGATATGACACAGGTTAAAAATCACACCTCTGAACTGGTGTAGTGACAGCCACTGCTGAATCCAGGGAAGTGTGTTTAGCTGACAAACCTAAACCACGTCCCTGTGTCTATACTTGAAGCGGCAGGGAAGATGAACGTGGAGCTCGGCTCTGAGACTCAGATCTCAGTTGTGTCGTACAGATGGAGAAAACTCGAAGAAAGGGGGTGAACAAAAACACCCATTCCAGTCCATTTCTGATGTCCAGGATTAAACCCGGGTTCCTGTGAATATTACACAAACTGTTTACCACTGAACTACATCCCCAAGTCCTATTAATGTCTGTTCTAACACCCAGTGTGGTGTGTGTGGTGTGGGAGAAGAAAGGGAGAAGGGAGAGGGGGAGGGGGAGGGAGAAGGGGAAGAGGAGGAGGAAGAGAGGGAGGAAGGAGGGAGGAGTGTGGGGAGAGGGGAGAGAGGAGAGGGAGAAGGAGGAGTTCAGGTAAGTGTTCATTGCTTTTTTGGTCTCCTTGTCCTTCAGGATTCACCCTTGTCCTTGAAGTCCTGAAGTTACAAGCATTTGCTTCCTGTCCCAAACTCCCATAACAATGTGCATCTTGTTTGGTCTTATTAAATTCTCACTCGTTTGTATTGATATTTGCAGCTTAAAATATTAAAGCGCTAACGTGTTTAAGGCCGAAGGAACATCAGCTTTCATTTAATCTAATGGGCCCTAGCTCATCAACTCACAGAAATCACGAGACCTTTCCTGCTCAGGCCTGTGCACGCCACAGTTTCCAGCATAATATCTGCCTGTGATAATATCTCCCATCAGTAAACTGAATCAAGGAACCCCTCCAGGATTTTCCTGTCCCCATGCCCTTCTCGGGGACGGCCATCCCTCCACTCATCCATCCTTTTTATTTAGATGCTCCCCACCCCCTGCATTGGCTAGGATCAGATTTCACCCTTTCTGCCTAGAACGTTCAGTAGCCTTCATAGATTCCTGCACACTATTTGGAATTTCAGCTGAATGTCCGTCTGTCGTAGGCAGTCTTACTTGTGGATCTTTCCTTGGACCTACTGCCATGCTCTAAAGCCATGTATATTTCAGCTCAATTGAACCTAGTAATGGATTTCAATATGACATTTCAGGTACATAATGTGTTGTCATCCACCCCCCCCCCCAACCATTTCTTGTCTCTTCCCCGCCCCCATTCCTACTGCTCTTCTCCTTCCCAATCATTTCTTCTTGGTGATGGCAGTATTGTCAGCTTGTTAGCTAGAGGGCAGGCCTCTGGCCATACGTAGGTTTGTAGAGTTACCTCAGAGAATCAGGCTCTGAGAATGAATTCCAACAGGCAGCGGTTGTGGCACAGGCAAAATGGGTGGCTACGCCATCACTGAGGAAAATTTCTCTCCCTCCCAGGACACGGACACCATTTTCATCCTCAGGGAGGTCTAGCCTCATGGTCCACATTCCTTTCCTGAGTATCCACAGGCTCGTCGTGCCAGGAAGATACCACTCTATAACGCTCCATTGCTTTATCCTGTAGCCTTCCCTGCCCCACGTCTACGATGTCCCCTGGGTTTCTTCGGCATTGATATAGATGTCCCATTTAGATGTTTAACGGTCATCTTAATTCTTAGCACTTGACTACCTAAAGAATACTTATCACTTAAAAGACAAGCCTCTTTTACCACAGAAGACAATAGTACTAATCTACATGGGCACAAAACAATAGTTAGAAGGCAAATTTGAGAAGCACATTATTCCCCATTAGTAAACCAATAGCAGTGGATTCCATACTAGGGCATATGACTGCCCCAGTCATTGGCTTTGGACTAGATTTACAGTAAGAGCTATGAATTCTCTTCTGGGGGGTGGGCCTCAGATCCAACTGGAAAGCCGGGCTACGATTGCACCAGTGTGTCCCTGCTGCTTGGATAGTTGACGTTATGGTACACAGAGTCCACAGCTGAGCGTGACTACTAATCAAAGTGTCTCCTGCTGCCCATACACCAGCTTCCAACAGTATGGTGGCTATCCAGTAGGGAGGAAGCCTCCAGCTAAGTTACAGCTTGACTTGTCTTATTTCAGTGACCTAAAGGTGAGCTATCTTCAGCAGCAAGGTCTTACCGTCCAGTGCCAGCGGGCAAACAAGAACACTGACAGGAGCTTGTGTTACTTGGACACCTTCAGGAGCTTTCCTGAACAACCAACCCCAACTCTTCCCTCCACATTTAAAAAGGGGTAGTTGAAGTACAGACCAGCCACGTCCTTACCTCACTCAGACTCTCTACTGTGTTCTTAAAGTCTGGCTTTTCCCTTCTCACCCTTGGACTGACTGGTGGGCCATGACGTCAACTGCTAATAGTGAACCACCCTTTGCTACATCCTCCTGGGCTTCCAAATTGTGTTGGATATAGTGATCATGTGACCACGCCTTTCTCCTCTCCTATGAGACTGCAGTACCAATTTCTTTGCTGCCTTTCTTCCTCCTTGCCTTAGTAGAAATTTGCCAATTTCCAGACCTGTGTCTGTTTGAGGAAGTAGTGAGAGAGCAGGCAGTAGTGGGGTGGGGCAGTGGTTTGCTCCTAAGTACGTGGCCAGCACATTGTCTTTTCTTTCCCACTCCTAAGTGCAGGTTTCCTGGAGATCTTCTCTTGCCTGCCTGCCTGCCCCCACCCACACTCTCTTCTTTGGAAAATTCACTTATTTCCCAGGTGTGTGTCATCCCCTTGTGACCATTTCTCTTGGCCTTTTTCAGTGTTTCCCCCTTCTCTCCTCAGGACTGCTTTAATCTCCCATCATCAAGTGCACATCCCCAGGATGAGATCCTGATATCCAGACTAGCAAGACTAACCCAGATACAGTAGTCCTGACAACCATCCTTTCTCTCTTCCTGCCGGAACACTTTTCATGTAAAATTTCAGCCTCCTCCATCCCTTACATCCCTGACCAAACAAATAGTCCTGGGTTCTGTTTATTTTTCCTGCCCTGGAACTCGTAACACTTCCTTTCCCTCATACTGTTGGTACTTTGTTCTTGTCTGAACAACTGCCATGCCTCCTGTCCCTAGCTGTTTACTGAATGAACTTGCTCAGAGTAGCCCTGGGTTAATGTGGAAACTCCCCCACGTGACCACAGTCCACAGTCCGATCCTACCTCACTCCTCAGATGCTTGTCCTATGTGTAGGGTTCAAAACCACCCTGTGATGTCCCGTGGTGTCACATGCTTCCCCATCTCCATACCTCTGCTCTGAATATTTTCATCATCTGAGGTGTCTTTCTCTCCAGTTAAACCCAAGTGACAATTTGGTGCCATTTCCTCTGTAAGGTCCACTTTGTCCCCTTGGAAAGGGCTGCTTGGCCTCCAGGTTACACAAGGATCACACGATCACCCTGAGGAAATGCAGATTCTGGCTCAGTCATTCTCAGCGATGGTCTGAGTCTTCCTCACAAGGTCTCAAGTGACAAGGCAGGTTTCCTGGGACACTCCTGGACTAGGAGCAGCGGTTTTCAACCTGAGGGTCTCCGTCCCTACGGTGATTGGATGACCCTTTCACAGGGGTCACATATAAGATATTCTGCGTATCAGGTACTTACATTGTGATTCACAACAGTAACAAAATTAGTTAGGAAGCAGCAATAAAAATAATTTTATGATTAAGGGTTACCACATGAGGAACCGTATTAAAGGGCCATGGCATTAGGAAGGTTGAGAACCACTGCCCAAAAGACTCTCTCTCTGTGTCTCTGTCTCTGTCTCTGTCTCTGTCTCTCTCTGTCTCTCTCATTCTCTCTCTCTCTCTCTCTCTCTCACACACACACACACACACACACACACACACATTTGCAACAGCATCTCCCATGTAGCCCCAGCTAGCTGGCCTATAACTTGTTAAGTGTACAGGACCTCATATTTGTTGCAATCTTCCTGCCTCTGTTTCCTGAGTGCTGTTAATGGAGACAAAATACTCATTTTGTCTCTTTACCAACAGGGATTGACTTTGATGAATAAAAAGTCAGTGATGAATAAAATTTATTTTAACTAAAGTGAATACACTTCCAATGTCACCGTTTTAGGTCTGCTCCATAGTTACTCACACATCTCACGTCAACCATGTTTCCCATGGATGAATTTACAGGAGAAAGAATACAGGATCTGCTGGATGTGAGGATGACCAAACATGTCTGAGACAATGCTAACAGGATTGTATGTCCAGGGCTCTGAGCTGCACAAAAAGGAGCCCTTTCTACTTCTAACAGAAAAGGAATTTGTAAACGTATATCAGAGAACTAATTCGCCATGACTGCAATCCCAGCCTCTCAGTCTGTGAAAGCCTGTGTGCCCTCTTCTGCCCTTACAGACTGGATTCTGCACAAGGCTGACTTCTTTGACTTGGTGGTAATTACCAGCGTGAAACAAGTCGCCACAAAGCCGGTGACTTAAAACATCAACAAGGAACCCTATTTCTTCAACTCCCTAGTGTGTAATTTTTCAAACAAGCCAAAGCAGGCCTTTCCTAAGCCTGCCCCCCCATTACTATGTACTTCCTTATGTTAGTGATTTCTCCCAGCTTCTCTCACCTTGACATAGCAGGTGACATTTGTTTTCCTGATCATTTTGCTAGACAAAGACCCATCAGATGATCTTTAGACTGGCAGCTCTCATCGGTGACATAGCGGTGGCAGTAGGCATCTCCAAGGTTGAGCAGTGTCCTTACGTGGTGAAGTAAGACTGCATTTAGCTGTGCTGGTGTGTATTTAAGGATGAGAGAGAACCAGGTAAAAGGAAAAGGTGATCAAAGTCAGCCTTTATGCCAACTGCATAGACGGCAGTCTAAGTAGTCTGAGTTCTTGTGTGTAAATAATTTCCCAAGAGCATTGTTTTTATTGTTGACATTTTCCTGTTGATTTCTAAGAGACTGAAAAGTCAATCTGTTCCTTTGAGTGCTTCTGTGAATCTGGCAGCATAATAAAACGTTTCTTTTAGAAGGGCCAGAGAGCTTTAGAGCGCAGTGGGGAAAGAAACTAAGGTTGGGTGAGAAAAAAATTTTTTTCTTCCCCGTCTAAAATCGGATGTTTCTTATTTTTTTCTTGTTGAGGGATTTCCTTCAGGAAAGGCCTACCGTATGTGATGTGATTGACAATAATTCCAGCAGCTCCAAGCACTAACTGAGAGGTCGGGGCAAACTCTTTTTGGCCTGTCTGGTGTTCCCCTTCTCATAGAAGATGAAGTAAATGCCAGATAGCCTTCCCCCACCCCGGCAGTTTCATCCCACCATCTTAGACATGGCTGACGTTTTCGGAATAGTCCAGCTCAGTGCTTGTCTCTCCTTTGGTTCTCTAGCCACTCTGATTATCTCCGACACTCACAGAATCTTTTGTCCCCAAACTCTGATTCAAGTAACTTTTTTGTTGGGGTGGGGGGGAGGAAGGAAGAGGGAGGCCTATAGGGGATTTTTTGGAAGCCTCGCTCTGAATTCATTCTTCTGCTTCAGTGTAATGCTGGTATTTGAACAAACATAAAAAGCTTGATGCTTTAATGTCCTGCTGACACCAGTGTCAACAAAGCATCGGAGCGGAAGGTTTTTGGCAGCTGATTAGAGGGAGATTTTATGTCACTAGGTTTAAGACTGAGGACGCCTTTTAGTGGCTCGTTCTCAAGGATAAGCTACACTGTGCGGCATAAATCAAATTCAGGAGCTTTATTAAAGGACCCTTGATAATTTGGTAATGTATTACCACTAGGCTTCAGAAAGGCGAGAAATGACCGCGTTTTATAGTGTAATCTAAAATAATAATACAGATTGCAGTTGCGTTCAGTCATGAAAGTATAATTTAACAGTTTGAGTTGATGATAACCTTCTCCTCCCTCGACGGTGTCCACTCTTATTTCAGCTCAAATATGGTTTACTGGGGGATGATTTGCCATGCTTGCATTCAGAGTCCAGTAGGGCTGAACATGTGTTTAATTGGAATTTTACATCGTGTTGGACAAAAAAAAAAAAAAAAAAAAAAAAAGGAAGAAAGAAACACCCTCCCGGAGATTGCAGTCCCCTAAATAGTAACCATTCCAACACTCAAGGTGGGGCCCCATGCTCGTCCTTAGGGCTCCCCGAGAGAACTTTCTCACTGGGGGTGGTGATAGGAAACAGCTTAGTAATGGTGTGAGGTTAAACCATCTCCAGGCATTGGGGAACCTTCCCCATCCCAGGCCTGGAGAAGCTTGGTGATCTTGGACCTGGGAATCCTGTGGGGCAGGCACGTGATAGGCAGAAGGCCTAGAACAAAATGTGGCCTCCACAGGGCTGCAAAAGGTGAGAAGGGAGTCAGGGAATCCACAGCCCCAACGTTACTTCCTGCTCATCATTGATTCATATTTCCTAGCTGCCACTGGGCTGGATCTAAGCTCAAGGAAGCTACAGGACAAAGACATCTAAGGGATGTGGCTGTGGCTCACAGTGTCGTAGGCCTCTGAAGTATTGTTATTCTAGCTCATGGAAGTATTCCTAAGAATCCTGTAAGTGCTCAAACTGTCCTGGGTATCTTGGTCTCTGGTCACTTAGGTCAGCCATAAACTCCTAAGGTAAACTGATCTCTGGACCTGCCTCCTCGTTCCTATACAATGTGACCCTTGAGCTGAAGGTTAACTGTGTAACCATGTAACTTTTATCTCTCCGCCTCTGTAAACAATGCCTGCTTGTTGTGGATGTCCAGAGGTGCCTTTCTGTATGTGTCACAATTGCATTTTGACTTTAAAGACTCAAACCAACTGGAGGTCAAGGCTGCTTCCTGCTAATCTGCTCCAGACAGTCCCACGGCCTGTTAATGGAGACCCCGTTGGACTTATTCAGGTTGAATGGAGTCTATTTAGGTACTCGAAACAAAAGCAAGGTGTGGAAGGGTTGCGCGTAGATTGGGAGGGGAAAAAGCTAGCTCACACAAGGCTAGGAAGGACAAATTTAACAATTTTTGATGCTTAAAAAATAATCCTCATTCATATTTGTTATAAATGTGACCAATTAAGCTGGAACTTGATTTCTAGTTGCCATTTTTCTCTCCCTACAAGTAAAAAGCACTCCTTTAAAGTTCTCTGCTACCTGAGGTTTCGCAACTTTGGGAGCTGATTGTCTCGCTTTGTAGTGGAGATGGAATGCAGCCTCACCTGCCTTTCCCGGAATGTATCCATTTCTAGGAGCATAGAGAACAAAACAGAAACGGCTCTCACTACTGTGCTAGCTAAACTCAGGGAAAGTTTTACCTCATATAAGGATCACTAGGAAAAAGTGACTGGGTAACATTGCTTCTTTTTGTTTGTAGTTGTTCTGTGGGGCTCCTCTGCTTTTTGTTTTGTTTTGTTTTGTTTTGTTTTCAGAGCTGGGGACCGAACCCAGGGCCTTGTGCTTGCTAGGCAAGCGCTTTACCACTGAGCTAAATCCCCAACCCCTCCTCTGCTTTTCTCATCCCACCTCCCTGCTCCTCCTTGTTGAACACTGATTTCAGAGCTTTCCTGGGCATCTCCTCCCTGTTCCAAATGCCAGCTGGGATTCCTAAGCAAAACTGCAACTGTCTTACCTGCCTGGGTGTGTGAGGTAAGTGAGGAGGAGACTGCCCTTCTCTGATTTCCTGGTTAAACAGTTCTCTTTGACAGTCCCCGGGACTTAGGGACTCCCACTAACCTCACCTGGACGTCAGTCATCCTGTGGGCAGCTTGTACTACTGAGGAGAGCTCAGGATTGGAATCATGAATTGTATTGGATTCCAACTCTGCCTTGTGTCAGCTGCGTATCGCCCATGACGCAGAATGTTTCTGTCTTACTTTTGTCACCTATAAGACGATGCTGGCAACAGGCTTGTGATCTTTAAAATACTATCATGAAGTGGTTAGGGTGAGAACAGGCCATGCATTAGGAAGGGCCCATGGCTTTCTGGGAAAGAGAGACAGGGTAGGAGTGGGCTAGACCCTGAAGATTGCCATTGGTCTCAGGGATTGCTTCCTGATTGTCACAGAAAAAGAGTGTTTTCTGGGACAAGGGAGTATAATACCTTGGCTGACTCTAGTTAAGCAGCCGCAGCTGCTGAGGTCGATCTGCGGAAATCAAGTGACTGCTTTGACAGTTAGTGAGCATGGTTGTTCTGACATCGCAGCGCCGGGACAGCTCTCTGGGATGTAGATCTACTCTCCAGTGAGACCACAATGCCTAGACCTCTCTCTTCTATAGCACCGTGTCCAAGCTACCACAGCCCCAACAGAGCCAACTATCCTCAAGACTGAGGAAGGCGCCATGATGTCAGCTGTACTGACCGATTATCAGGAATCTAAGCTGAGGGCTGGGGAGACATGAAGACCCGAGTTCAATTCCCAGAACCTGTGCAAAAATAAAAAATGAAGATGAAACAGGAGGAACATGTGGTGGTGTAACCTTATAATCCCAGAGCTGGGGAGACTCAAACAGGAAGATCTCTGATTCTCTCTGGCCTGGCAGCCTAGACCACTGAGCCACCCTGTCAGAAAAGGTAAGGCAGTGACTGAGGAGCTGCTAAGCGTGAGCCCTGGCTTCCACAAGCATGTGAGCAATGCACCCCCCTCCACACGCATACATGTATACATACACACAGAGAGACATTTGAGACTAGAATATTTACAAAATCAATACCTCTGTGTAAGCGGGTTGAAATTTAATTGCAACTATAAGCCTTCTTTGTTGTCGGCTTGCGTTTTAGCAAAGCTAATGACTTTTCTGGAATGCTAAGAATTGAAGTCGGGGAGGTCACATGTTTTCTCAGAATTAGGCAAACCTGTCCTCAGGTTGGGGCTCTAAATAGTGAGGACAAAAATAGAACGAATAAAGTCGTTATGCTCACGGCAGAAGAGGAGCCTAACGAATCATCCACCTCCCCAGAAGATGTCCTTATAGAATTGAAATCTGAAATGTCGCAGAGAACCTGGCCTTCAGAAGCCCTGGTCCCATGCCGCAGGCGGCTGAGGATGCCCTGTCTGGGCCTGCTTCCTCTGAGATGGCGTCTGCTTCCTCAGCACATTCTCGCTTCCTAGAGAAGTCTCATCAAGTTATCATCTGGACAGGTAGTTGGAGCTGTCTCCTGTCTTCTGGCTTGTTTGCACTCAGAGCCAACTGGTGAGGGTTTCAGAGTTAAGCTCCAAGGCTGTCTCCTCCCTGTATCTAGAAGAAAACCTCAGGCACTATGGAACCCCAGAAGCTAAGGACTTAACTACCCCATTCACTCAGCCAAGGCTTCGGTGCAGCAAGGTGTGGCCCGGCCGCTGTGCCCACTGATACTTTCCCGTTTTTACCACCACGTGCTTTGTTTGCTCACCAATCCTCTTACCAGATGTACCAGGTTCTGCAAATCACATATGATTTATTCCAAAGTGTAAAACGGGGCTCTGAGAGCTCTCTTATAAAAACTGAACAAATAGCTTTGTCAAGCATTAAAAATATGATTATCTAAACATTCTGTTATTGAGCAAGAGAATCTCAGATATGGGAGAAAACTGCAGAAATTTAAAGGGTGTACTCAGACAGGTCCACAGGCACCAACCAGTAAATTTTACCTGCTAGCGACAGTGAAGCAGATGGCTATGGACAAAACCTGATTAAGACCAACTACAAATAGTATGATTGGTGTTGTCCTTACACCGAAAGAGGAGGGAACACATCTGGGTGTGTTCTAATAGAAATTACATGTATAAGCCAAGATTGTGTCTACCAATGCTCACAACCCCCCTTCTTACAACTGATTTAAGAGAAAGTTCTTTGAGGTCCCAACTGTGTCAGGCATCACATGCAGTGTGAGTAATAACACATGTGAAAGTTCAGTGGCGGGCTGGAGAGATGGCTCAGTGGTTAAGAGCACTGACTGCTCTTCCAGAGGTCCTGAGTTCAATTCCCAGCAACCACATGGTGGCTCACAACCATCTGTAATGAGATCTGACGCCCTCTTCTGGTGTGTCTGAAGACAGCTACAATGTATTTATATACGATAATAAATAAATAAATCTAAAAAAAAAAGAAAGTTCAGTGGCTGCCCTCTGTAAAACTCCACGTGAGAGCAGAAACAAGCTACAATTAGTCTGTAATGTTCATTTACCATTAATATGCTGTTGGAGGCTATCTTCTGGGACGTTTAGAATAAGATCCCCTATCAGTGCCAGGGAGCTTCTACTGTTGGTCCCATTTCCACAAAGCTCTCAGATCCCTTCCTACAATCCGAGGCAGTAGCTTCTCCATCCCATAAACTCCTGGTCAGTGTGTGGAGTTTTATTGTGCCTTTTGAGGTGCCATGCAGAATGCAGTGAGAGGCAGATCAGAGGCACCTTGCTTGAGCACTCCCTCTGGGTGTGGCTTGAGTAAACACTACCCATCCAGGATTGCTTGGTGGCCAACCACTTTCTCCCCACCCTCAGTAGAAGTGTGACCCTAGCATCCGGAGCTCACTTCCTGCTGACTCCATTTCTGTGAACCTTCCCTAGTTTTTCCTTCTGTTCCACATATCCCCTGGCAGGTTCCAGGGTCTACTGGGAAAGAGGGCTAATCATTAATTAAGCACTAACTAATTGATTAATTAACTAAGAGAGCTAATCATATCTATGATTTAGATTTTCAGCTCCCAGGAAGCCCTACCCACTAAGAAGCTAAAGTTCAAACAGCCGCTGGTGACATGCCCTCCTGAGGTGGGAGAGGAGGGGAGGAGTTCCGGGCAAGGCACAGACTTCCATGTGCAAACAATAATGAAGTTGTAATTTCAGAGATGAGGAAGAAGCAGGAGAAAACAGAAATGATTCTTTAACTGGTTGTCATATTAAATTTAATATTTATCTATTTAAAAAATATCCAGGAACGCACACCACGAATCAAATGTTAATAAGGGATGTAATGGGAGCAGTGGAAAAGACATTAATTTTGAAACTCAGCGTTCGTTAATAGGAAACATTAGAAGCAACATAGATTGGGATTCTTTTTTTTTTTTTTTAAGCGATATTGGGAACTCAATGCTTTACACCAATTCAGGAAATGGATGATAATATTTTAGATGCATTAAATTTGGTCCATCACGCTCACTTCATGGTGGGAAGAAAAACAGCACTTGAGTGATTTTCCCTTAATTTGTTCTAAATTACAGCAAAGTGCCCTGCAAGAAGGGCGTACTCGTGCTAATTAACTCAGGAGAGAAGGTCACTGGCATACAATGGGGCTCGATTCCTGGCCTGAGTGAGATACTCGCTCCTGCAATTAGAATCCTGGTCGGGAATTAAAGGCATGAGTAGATGTTCACTTCTTTACTCTGCACTTCACGGTTGGCACTTTTGTCCGCTCTTCTTCAAAAGACGCTGGAGATGCGACAACAATAAAGAGATGGCCCTACGAAGTGAAACACACGGTCTTCATATTTGTTTGCAAGTATGCCTACAATACTGGCATTTTCTTTGAGCCTGAATCTTTTGGGCGGAATCTGTAAAGCCACATACAAGCGGCTTGACAGTGCTTCACAACATAAAGAATTAACAAGACTGGATCGCAGTAGTCTTGTGTTGAACTGTAAGACCAGACGTGAAACTGTAAATGCTATGTAGTCTCGTAAGTCACCCTCCAGGGTCCTCAGAATTCCACCAGGGTTAAGAGGGCTATCAGTAGCTACGTCCATAGTTCTAAAACATACAGATCTTTTAAAGGCTCCAATTGCCGGTTGCCTTTAGTTGCCTAGATTGCGTGCTGTTATATTATGCCTCAAATTATGAACGCCACAGTTCATGTTGGTTATGTTGGTCATACAACGCACGGCGTGATCCAGGTGTAAAACTGAAACCATCCGTGTGAGTTCATATTTGAATGTTGGACATGACAAGCAATCCAGAACCACAGTGCAAAGGTAATTATATATGTCATTCCTTCGGTTGTGTTAACCATATATTAATTTGGCCATTTTAAAGAGGTAAAGAAACTTTAAGACTAAACATTCATCTAAAGAGACCATTCGGGTGTGGAGTTTTCAATAATAATAATAATAATAATAATAATAATAATAATAATCAGAGATTTACTCTGAATGAAAGCTGTTTGAATGGGAAGAATTCAGATGTTATTAACTGACAAAAATCCAAGGCTTTCCCGTCCTTGGGAGTCTATAAAGATGCTCAGGTCAGTCACAGGGGAAAAACTTACATACATACATATTTTAATTTTTAGTGGCCTAAAGGTCCAGTAAATTTTTGATCAACCCAGAGTCAAAGACCCTTCAGCAAAACAATATATTTTAAAGGGGTGAACCTACTACCTTTATGTATTTTTATGCTGTTGCTTTGAAATTAAGTTCTGGGGGGCTTTCCTAAAGGATCTGGGTTCAAGTTCCAGTACCCACATGACAGCTCACAACTGTCTCTAACTCCAGTTACAGGGAATCTGACACCTTTATATAGAGACATACAGCAGGCAGAACACCAATGCAAATAAAATATAAATAAATAAATAAGAAATTAAGTTCTGATTAAAAGTAAATGTGCATTCCACTCCTAACCAAGAGGCTATTTGCAACTGATACCTCTTGGGAGAAGGGAAATAAATTTTCTCCAATGGAGTAATACTGGGGTATGTCAACCAGTTGGCCAACACAAAATGAATGCCAAGGTTTGTTTTGTGTGTGTGTGTGTGTGTGTGTGTGTGTGTTTTGATTCACTTAATTTGATACTCTTTATTTATTTATTTTATTAACTTGAGTATTTCTTATATACATTTCAAGTGTTATTCCCTTTCCTGGTTTCCGGGCAAACATCCCCCTCCCCCCTCCCCTTCCTTATGGGTGTTCCCCTCCCAACCCTCCCCCCCTTGTCGCCCTCCCCCCAACAATCTAGTTCACTGGGGGTTCAGTCTTAGCAGGACCCAGGGCTTCCCATTCCACTGGTGCTCTTACTAGGATATTCATTGCTACCTATGACGTCAGAGTCCAGGGTCAGTCCATATATAGTCTTTAGGTAGTGGCTTAGTCCCTGGAAGCTCTGGTTGCTTGGCATTGTTGTACTTTTGGGGTCTCGAGCCCCTTCAAGCTCTTCCAGTTCTTTCTTTGATTCCTTCAATGGGGGTCCTATTCTCAATTCAGTGGTTTGCTGCTGGCATACGCCTCTGTGTTTGCTGTATTCTGGCTGTGTCTCTCGGGAGAGATCTACATCCGGCTCCTGTCGGCCTGCACTTCTTTGCTTCATCCATCTTGTCTAATTGGATGACTGTATATGCATGGGCCACATGTGGGGCAGGCTCTGAATGGGTGTTGCTTCTGTGTCTGTTTTAATCTTTGCCTCTCTATTCCCTGCCAAGGGTATTCTTGTTCCGCTTTTAAAGAAGGAGTGAAGCATTCACATTTTGATCATCCGTCTTGAGTTTCATTTGTTCTAGGCATCTAGGGTAATTCAAGCATTTGGGCTAATAGCCACTTATCAATGAGTGCATACCATGTGTGTTTTTCTGTGATTGGGTTACCTCACTCAGGATGATATTTTCCAGTTCCGACCATTTGCCTACGAATTTCATAAAGTCATTGTTTTTGATAGCTGAGTAATATTCCATTGTGTAGATATACCACATTTTCTGTATCCATTCCTCTGTTGAAGGGCATCTGGGTTCTTTCCAGCTTCTGGCTATTATAAATAAGGCTGCGATGAACATAGTGGAGCACGTGTCTTTTTTATATGTTGGGGCATCTTTTGGGTATATGCCCAAGAGAGGTATAGCTGGATCCTCAGGTAGTTCAATGTCCAATTTTCTGAGGAACCTCCAGACTGATTTCCAGAATGGTTGTACCAGTCTGCAATCCCACCAACAATGGAGGAGTGTTCCTCTTTCTCCACATCCTCGCCAGCATCTGCTGTCACCTGAGTTTTTGATCTTAGCCATTCTCACTGGTGTGAGGTGAAATCTCAGGGTTGTTTTGATTTGCATTTCCCTTATGACTAAAGATGTTGAACATTTCTTTAGGTGTTTCTCAGCCATTCGGCATTCCTCAGCTGTGAATTCTTTGTTTAGCCCTGAACCCCATTTTTTAATAGGGTTATTTGTCTCCCTGCGGTCTAACTTCTTGAGTTCTTTGTATATTTTGGATATAAGGCCTCTATCTGTTGTAGGATTGGTAAAGATCTTTTCCCAATCTGTTGGTTGCCGTTTTGTCCTAACCACAGTGTCCTTTGCCTTACAGAAGCTTTGCAGTTTTATGAGATTCCATTTGTCGATTCTTGATCTTAGAGCATAAGCCATTGGTGTTTTGTTCAGGAAATTTTTTCCAGTGCCCATGTGTTCCAGATGCTTCCCTAGTTTTTCTTCTATTAGTTTGAGTGTGTCTGGTTTGATGTGGAGGTCCTTGATCCACTTGAACTTAAGCTTTGTACAGGGTGATAAGCATGGATCGATCTGCATTCTTCTACATGTTGACCTCCAGTTGAACCAGCACCATTTGCTGAAAATGCTATCTTTTTTCCATTTGATGGTTTTGGCTCCTTTGTCAAAAATCAAGTGCCCATAGGTGTGTGGGTTCATTTCTGGGTCTTCAATTCTGTTCCATTGGTCTGTCTGTCTCTGTACCAATACCGTGTGTGTGTGTGTGTGTGTGTGTGTGTGTTTTGTTTTGCTTAGTTTTTTTGTCTTACTACTTTGTTAGTTTATTTTTTAAATATTTATTTATTTACGTTATGTACACTGTCACTATCTTCAGACACATCAGAGGACATTGGATCCCATTACAGATGGTTGTGAGCCACCATGTGGGTGCTGGGAATTGAACTCAGGACCTCAGGAAGAGCAGTCAGTGTTCTTAACCACTGAGCCATCTCTCCAGTCCAGTTTAATTTAATTGTTGCAGAGGGGGAGGGGGAGGGAGGGGAGAGGAAGGGGAGAGAGAGGGAAAGAACATGAAAATGGGTGGCAAAGGAGATAGGAAAGATCTGGGAGGAGAAAGAATATGATCAAGATATACTGTATAAAAATATTTTTAAATTAATGAAAGAGGGAAAATAGATCTGTGAAAAAGGATGTTAAAGGTTCATATGTGAAAAAAGCAAGTCCCTTAGTACTATTTATTTCTGAAATTCCAGCAATGGGAATGAGTACATAGTCTGTTCATGGGGACAGACTCAATACCGAATCTCGAAACAGAGCCCTGAGAAGTCATCATATCTCTTTCAGCAAAACCATGGCTGCAATGACATGACTTTGTCAAATTGTTATGTGCGACTCTATAGTCTTACTGGGAGGCTAATTGGTCACAGCTTCGTCAAATCCACTGAAATGAAAGGAATCTTAATTTCATTTGATAGATTTTTACATTGAGTTTAAAAATACCATAGGGTTAGTTCGAGCCAATTATTCTTTTGAGTCATAAATATACAACTGACACATCATATAATATTCTTTCAAAAGTTAAGTCCTATGACTTGGAAACAATGAGAGTCGAGTGTCCCAGCATTGTCAGCCACACACCAGTAGTAGCAAAGAGCCGTGACCGGGAGCTGTGGTCACTGGAATAGTCCACAAGGACTCTCGTCTTCAGGTTGTGTTGCAAAGGATCCCGGTCTGCTGTGCAGAACACATTCATATTTTTCCTCAGAGCTCCCCCTTGTGATTAGTGGCCAGCAGCACCAAGGCCGTTGATTGTACTGGCTGAAATGCACACTGAGGCAAGCAAGCCCCAGGAGTCCCCGTGCTTATCAGAGGACTATGCTTAATTTCCATAGCCACCTCCTGTCCTCTGTGTATAGATCCCTTTCTTGGCATAATGTGTCACGAGCATAGAAGCCACTCTGACTTGCTCGGCCCAGGACTGATGCTAGAACAGAAGTCTTAACAGAACACTCAGTAAATACTTATATGAGAAGTAACCTCTCAATGTTGATTATGGAGACACTTTTATTTATCATAAATTAACAAAGGAATATCAAACCTGAGATTTTTTTAATATACAAAAAGTATACTTTAAATTTTTAATTAGTATGTGTGAGAGTGCATCCACATATATGTGTGTGTGGGCATTCGGAGGCCAGAGGCTGACATTAGGTGTCTCTTCCCACACTAGTTTTTGGCAATGTCTGTCACTGAGCCCGAAATTCATCAACTTGGTTAGCTAAAAGACTGACCAGTGAAAGACCTTAAGGGTTCACCTGATTTCGTCCCACATCCATCCCAGAGCTGGGGTTACAGATGTGCACCTGTGTGCCTAGTTTTTATATGGGTGCTGGGGATTTGAACTCAGATCCTCAAGAGGGCGCAACAGATACTTTACCAACTGAACTGTCTCCTGGCCACAAATGTCATACTTTTAATCCTTATCAATCAACCAATGGCATCAACTAGTCCAACATAAAAAAGAGATAGTCAGATTTGGTAGTTCATTTTAAACCTCTATTCCAGGGTCATTTTATTTAGTATTTTTCAACATCCTCTTTAGTTTGGTTCTGATGGGAGCATAATACAGATCTTCGATTGCTTTCTCTTTAAGTTTGAGACGCATCTATTCTGTAAGTCCTGGTTAGATAATATATCGCCTGGCAATGGTGGCACACACCTTTCATCCCAGCACTCGGGAGGCAGAGGCAGAGGGTTTGAGGATAGCCTGGTATACAAAGTGAGTCCCAGGACAGTCAGGACTGCTTACACAGAGAAGCCAGGTCTTACAAACAAAACAAAACAAAACAAAACAAAACAAACAAACCAAACAATAACAAAAGATTACTATATAGTATTTTATAACTTTAGATTTTAGTTTTCAATAAGGTCCATGAACTTTCAACAAATTATTGAAATCTCAATGCATTTCTTTGAGCTTACCTTTAAATCATGGTAATAACTTAACAAGCGAGGGTTTATGGCACTTTTTAAATCATGTGGTTGTTCCTGAGATCACCTGTCTACTGAGACCTTCATATCTAAGAGAAGGTGGTATTTCTCCCATTTAGCTTGAGAACCAGATCTAATCTAGCTTGAGAACTAATAAAACTTAATGTCATCCAAAGTATTAGTTGAGAGCCCAGAACTGGAAGTTTAAAATTTAGGATTTTCCCCAAACCACGGTATTAAAAAACAGTTGAATTAGAATCAGATAAGCACTGGTTTTTCAGAAGCACCCTCCTGTCCTATGCAGCCAGAGTCTTCCCCTTTCCCTTTCAATGTATCGAGTGTACTTACATTCTGAATGCATACCAGTCTGGTCTGGGAACACTATTTAATAGCTCTTGTCTTTTAAAATAATAACCAGCACCCCTTTTCAGAATGGGCCACAGTTAAAGGAAATGAATACATTCAATCTCATCTGATTTGCTTAAAATTCAAAGCCAGTGCTTGAAGATTAATTAAAACGGAGGTGCAATTCACATTATAAGGGCATGATGTTCAGGGGAAATGCAGACAGGACGCCCTTCGTGGCCTCCTTTGCTCTCCGTAGTTGGAGCAGCTCTAACTTCGTCATTGGTTATTCTTCTCAAGATCAGAAATGAGGATGTTCTCTTCTAAGTGTGCCATGCTGAAGCTGGACATAGGGTAGTAAGGGCCCCTCGACCCCGTGAGTCTCGGCAAGATGGCACCGCCATTCTGCTTGTAAATCCAGAGGCAAAGGACGAGAATGCCCAGGACTATTGTCAACGCCAGTGCTGCTGCAACAGGCATGATGCTGTGGCTTAGTCCTGGAGGAAGACAAGGAAAGATGGAGAACAGACACTGTCACATGCCTGCAATCTATCCTGCTAATTCTAAGAAACGTCTAAATGTTCTTTCCCTTCGAAACCTACCTTTCTCTGGATGTGCTGTTACAGCTGGGATGCCTGAAATAAAACAACACACAAGTAAATCCAGCGTCTTTAAATCCAGCAAAGTCTGTCAGTGTTCCAACAAAGCAGGAACCAAACTACTGCTCACGTATCACGTCTGGTGGCCTGTTTTTATGAATGACGTTTTATTGGAGCTCTGATGCTCAGTCATTCATGTATTGTCTGTCTGTCTGTCTGTCTGTCTGTCTGTCTCTCTCTCTCTCTCTCTCTCTCTGTGTGTGTGTGTGTGTGTGTGTGTGTGTGTGTGAGTGAGGGGGAGGGGGAGAACTCTTATGCCATGGTGCATGCCTCATGTTATGTGTGTGTAGGTCAGATGACATGGGGATTCTCTCTTTCTACCATGTGGGTTCCAGGGTTTGGATCCTGTAGGATGTCATACAGTATAATTTTATAACAACAGGATCCAGGCTTGGCAGCAAGTGCTTTTACCAGCTGAGACATATTACCAGTCCATAAGCCATTTACATTGATAAGTATTGGTGTTCATAACACACGTGTTTTTTTCTCTTCCCTCCTTCCCTCCCTCCCTCTCTTCCTTTCTTCCTTCCTTCCTTCCTTCCTTCCTTTTCATTTACTAAAGCCAACAAATTTCCATGTAATCTCAGCACTATCACATATCACAACAGAAATATAGGCAAGACATGGTCCTCACTAATAGGAAGTCATCGTTTTGTTGGGACTTGATGGAGAGTTTGCCTAGCAACAAAAGCCCTGCCTGTCTGTTGTAACATTGTTACAAGCTAGCACCTTTCCCATCTATGATTCCCAGAAGTCTGGAGATGAATGTATGGACTCTTCATTCCAAAGTGACACAGTCTCTGTTTCAGGGCTTATTGACTGTAAGAGCTTTTCTCATTTAAGAAGACTACTCTAAGGGCTAACCTCTGCAATTTTTGGTCTAGGAAAGGATCCAGAGAGAGCGCCACAGAGCTGTAGAGGCACCTGTAAGGTTGGAGAAGAAGGGTTGCTGGGAGTCTGAGGTCAGTCTAGACTTTATAGTGAGTTCCCGCAACCGAGTAGATCTACCCCAGAAACCTACACTGAAAACAAAACAAACAAAGGAAAAAGAAATCTGGTCCTCAGTGCAGCCTGTTTGGACAGGCACTTTCTCACCTATAGGATGAGTATGTTTTAACTGCTCCAGGGCCTTGAAAAGTTGGGGTGCTATAAAACTGGACACTGATGTGTGGTGTTTCCAATCTGCTCTTGATGCTTATGTGGTAGTGAAAGTGTGAGCATGCGGTTACCTTTTGTCTGCTACAATGTTGCCGCACTTTGGGGTTCCAGCATCCCAGCTTCCACTGGCAGCTTTTTCTCTTTCCCTGCCAGGGTCTACTCAGTCTTCCAGCCTCTCCCCGTGTTTTCAGTCATGTCATGTCATTCAAATCACCAACGCTGTCCTTTGCATCTAGTGAGTGTATCTCTCTGTGGGAATCTCGGCTCCTTAGCTGTGCACTGGATCCAGCCTCATTGGTCAACTTAACTCCCACCACGAATATTGTACTCCAGTCTAGCGCATTCTCCATGGCTGCTTTTAGCAGTGCTGAGCCTTTGGGCTAAAATACCTTTCCTACTCTGTCCCAGCGCTCTAAACTCCCCTCCTCCTTCAGAACCCAGAGTCTCATTTCTCTGCCGCCTTATCCAGGAGCCCAGAGGCACCCCAACCTTCCTTCTTGCAAAACAAGAATCTAGGAACTGCCTGATTATCATAAACACCAATGGTTCTCACGGAGGGCTTGCTCACAACTCTCAGCTGTTGTTTGCAAGCGGCTAGAATTTTCTGGTTTCGCTTTCTAAAACTCATTTCCATTGCCATAAACTGTACTGTTCAGGATGGAGTTAAATATGACCTTCTTGGCATAATCTACTCACGGGGCAGAATTACACTTACCTATCCATAACAGATGCACCAAACAAACAAGATATTCCCTAAGACCAAAGCTTTCTCACAGCACAGTACAGCACAGCTATTCTTGGTGTAAACTGTGTGTCTTATTTCATTTATGTGATGAATGATTTCCCCCCCCTTCATCTTAGAGGAGCTGACATGTTCTGACTTGTGTGATGTAGAGCAAGATGACTGTGCCAGAATCTATCTGAAAAACTCTCTGACATGGTGGGCCAGCATTAGCCAGGAACGAGTCAGCGTGAGGAAATTCCTTCTCCCTTTACACACACCTGCTTCCACTTTACAAATGAATCCCGTTTTGTCTTCGCATGGGGTAGACTGCCATACTCCTTCAGGGATCCTCAGGACAACACACGGATGGGGCTTGAGGTGGTCCATGTCTGGCTTCCGTACGCCCCAGTTTGACTGCTCTGTGGCTGCTCCGTCAAACCACCTTAAGGTTTTGTCTGTGGAGAAAAACGCTGCCTTACTATGAATCAAGTGAGTGATTACCAATCTGAGGCCGAGGTCAATCATTAAAGCAGCCTCCAAGTTTAAGGAGACACATTTAACTCCATAAGTGTATTCATGAACAAATCATCAAAAAAGTTATGTATCCAGCAGGGCAGGGGTGGTGCACACCTTTAATCACAGCATTTGGGAAGCAGAGGCAAGTGGAGCTCTGTGAGCTCGAGCCCAACCTGGTCTACAGAGTGACTTCTAGGACAGCCAGGGCTGCATAAAGAAATCTTGTCTGGTGGGAGGGGGAGGCATGTATTTAAGTTACCTCCCGTGCAACCTCTAATTTAGACATAACTATCTTATTTCTTAGTGTCCTGGCTTGTGTTTTAAAACAGCCTACACATTTTTAACCAATTTAAACAAATCGCATAGTAAACGAAACTAATGTATAGAAAAGTCCCTTGAAACCCTAACACCAACACCATAACAAGAAGGTTCATTTCCTAAAGTCGTGGTCCAGTGGGAAAGTTCAGCCCATATATGGTTAATAAGGTGTGTGTGTGTCTGTGTGTGTATGTGTGTGTGTGTGTGTGTGTGTGTGTGTGTGTGTGTGTGTGGTGTGTGCTGTCTGAAAAGAGTTTACTAACAATGAAGCAACCTACAAGTCAGTTTGCTCTTGCCTATTGCCATCAGACAGAAGTTCAAACAATGTCCAGGATTAAAATACTCCCTGCAAGGATGGACTCCACCTACCGTCCTGTAACCACGGTGACACCCTCTCCCCCAAGTAGAATCACTTTCTTGACAAGTACTTCTCAATAACATCAGTTACACAAAGAGAAGAAAACCCCCGATTACCCACATTGGTACCTATGAGGATTCAGAAAGCAGGGTGGCTCACTGGAAGAGCTCCCCATGCTGCCGTGCTTTGTGACTAACACTTGAGAGAGAGTGGGGTGTTTTCAGGTCAGTGTGGCTTGCCTTTGCAGGACTGAGTCTGGGAACAGAGTGGGAGCTAGCTAGCATCGTCAGTGCCTGCATGAAGGCTAACTTGTCTGTTTTGTTTAGGAGGGGGCTTTAGGGTTCACACTGTATTTTCACAGCAAATGTGTTCAAAAGGAGTTCTGTGGCTCCCAGAGGCCTTCAGGACTGCGTATTTATCTGCGCCTCCTCCGCACCGGCAGCACTCACTGTCATTGTCAAGTTGAGCATTCAACCAAACCATCTGGACAGAAGAACCAAGGGCAAGAAGCTCTTCCAGGAGAAATAAATTTTCAGCCTCATCCTTGATTGCCAAAAGATTGGATCCTGTAAACAAGATAAGCGAGGTAAATGGAAGGCAAACTTGTTTCTGAGCCCTGACTTGTGAACCCCCCGGTTTTGAAAAACAACCCTTCCATTACTCAGTACACATTTTCCCTTCCTAGCACTGGGGCTAGAAACACAGGGCCTTGCCATGTTAGTCAAGAGCCCTACTGATGATCAGGACTCAACTCCTGATTTTTATGGTTGCAGAGTGATCGAGTGGACAAGGAGGAGATGGCTTGGGCACCAAAGGGTCTGATGCATAAATACAAGGGCCCAAGTCTGACGCCTCAGGGCTCAGGTAAAGAGAAGGGGAGGGGAGGCAGAGACAGAAGGGCCCAGTAGGTCTTGCTGGTCAGGTGCAGTGAGAGATCATGCCCCAAATACACAGAATGGATAGTGGTTGAGAAAGACACCAGGTATCAAAACACACACACACACACACACACACACACACACACACACACACACACACACACACAATTTAAGGTGACTAAAAACAAAACAGAAAAGCAATGTCCCTCTATGTATGGCTGGCTCAGAACTCACTAGGTAGACCTTGCCCTTAAACTCATAATGATCTTTCCCTGAGCACTAGGATTAAAGGCTCTACGTCACCACACCCACCTAGTGTGATTTATGGTTTACGATTAAAATAATGTACAAGCTTTCACTTAAAAGTTAAAATAGTGAGAGAACATTAAAAGTTCACAGTGCACGTGGCGTCAGAAGGAAGAATTTTGTGGAAAAGCTGTACACTGAGCCACCCTCTCTGGTTTTCAGAGTCTGCACTGGAACTTGAACTGCCTATAATAGTTGTCCTCTTAATAAGCAAAAGGGACAGTGTTTTTGTTTCCCGGTGGTTCTCATGGCCCCTAAGGCTACTGGATCATCAGCGTGTGAGAAAGCACTGTTTACTGAATTCTCAAGAGTACAGGAAAGGGTTCCAGCCCCACAGAAGAATTACCTTCTCTTTTGCAGAATTCTCGAGCATCCTCAAAACTTCTGCTGTCCAGGACTGTAGAAAAACTGTAGCAATGACCTTTAAATCTTATCCAGGGAACTGACGTTTCTGAGCACAGCACTGGGTGCTCAAACGACTTTGTTTCTGTGAAGAAAAACCGGTATGGTTTCAGGCTGGTAACTGGGCTCGCAGACTGAGATAACCCTTATTTTCCATTCCATGGAAGGCCAGAACCAATGTGTACATTAAGATTTTTTCATCAGAATACCCCAAAGACTGGATTATAGACTAGGGCTCTTGAATTTGTTAGGAAACTCTTGACCTAACATGGAGGGTGGGCAAAGAGTGCTTTGTCACTTTGAGTGCTGCCTGGATGGTGGCTGTCAACTGCTATCCTAAGGCTGGGACATCAGGAAGATGCACTGCGTAGAGGAAGCGGCAGCTGAATGATGCTGGGAAAAGGATGTCTAAATGTATAAGATGTGTCCTGTGCAGGGCTACGTGTCACTGACTTCTGAAACCCTTATTTGCACATACTTGCCTGTAGGCATCAGTTACATACATGTGCTGTAGGTGGTAGCATCCAGAATGTAAGTAAAGAATGCAACTTTATAAAATGGGAGATTTAAAAGGAGACCAGAGAGGGGAAGCTCTCAGAGCATAGGAGAGCAACAAGGAAGAGAGCTGGGGGAAATGGGGTAAACGCGTCCAAGGGAGAAGATGGAGCCTCTAGTCAGGGCACTGTTGATAGATGGAGTTTTGGGAATGCGTTAAGTGATCTCAATTAAGGTTCATCTCCAGTAAAGGCACTGGGCTGAACTTCATGTAAATAGGGTATTATGTAAAGCGATGGGTAGGGCATATAAATGTCTGAATGGTGTCAGCTACCACCACTGCACTCGTTGCTTTACCAGCCTTGTCTTAAACATCAACCCTCACAGTTCAGATTCTCCAGAAAGCTTCGGCTCGCCTTTCTTATGCACCTTCCCATCTTTCTCTTACCCTAACCTGCCATACGGCTTTGCTGTGTGGATTCCCTGTCTGTCTTTATCTAAGCTTCTCCCCTCCCAGTGCTTCTCTATGCTGCTGTCCATCAATCCCATCCATTCAGCAAGTTCTGTCTGCATATACAGTCATGCCCTTCAAGAATCCTGACTTTCCCCCAAATAAATAGGATGCTTTTTAAAACACAACAAGAAATGATTGAGGACATCGCAGGCCGTGGTGGGGAGGGCAGTATCAGAAGAATGATGCATTCTTTTCTTGATAATCCCTCTCTCAACACATGTTCTAGACATGCCTGACAGGAAAGGTATTTGTCTTTATATGATGGACCAGATAGACTATAGCTCTTCCTGAGAGCTGAGACTTTTTATTACACGTTCATAATCTTTGCTAAGCACAGTCACACATTCAATAGTAGCACAGGACACAGTCCTGTAGTTGAATAGAATTGCACCTACCAGTGAGTACACGACAAACGGCGCCTTGCAGATGTGACTCACAGGCTGTGCCATGCCAGTGACCATCGGTGTCGGCAAAAACGCAGTCACCAAGAGAGGCTGACTCCTCATCTTTCCAATAGGTGAAAGGGGATTTGGTGCCGTCTGACCAGTCAAAATTCAGACCATTCTGCAGAGGGGATTTGAAGCAACACTTCATTGCTAAGCCTGCGGCTGGGATCACCCAGTACTACCTGAACACCCACTCCTTCCAAGTTCTACACTTCTTTCCAGAAGAAACAGAGGTTTTGGAAGGAACAGAGTTTATTTTTCAGCAATCCAAGTATGTAATACTCTTGTTTTAAAAAGCAAAAGTGAACAGAAAACAAAGCAAACCAAAACAAAAAATCAAAATCACACAAACAGAACTCTTCATGTTCTATTTCAAGGGCAGCAAATTAATTAATAATAAAGTTTCTGATCAGAAAGCAGCAATCATTTTTTAAATGTAGATTCCGGAAATCTAACAAATCACCCAAACATAGTACTTGAGTTTGAGATGTATTTCACTGCATAAATAAGTCAGTGCTCAGGGAAGCTTGAGAATTTTCAAAGGACCCTTGGGTCCTTTGAAACCATGCAAGTACATGTTTATCCTAAAAAGATGTATACTCTTGTTTTATAGCCTTGGCATTCTCAAACAACAATAGCAACAACCACCACCACCAAAAAATCAAAACCGACTAACCAACCAACCAACCAAAGCCCAGTAGTTTTTGTATAAACCAATTATTGAAATGTTACAATGTTGCTATTGTGTCTGGGAATTTCTTTTGCATGCTGATTTCAGTGATTGTCTCTCACTAAGGAAATAGAAAGTTTGCAAAGATGATTAGAGAGACTTAGAACACCTACATCTGGCGTGGATAGTCCAATCCAGTGGGCGTGCCCCAGCCTGCTGAGGAGAACTGTGAGGAAGGACTGGTGAAATACGTCTGGAATGCTGACCAGTTCTGCTCCCTGCATCCGGCAGGACTTTCCTGCTGCGTACCAAGTCATATTAGCACGGATTATTTTATAAGTCCTGTTTCCGTATTCTAATGTGCTGGGGACTGCATAGGTATCAGACACGTTTACATGGTTTTCAAGGGTATCTGGAACGAGAACACCAACAAAATCACTTGTAGCATCCGGACTGGAAAGGGGGATTTCAAACTTAACATGCATCTTTGTCACCAGGATCCACACTGACCCACATTTTTCTTCCAGAAGAGAGGAATTCAAAACACGGAAGTGTGTGGGATGTTAGGGAACTGGAACACTGTGGTGGTTTGAATGACAGTCACCTCTGTAGGCTTATGCGTTTGAATGCTTGGTCTTCAGTTGGAACTGTTTGAGGACTAGGAGGTGTGGCTTGTTGGAGGAGGTGTATTGCTGGGAGCTTTGAGGTTTAAGAAGTCATGCTATTTCCAGGTAGCGCTCCCTCCCTCTTCCCCCTCCCTCTCTCCTGTCTCCTCATGTATGTGCATGTGTCTAGACTACTTTCTCTTTAATATATATGCACTTGTCTTTTTTTTTTTTTTGTCCTGTATTATGTTATAGCTATAGAACAGGCTGAGTTTAGAAAAACTAAACCAGGAAAAAAAATTAAACTTTTCTGCCGTAACTGATTTAGAATAAATTTTGTCCCTCTAGCATACTAGGCTGAAAACTAAAATCACTAAGTGGTTTGGGTTTATTAAGGGGCGTGGGAAGATGAAAATGGCTGAAGGCCTGGACTTAACCCATTCCTGACCCTACCTGGCTAAGAGACCTGGAGAAAACTAATCCTTCTAAAGCTCAAATTTCAGGTCTATAAAAACTGATGGAAAAAAAAAAAAAAGAACTGATGAGATCTTCCTTAGAAAGGGGTCTGTAGAATTCATTGTGATCATTGTGATATCCACAAGGACACGCTCTATTGCATCTGGGACATATCGACCACTCAATAACTGTTGTTCCTCTTACCCATAGTCTGTTTTGGTCCCGTTCTCCATGATGAAATGGCAAGGTGGGGACTTGCCTTTCACCTTGTTACTGTTATTTGCTCTGGAAAGCACATGTGTAAGATCTGGGCACACAGATAAAAGGAGCCACCTGTTAACTAGTTTGTGATGGACTGTACTTTATCTGTAGTGTGCTCTTTCCTGAAAGTCTGTTTGCTGGCCTATGTGCCCACTTTACGGTTAGTTATACAAAATCCATGTAATACCAAAGTGCTTTTTTGAAATGATATTTAGTACAATTAATACAACTGAAAGCTTTTGTTTCTTCCCACTGTTGATTTTACAGTAGGGATTTCTCGCCATGCACTTAATCCTCTCAAGTTTCAAAACAAAACACACCTGATTTTGAGTAATGTGGTCTTGTAACTCATTATGCTGGAGAAGAAACATCTATGGAAATTGAATTGTTTCCAACTGTCCAGTCTTGACACCCCACCCCCTCAACCCCACCCCCTCAACCCTACCCCTGTGTATGTGCTCATGCATGTGTGTGTGCATAGACTTGTGTGTGAATACAAGCCTGTGTGTATCGTGTCATGCATGTGGAGGTCAGAGGACAGTCATGAATGTAGATTCTACTCTTCATTTGAGATGAGGTCTGTTGTGTTGCTTTTCTGCTGTGTCTGCCTGGTTAGCTCGTCTGTGAGTTCCAGGGGATCCTTCTGTCTCTGTCCTCATCCTGGGATTACAGAGGCTTTCACCTTGTATCTGATTTACATGGGTCCTAGGGATTCGAACTCAGGTCCACATGCTTGTTCTTTCACTCACTGAGCAACCTCCCCTGGTATTTGTATTTTTTTCAACTGATAATGACTTTATTCTTTCAGGAGCACAGCAATTTTTGGCTTCAGCCCAATATAAGCATATATCTACATGGAAAATGTAGGACATTCATTGTAACAAGAATTAAAGTTTAATATTTCTCAGGAATAATTTTTAAAAAAACTGTCATTTGCTAAACATATGCTGGGGAACTATGCTAAGTTTTATGTATATATGAGAATCTAAAGTAGTTCTCATGTCACTTTATAGAAATTGAAATCAAGGCTCACAGAGGATAAGTCATTTGATTGCTTACAGAGGTGGAGTGGGAGTTTGTGTGACAGGATACCAGGCCTGCTCCCCCTTCCCCCTGCAGTGTCACCAAAGGAGTGTCTATGGGGCTTGTCTCCAAATGACGAAGAAAGTCGGTAAATTTGAGAAGAGGTTATAACATCCCAGAAGTAGAATCGCTACATTTAACTGAAACTCTGCTTTTAAGATTGAAGTTCCTTATCTACACAATGGGGAGACTTTGACCCGTTTCCTGGAATGGTTCTAAAGATTTTATGGCATAATGCACATGAATCTAAAGCACGGTGCCAGGCGCAGGGAGACACAGCAGGTATGGAAAGCAAGAGGTTTCTTTCCTACTATTCAAGGTCACTCAAGGATAGTCACACTGCCCATTCAACCCTCTGGATTTCTGTGACAGTGTGACACTTTAGTTAGGATCTTAAAGGTCTTCCAAAGGCCCGGGTGTCTGAAGTGTGGTCCCCAGAGTGGTGCCACTGAGTCGATGGGACATTTAAGAGGTGAGGCCCAGTAGAAGGTCTTAGGTCACTACGGGCCCACACTGAAGGGAGCCGTGGGGGCTTACACTCTTCTCTTTCCATACTTCCTGCCTTCCAGTCATGAACTGAGTGGCTTTGTTCTGCCCCCTGACCCCTCCATGATGTTCTGCTACAGCCCCAAAGCAATGGGTCTATTTAATCATGGGCCAGAGCCCTTAAAATTGCTATGCCAATATAAACCTTCTCTCTTTATAAGTTGACTATTTCAGATATTTTGCTACAGGGAGGTGAGGCTACCACATATGGCTTTGGCATTACACTCCAGAAATCACTAGGGAGGTTTATCTGCCGGATCTAGAAACACACTATAGATCCTATTTGGCCACAAACACTATTGTTGGAGCTTAGAAAAAGTGAGTGTGAATTGTTTATTTCTATGAATTTTGCTGCTCTTGTTTTTAGTCAGGGTTTTACTATATATAACCCAGGCTATCCTTGAACTAGACAAGATGTTTTTTATTGCTGTTGTTGGAGGGTTTTTTTTGTTTGTTTGTTTTTGTTTTTGTCTCAGTCTTCCAAATGCAGGGGTTACAGGTATAAGCTAAGTATAGCTCCTTATTCTTTTGCAGTATTCTGGGTGAGTTGTAAAAATAGCCACAGCAGTCTATGTTTAGGTCTAGTGGCAGTGTTGTCTGCCAAGTGTTATATGGCAGAATTTAATTTAATCCTCACTGTGAAGTAGTAAGTGGGTAGACACATCAACTGGCTGTGAAGTTCAGACAGAGGGTCTTTGGAGGGTGACAAGTCCATAGGGTCCCGTGATGAATCTTGGTGGCTTTGACTGGAGAGAGGGAATAGAACGGCTCACACCAGTCTCTCTCTGCGTAATGTGCCACCTTGGAAGTCTGACAGGAAGATGGCCATACCACAGACATCATATCAGGTTGCCTTTGGAGCAGAACCATAAGGCAAACGAATGTGCTTTTCTTTGTGTTAATGTTAATGTCATCAGAATGTGGGGAAATGGTACAGAGTCCCGGGACACAGGAAGAAAGCTGTTTTATGGTCCTGGGGTTAATGTATGAACATGGTCATCTGTCAGATGGTTTCTGCAGTCCTGAGAACACTGCTGAAGGGCATAGTCTTAAGAAGTGGGGGATATGTGGTTAAATAGACTTAAATATACTCATGTTATTAGTGGCAAAGCCGGTAGACAGCAGGTATGGAAGAAAGGTCGGAAATGAAAGCAATAAAGCCCCAGTGAGCTCTTACCTTGCATTTTTTCACACACAAATCCATAGCCTTTTTTCCCACAGTCATCGAAATACCATTTTCCAGTAAAATGGAAATTAGGATTACTTGACATCAGGGCACAGAGTGGAGCACGCTTTTGAACTTCAGTGGTGTTATAATTGGGGATCTTTGAAGAAATACATATGTTATAAAAATATGGTAACAAATAACATTATTGTCACATTGAAAATCTTTATTTAGGGCATAATTTTAAAAAGTAATGCACCATTATTCTCATATTTACATCTAATAAACCAGCTCAGAGTCTCCCCATAGCCTCCAAGATAAATAATCACTATGATGAGTGTAATTGTGTTTATGATACTCATGAAATTGTTCTATTACATTATTAAAAATTAACATATAACCAGTGAACTAGTATAAATGGATAGCTTCAAAATATGGGAAGAAAGTTTTAGTTGATAAGTCTCAGATATGTTCTTATTAAAATGATGTCAAAACCATAAATCTTAAGGGCCTTAGATCACAGTGCAATGGTTAAAGTGTAGAAGACCCTGGGTTCAATCCTAGTAAACCCTGCCCCCAATAACATTTGAAACTTACATTTATTACATCAGATGGAGACCAGTTAGAATACACCACAGGCTTCCCATTTACCCAATTCTCATGATTGTCACTTTGTAACCCTATCCATACATTCGTGGTCTGGCCGAAAAGATTCACAGTAATGAAAGCTGGAGGAGAGAAATACATTATCTCATAACACCACACAAGTCATTGGGTTGTCATGAAATGCTATCCACAGAAATGATGGTATTTAAATTTCAGCAAACGTCCTTATGTCTCAGTTATAGGAATTTTGCACTTTGTTCCCTTAACAGTGTGACTTTCACTTTGGTTTCACTTTAAATTGACAATATTAGTGGGATAACCTGAGAGTCCATCAGATCATTAGCCAAACAATTTCCAGTGTTTACTTACTGTGTTTTAAACAAAGGGGAATTAATGCACCATATTTAAACAGAAATCTATAACTGCCTAAGTTTCAAATTGAAACGTATAGGTGAACTCAAAATGATCTTTAAGAAGCTTGTCCTGCAACTACTGTAGATGTTCCTGAGAAACTACTTCTGCCATTTTAGAACACACACTCAGTCCGTAGTCTCACCAGTGCAGCCATCCAGTTAAAACCTCCAAGGGCAGCAGTTTCTAGGCAGCCTACTGACTCTCACAGATGTCGTGGCAGAAACCCTGGTGCTCAAACTGAAATTTCCTGTGCCTTAGCAGCACAGTGCTTTAATGGCTGATTTGTAAACGCAAGTTTGAGGTGCTGCTTTGACTAAGACTTGAATGGCCCCTCAGACTCTACCTTGTTCCAGTTCACTTTCGATGGAGACCAGCGTCCCACCCTTGGCAGCACAGAATTCCTGAGCACCTGTCCAGGTCTTCAGCTCCCGTGGGTCCTTGGGGATTGTCACCAGGAAGCACTACAAATAACAACACAAAGTGTTCATTCCTGCACGGTTCCACTAGAACTGAAACAGTTTCCCAAAGACACCGAAGGTCAGCCTTGGAAATGATAATTTTCTTAGGCGGAGAACTCATTTGTCTTCCGCCGGGCTCTGCAGGCATTAATGAAGCAAGGAGAGGCACTGCTTTGGGGCGAGCGATTTGTCTCATTCGCACAAAGCAGAAGCAGAAGCAGAAGCAGGGATGTGTTTGTCACGGGGAATATCACGGAGTGTCTCTGCTCAGTGGAGGAAGGTGCTCTTCCCAAGAAGGAGCCAGTCTGCCTGCAAGCTTTACAGAAGGGGACTCAGTCTGAGAGGAGACTTTATCTATAAGCAGACCTTCTCACTGTAGTGAGAGATGGAAGGACCTGGAGGATTTAAGTCCTAGAAGCTCAAAGCCAGCCATTTTATAGAAAGTGCACAGGAAGTTACAGAAACACAGTGAGGGAGGCGAGAAAAAGACCTCTTTATTATGCCATGCACACGAAGGTCAGGGGACCACTCTAAGGAGTCAGTTCTCTCCTTCTACTGTGGGGTCCAGGGATCAATCTCAGACTATCAGGTTTGTATGGAAAGTGCTTTTACCCACTGAGCCATGCTGTGAGCCTGCGACTGTATCGTCACGGGGACTTCCTTACTATGAGATGGGACAGAGAATCAGAATGATACAGTTGGCCCACCTTGCTCAATAAATGCAAACTTGCTAGGGACACTGGAATAAGGAAAAGGGAGAAAGAAGGCCAAGGCACTAACACTTCAGGCCAGGGTCCACAGAAGTCAGGGGAGACTCCTGTGCAGGGGACATTTCATCCAGAAAGTGCTGGCAGTTTCTCTTTGCCATTTCCCCCTCAAAGAACATAGCCAGCCCTGGTCATTGTCAGATCCGATCCTGGAATTGAGCTACGGAGAAAATTTCAAAGTAACCTCAGTTGACCTAGAAACTCAAGTATGAAAGTGTGAGCTCTCTCTCCTGTCTTACCCTGGAATAGTGTCCTTCTTCCTTACTCTCTCATTTCTAGTCTGTCACCTATCACCTCTGCCCAACCACCATGACTGCATAAAAGCAGAGATAGTTAGCCACCAAAAGACATCACACCAGAGACAATCCCCCCAAAACCACCCATGGGATAAAAGAACAGACTGTGAAACGATCACCAATTTTGAGTATCAAAATTGACTGTCAATTCCAAGAGAGGAATTTGAGTGGAACTATCCCATTAAAATGTCGTTTAAGTTTTAAATTTTAAAAATCTTTAAAATTCCTTTTTAAATTTTTTTCCACTGTAAACATTTTGGGGGGAAAACACAGTTACAGGGCTGTTGAGATGGCTCAGTGGAAGAGCCACTTGTCACAAAAGCATTGGTGACTGAAATTTGGGTCCCCAGGACTCAAGTTAAAAGCCAGGTGACACCAGGGCTCTCTGCTTGTAATCCCAGCAAGCAGGAGGTGAAGCTGGGGATCGCTGGAGCAAGCTGGGTAGCAGGAGAGCTAGCCAGATCCCGCCTCAGTGTGTAAGGTGGAGAACACTTGTGTCAACCTTGGGCTACTGGTGGAAAAAAAACAGTGTTAACCTTGGGCCTCCACACAATCGTGGACACAATTACAGGCAACTATATACTCTTGTGTACTTACACACATGCGTACACTTATACATATACTCCTATGACACATGCATTTAAAAAGCAAAGAAAAAATCAGTCAAGATTAAGCTCACAGAGGTACTAGAACCCATTCTTTTGGGCACACAGCGTAATCTTGTCTCTTTCACTACAACACCAAATCGGTATTTGTGTCATCCATCTCTGTGACACTGACAGAACGTGCTCAGAAATGTCCACATTCTCTACTTAACCTTGTAAACTACTCTATGACTCTGTGCTGAGCATACCCAGAAACGGGTCCGTTCTCTTTCCTTCTTCAACCAAAACCTTAAACTGAGCACACACGTGAATGTGCCCACCTAATGGTGCAAGATGAGTAGGTACGGACTCTCTACAGAGATCAACACACTTGCTTTCCTTGAGGAGAGCAGCATTCTGGGGACAACCCCACTGTTCTCCTTAACTGATACAGGCCTCGGGTCTCCCCCACGCTTATCTCCTGCTGATTTCTGTTTCAGTTCTCTTCCTGTAGCCAACTCCCTGCAATCAATGACACAATGACATTCTCGGGCAATCTAGATTTACCACAGCAGCTCTCTTACGGCATGATTTATACCCTTGTGGGTATTTCAACAAAGTCTGGGGACATATGCAGTTAGAGACGAGGATGCTGCCAGTTTCTGCCGTGAACGACTGTTTTTTTCACAACAAAGAACAATCCAACCCAAAGTGTCAAAACTCAGAACTCAGTCCTGATGATGATTTTTTTTTCTTTTTGGACTTCAGGGCTCCATCCCCCACCCCCTTTTAGGATTAAAACCTAGAAACTGATGTAGCCTGCATTACTGATCAAGAGAGGGGTGGGTTTCCAGCTCCCCCTGCACACCCCTTTCTTGTTTGCTTCACAAAGAAAAGGAATTGGCTTTAAAGGCGTCTCCTTTTATAACAACCACCCTTTTATCTGTTCCTTTTTATTCTGCTTCTTTCTTCTAATTACAAATCCCAAAGAGTGGCGCACACTAATTATTGGGAAGTCTTATCATTTAATGTGAGTTCACCTGTGTTTAGATAGTCACTAATGAACCATTCATAAATACCAGTGACTCTTGCCGGCTCGGTTTGCTCCACCCTTTGCAGGAAGACTCTCTCTCCTCACTGCCGTACATGTTTCCCCCACAGCCAAGATTTATTAGTTTGACAATGGAAGTATGGCCTCCTGTTACCTTAGGCTTGCTTTTCTAAAATGGACCACATTGACTAACACACTTTGAAACTGTCTCGTTAATAATTGAGGCTGAACAGCTGGAGGAAGGATGGAAACCCTGATTTTAACTTGTTTATCTTCCGACAAATTCGTGAAATGTGATCAAGTTTTATGCATCTCTGATCATAACTGTGAATTAAGGAGGCCCTGTAATATTCCAAATGAGGTAGGAATAATAAAGCTTCTTTGTTTCAAAATAAGTTCTAGTCAACATCTAACAATAGAATCTATATTTCCTTCAGATTTGGTCTTTTCTCAGCTTCCCTTCTGTTATTGGATGGAATGATTGATTACCTATGGCTGAAACAACCGTACGCTCTCACCCATCTCTGCCTTCGATGCTGCTGGAGGACCCACGAGCACTGAACCAAGGTCTGGAATAATAACATAAAGTACACACACACACACACACACACACACACACACACACACACACAGAGAGAGAGAGAGAGAGAGAGAGAGAGAGAGAGAGAGGTAGGAGAGGAGAAGAAGAGAAAGAAAAAGATATAGAAGACCTCTCTCTTGGCTCTGTTGACTAACCCTTCCTAGAGTGACATAGTAGGTATCAGGCTTCTCCCACACCATTAAGCTACATCCTCAAACATGGAGGAGAAGACTTACGGGACATGGGAAAGGGACACCTAGCTTCCAGATACCTCGTTTTTCATAAAACTCTAAAAAGGCGATTGACTTGTCAGCTGAGTTTTTTAAAGTAATAAAAATCAGTCCTTGAAAGAATTGACAAAGAATTGGGAAAGTTTAATGGCCTGCAATGTATTGAGGTTTGTTCAGGATGTATCCCCCATTTTCCTTTCTGTAGCTTTAAGAGTTGATGGGGGAAATGGTCCAGCAGTGCCTGCTGCCTCTCTCAGCAACAATCCTTTCTTTGCCAGCTTCTAGAGTATCTGATGAACCCGTCAACACTGGTCCCTGCTTAGCCATAGTTTCCACTTTATCGGTTTCCGTCACCCACAGAGGAGGAAGTGAAGAGCAAAGACAACAACGATGTGATCTGTGCGTGGGAAAGAGTGGGACGGAGAAGGAGGAGCCCCCTTCATTTGGCTATAGGACATCATTTTATTTTATTATTGGTTATTGTGATTCTTCCTTTTCAAAGATTTATTTTTTTTAAATAAGTTGGGATAGTTCATGGAGCTGGAGTTTAATGTAGCTGTGAACTGCCCCATGTTGGTGCTGGGAACTGCACTTGGGTCTTCTGCAGGGGCAGCACGAACTCTTTACAGTCGAGCTGTCACTGCAGCCTCTATGGTTTCTTAACCCATCTCACTTATGAATGGAACTTTATCAAAGTTACTCAGTCCTTAGAAAGACCCTCACCTAAAGGCTTCCTCTACTAGTGGGAGGTACTGTGGACGTTTAAGAGGTAGAGTCTAAGGAGAAGCCTTAGAAAGCAAGGAGTGTCCTCATAAGGACCATGGCGACTCAGTCTCTGTTTCTCTGTCTACTCCCTCCAACTCTCCCGGTGAAGTTCAGGATACAAACACCTGGCTTTTGATTCTGTTTTAAAATAAAATTGTGAGACAAGATAGGCAGTTGTTTGTGTCTGTCCACAACACCCACTTCTAGGATGCCCTGGTTCTAACAGCTTTAAGAAACTAACAGTCAGGAGGAATGAGGTAAAAGTCAATCAGAATCCAAATCTGAGCCAAAATGATATAGAAGAAGATGTAGGGAGAAGTATTCATGACACGTGACTTGAGGCTCTGTTCTTAGGTGTCATACCAAAAGCACAAGCAATTGAAGAAAAAGTAGATACATTGGGCTTTATCGAAATTATAGAGTTGCATGCATCAGAGGGCATTATAATTATAACGGAGAACATAATTATAATTATTAGAGGTGAAGATCATTTACCTGATAGGGATTCATTACACATAACACTAGAAAGACTGCCTACAATTCAACATTAAAAAAACCAAATGACTTAATTAAAACATGGACAAAGATTTAATTAAACATCTACCCCCCAAAAAAGTATATGAATGAACCTCCTATTGTATATGCAATTATAAATTGTTCATTTGCTGGGAAAACCCATTTGTCAGTTTTTCAAATAGCTGAACCAGAGCATCCTATGACTTAGCAATTGTGCTTCTAGGTTTATCTCCAAAGGGAATGAAAACTGGGACTTGGAAATGTACACACTGGTGTATACTGTAGCATTATCATTATTATTATTACTATTATTATTATTTATTTCTGTGGAAAATACCAGCAGAACCTTGCTTTGGGTTGTGTTGATATTTTAATAATAACAATTCTTTGAAAAATAAATCTAATACTACTTTTAAAACAGGGAAATGAAATGTGTGTGTGTGTGTGTGTGTGTGTGTGTGTGTGTGTGTATGTTCCTGCATGTTCTTATAGGGGGCCATGCACCTGTCAGAGGACCACCTTGGGTTTCACTCCTTGCTTTCCCTCCTGTTCCACACAGGATCTCTCTTGTTCACTGCCATGTAAACAAACTAAATGGCCCATGAGCTTTCGGTGATTTCCTTGCCCAGCCCCCCAGGTGGAAACATATGCTGGTGTTAGACACATCTGTGCTACTGCATCTGCTATTTTACATGGTTTCTAGAGGCCTGAACTCAGGTTGTCAGGCTTGCTTGGCCAGACAAGTGCTTTACACGCGGAGCCCTAGGCTGAATTTTGATCTGATTTTCAGAAAAGTCACACGGTTATACAAGCCTCCAACGTCTATGTAGAAATTGGAATAGTAACTTTATATGTTTTAAAAATTTCGTCAAATGAGAAATGTTTACGGAACCGCCCAGTAAAATCAGCCAAGCGAGAACAATACTAAGTACTGGAGAGATGGGTGAGCAAAGGGTGATCACGCATTGTATAGGACTGTCCTCTGAGTCCAATAGCTGCCATCTTCAGTGCAGCTGTGCCCCTTGTAAAAGATTATCCATCCCACCTGGGTCTGCTGGCTGTTTACTCTCACTGGGAGGAAAGGGGTCGGGAGACCCTCATCCAAGTAGGAGTTCATCCAGCTGCTTCATGCCACCTGTTGTATCCAACTCTGCCCTAACTGTATGTGGCCTGGGCGAGGGGCTAGGGTAGATAGACTAGGGGAAGAAGGCCCCATCCATGTGTCTAGGTCATCTTCTCTGCTAGGTAAAGACTTTCCCATAGGCAACCCTTCACCTACGCTCTGTAAGGAAACAAGTAAACTGAGTGGTTCTTCAGTGTGGCTTTTGTAGAACAGCACCTTTGTCTTTGGGAACCTTAGGAGTAGGGTAGATATAGCTCACATCCCCCTGGGAAAGAATTTCGGCAATATCTGTGCTATAGAATATTACTCAGCCTTAAAAAAGGGAAAAAAAACCCATGTTATCCATGGTCAAGACTTAACATCATGTGATCCATGTTATAACTTGGCCAAGACTTAATATCATGTGATCCATGTCATAACATGGTCAAGACTCATGTGATCCATGTCATAACATGGTCAAGTCTTAACAACACCACACTGAATGAAGTGAGCCAGTCATCAAAGAATAAATATTCTTCCTGATTTCGTATACAGGAGGCATATACAGTATGTCTCAGAGAGGCATGAAGTAAAACAGTGGAACCATTTCTTCAGGAGCCAGGGTGTGATGGGGAAGAACAACACGTTATTTTTATTTAAAAAATTCGAACGCGGAGTTTTGGTTCTGCAGGAGGAGAAAGGACCCGGAGATGCTTTGTTCATCCCGATGATGCTGACCTCTTGCAAATCACACCCTGAAAGCGATTAAGGTAGAAAATTCTATGGAGTGTGTACTTCACCATAATTAAGTTAGCCATATAGAGTGAGCCCTGTATGTACAGAATTCAGGTGACTTCACTGCCCAGGTTGACAGTGACATTAAGATGCTGAAGAGGATGCCAGCCAGTGTGACCAAACACTTCGATTCAAAACTGGCTGTCCTCAGTTAAAGAGCAATTTCATGTCAGCGTGGGAAGTTACAACGCCATCTCACTTCTGAATTCTGTAAGAGTTAAACAATCACAGTTCGGGGTTCACTTTAATCACTTCCAACCAAGGCCTGTAAAGTCATTTTATTACAAAAACATAAGGGGCGGAGGCAAAATCCTCTGCCTTAATTGAGCAGCATCAGAAATCATAAACCTAGATGATGGTGTCCCTTCTGGCGAGCCTCTTAAATCCAATTCTGCACCAAGCATCAGCTTCATGAGGCACAAGATGACCCTGACCAAATTACATCATCAGCTCATCGGTTTACAGGGAAGTGGAGGTCTGCTGGTTCTGTGCAGGGGAGGGGATGGAGCATGGGCCCTCTCAATGTGCAGTTTATTTGTAAGCAGGGTGTGTAATAAATGAGCAGGTAGACACACATGTGTACATACACACACACACACACACACACACACACACACACACACTGCAGACGTGCATATACATCACATCCTGTGGCACCAAAAGACGTCACTAGTAAAACTGCCTCTACAAATGAGGTGTGGATGGGTGGCTGCCTTACACAAATTCTTTTTGTGCCAAAGGGAAAGCTTCTAAAACCATTAGGATGTGATAGTGACCTCTCAGGTCCCTCCAATAACTGGTGCTTAAAAAATAAAACAAACAAACAAAGAAACAAACAAAACAAATCCACAACCTACCCTCACTTTTAATCACTGTTCAATTGAAGTCCAATAAAGAGAGACTGACAAGAAGAAATTTACCTTATAGTTAAAATAAAGCCACCCTTTGGGGCACGTGCCATGCTGTGTTGGCGGCTTCTCCTTCTCGATGACCCATATTTTCACTCGCTTACAGATGCTGGGCATAGGAACAGAGCAATTCTCAGTGCCCCAGAGCCCTGCAGGAGGAGACAGGTCGGAAAGTCTCAGGAACGAGGACAGTTTCTCCCCAAGTTCTTCTGGATAGCTTGTCATGTCATGACCCCTAGGATTTTTCATATTTTATTTTTTGAAGTCTAGAAACTGAACAAAATTACTAACTACAGAGATCTCTAGTGACCCTTACCTGGGCAAGGTGAGACCCCTGTAAGACTGTAAGAACTTTTTACGAAAGAAAGCAAATGCTAAAATTGAAACAGAATTAATCTAAAATCCTAGGAATATCTGACTTGGGACACAAAGTAAGACTTTACAGTTTTAAGTATCCAGCCTCAGTATACGGGGGAAACAATTCTAAGATCGTCATTTCTGAAGATTTTAAAACATGTCGAAGCTTTATAAAAGATCCTCAGGAAATGCAGGTTGGATATACCTAATTGAAATTCTAAAACAAACTCCGAGTGTTGATGTGGTGCTCCTTCTGGAAGACTCCCCTTCGGAGGCATTTCCGATTTCAGATGTTTAGCTTGCAAAAAACAGTTCAGTGGTAAAAGCCCGCTTTAGCATCCCCAACCTGCAAACTCCAAAACACTTACTCAGATCCCCAACTTACATAAGAACATAATACGTTAAAGCAGGAACTTCTCAAAAAGGAGGATTTCTCAGTCTTGACCCTTACATGAAACCTGTCTTCTGTTAGATAGATCCCCAATTTCCTAGCCTCCTTCGAACTGTCTTCTAATTTAAAAGGGCTGCAATGGCGGGGGTGGGGTGGGTGCGTGGGGTGGTGTCAGGACAGCGGTAAGTAAATGCCTGACTAGAAGCTGCCGCACAGCCCAAGGCAGGTTTAACTTCTTGTATCAGAACAAGAGTAAAATCTGGGGCTTCGGTTTAAGGTGGGGCTGGGCTGACTGTTAGCAGGAATACTCAGCTCTTCTTGCAAACAGCTCTTTCCATAGGCTGTCCTGACACCTGCTGGTAAAGCAAGCGGATTAACTACAGTTTTCTCCTAACTCTGCAGAGGCCCAGCCCAGAGGATTTCTCTTTCTTTCTTTTCCTGACCAAGTTAGTTAGGAATATTTTTTTTAATTTTTATTTTTTTATTTTTTAGTATGGCTTCACTCAGCCTAGGCTGAGTGTTCTTAGAACATACAGAAGATACAGACAGGATTTCTAGCCTCACTGTGCCACGGAATCCAATATGCAAATAGGTTCTCTTCTAGGATGATCAGTCATTAGAGCCAGAGAAGGAGGGGGAGGGGAGGGGAGGAGTAGGGGAGGGGGGAAGAGGAGGGGGAAGGAGGAGCTGAGCACAGGTGTTTTATTTAAAGATGCTTTGACTGCATGTATGTCTGTGTGAGGAGGCACCGGAGCCCCTGGAACTGGAGTTACTGTTGTGAGCCTCCATGTAGGTGCTGGGAATTGAACCTGGGTACCCTGGAAAGTCAGCCAGTGTCCTTAACTGCTGAGCCATCTCTAGCCCTGAATGTAGGGTATTCTCTCTCTCTCTCTCTCTCTCTCTCTCTCTCTCTCTCTCTCTCTCTCTCTAATGTGAGGGAAAATGGAAGTAAATTTCACAGAGATTAGAGTGTTGGCCAGTTTACAAATAGGAGAATAGAGCTGTATGAAGAAATAGTCCCACAATGAAGTCTCACAGAGAACAGCATTTACAAGGCACATTCCCTCCCCACTCCCTACCCCCACTGTATCTGCCCAAATTAGTTAACTCTTAATTGTTTGTGTGCCTGGTCCCAGAGGAGGTCTGAAGAGAACGTTCTGTCTAAGCTCCACCCCCACAGTTACCTGGCAACAGCCAGCTGTGCCTGACTCACTATAGAAGGAGCTCCTTGCCCTCCTCTCTCTCTTGTTCTTGTTCTCTTACTCCTTAGTTCCTCCTCTCCCTATTCCCCTCCCCCTTCTCTCCATGTGCTCATGGCCGTCCTCTACTCCTCTCCTTCTCTACTCTCTCTCTCTCTTTCTCTGCCCTACTAACCTCTTAACTCCTGTCCCCATGCCCTGAATAAACTCTATTCTATACTATACCATCTGTGGCTGGTCCCTCAGGAGGAAGGGATGCCTCAGCATGGGCCCACTGAGGCACTGCCTTTACCCAGACCTCCATAGAACATACCCCACCCCCATCTTTTATAAATACAACAAAGTGGGTGTGGGGAAATCAGGTTTCGTCTCTGGGGCAGAGGTGCGTGTCTGTAACAGTCTCCGTTGGCTCTCGAGTATTTATCTATCTGTAAGTTATTGACAGGCACGTGGCTGCATGAATTTCATAAGCTGAGTGATCATCCAGAAGCCTGACAACTCATGAGATTGCACACAATCAACAGAAAATAAAACAAACAAACAAACAAACAAACAAACAACAACAACAACAAAAAGCCTGCACAGGGGAGAACGGCAGCCTCTAGAGGTGGTTGTGGTATAAACCCAAACATGAACAAGGAACTTAACCTGTTATAGCAGACATGAAGACGCATCGCTTTCTCTGGCTATCCATTCTTCCTTTCCTTCCTTTGTCCCAGTTCTGAAATATCACGGGTGACCCATTACTCCAGCTGTAGGAAAATTTAAAGAGATTAGTGTTTTTCACATGTGTGTGGTATCATGTTTGTGTATATTTGTGCCGCACGTGTGTAGATGCCTGTGGAGACCAGAAGGGGGCGCCAGGTCTCCTTGAGTTGGGGTTGCCCAGTGTGGGTGAGGAGAACAATTCTGAAGGAGAGGCGAGTGCGCTTGCGCACTGAGCCGCCCCTCCAGCCTTGGGCGGAGGAGGGGGGAATTAAGGTCTCATTTTGCATTTTCAGTATCTGCATCCATCCCTGAGTTCTGGGGTATGGACTTGAACTATAATGGTTTATTCAATTTGGTTACATGGTCACGGGCAGCATTTTACCCGTAGTTAATACTGTGCCGTACTCACAAAGTTTTCTCAAAGTTAACTTTATGCTGTGTTTTTTATCTCTCGCACAAAATATTAGGGCAGGCGGAAGCCTGCACGGGTAACGGGTATGTTTGTCGGATAGACTGGTGATGGATCCACTAAACACTCGTGCCTTTCATTAGAAGAATGAAGTTTGCTAAGTTAAGGATTAACGGGTGAAAGGCTAGTCAGCGAACTGGTCACTAGAATCCAGTCCAGTCACTGGGCACGTACGACTTGTCCAGTAATGTTAACTACGGATTAATCATGGTTCATACTGAATTTGATCTCCAGCTCTTCTATCTTCAAGTCCGATCCACCAATTCGCCCCGTACTTTGATAGCTAATAAAGGGAAGAGAGAGAAAATGTCAGCATTCGTCGTTCTTGTTTTCCTCACCATCTGGATCAATGGAGGTACTATTAGCTTTTGAATCACTACGATTTTACCCAGTTATAGGCAGAATCACTAAGGGCTGGTATCTAGAGGGAACATGAAATTGAATTATTCTAAAGCACTTCCTGTTCATTATGAAAGAGAATTGTAGTGAACCACCGAGAATATCTTCTTTCCATTCAACTCGAAAGCAAGGTTTCTAACTCTGTAAGAAGCCACGTGACACGAAAGAGAGACCGGTGCTTCTTCTGAGTATAATTAGTGGCTTCTTCTCTCGGTGATTTACGGAAGCTCGCCGCAGATGTCACATGTATTTGACAAACAAGGTACGAAGACATTAACAGAATAAAGATTTAGAGTCTAGGCATAGTAGTCTGTGAACCTTTAGACAGTGTCCGCATTCAGAGAGAGAGAGGAGGGAGGGAAGAGGGAGGGAGTTAGGGAGGGAGGGAGGGAGGGAGAAAGAGAGAGAGAGGAAGAGAGAGAGAGAGAGAGAGAGAGAGAGAGAGAGAGAGAGAGAGGGAGGGAGAGAGACAGAGAGAGAGACAGAGAGAGAGAGAGAGAGAGAGAGGGAGAGAGAGAGAGAGACATAGGACAAAAGAATACTACAGAATTTCAATGGCTGACAACTAGAAAATTATCCATTTTTTTTAAAAAAAAATCTACAGCCAATTATTAATCACCCAGGCTCAGCTCAGAGAAGTATCAAACTGAAAAACATGGACATGCAGGTGCACACACATATACACACGGTCCAGCAAATATAACACTGGACTTATGGTCCAGGAAATTGAAGCCTTCTCCTTAATCATAAAAGAGGAAGGGACAGATGAGATTTCACCGAGCCTTCTCGAGCGGTGTGCTTTATGGCGTGTCTGCCCCCTCTGTCTGTGTATCAAAATCCAAATTAACTTTTATATGCCAAAACCTTACTACTGTTAAGGCCCTATGCATTTAAATTTGTACTCTTATTTCCTTCTGGGAAGACTTGGGGATACGTCTTTAAGAGGCATTATTTATTTCCTTATGAATTTCAAGCCACTCTACAACAGGACCTGAGAGTGTGCTAATGTTCGGACTTGAAACGAGTGTACTTTTACTTCTTAAACAGGGTGTCTGTGTGCCAGATCAGCAATCTGCGAACACTGCGCGGGGGGAGCCGTTACAACTTGAGATCCCTGAGGAGCTGTCTTACAGGCATGTTCCCACATGCTGAATTCAGAGCCCTGTTTCCAGACTTGGGAATGGTTCTGTTGCGATTGGCTGTGGATACAGTGGGGAGACCACTTCACCGCACCTAAGGGAGGCACGTGGGCAACAGTGGTTCCGAATCATGACCCGACCGCTCACTGTCCCGGTTTAGAACCTTTAAGGGGAGTTATGGCACTCATATCTTAAGTGGTATGTGTACTGCCGCCTGGATTAAGGTATGGTCATCTGCCACAGCATATCCCAGCTGTGAGGTATATGGTAAAGACCTTCATGGGAGAAGCTGAAAGATGCCCAGACAGAAGAGCCCGGTATGGAAAGTGAATATTTTGAATGCTAGGAGTATAACTATAACAACCGAAACCTAATGATAGGTGTTTGAAAGAAGAAATGTAATATGAGCATGCAATTCACAAATCAGTTATATTTTGCTATGCTCAAGTAGGCCTCCAGTTAACTGACATGGGAGGTCATTTTCCAGTGAGCCAGAAACAAGCCAACACGTTCATCTACTGAGCGTTCTAAAGCAAAGGCGATGTGTCACCTCTTAGGTTTCTACCAAGGTGCTTAAGGGTTTAAACTTTAAGGGTTTGAACTGCCAGGTTTTAAGAGGTAATAGATTTGATAGGTAGCTTTTGAAGTGTTTACAAACACAAAACTTAACATAGTGAATTGCAGTTTTAAAATGCAAACACTGTATACCACGGATACAAGTGGTAGCCAATCACGTCCTCTGACTCTCAAGGGCTTGTAACCATTGATGTTTTCATCATTGGTCAGAAAAAGAGAAGATTGCAGAAAAGAGAAGTATTCAAAGCTCTCTAACACCCCTTGGTTTGTTACCAGAGAGGGAGAGAAAACATAAGCACTCTTCAAAAGAAGAATCATTTTTGTTAGAAAGTCTGTGCCCGGATTCCTGTCTCAAGTTACATTCTTCTATGCTCCAAATAAATTTTATTTTGGCCTTCCACAGTCCTACTTACTATTCTTCATAGAAAAGTGATATGAAAGCCTGCTATTTCAAACTAATTACTCACTCTAACTTTTTGACATTTTTAGGATGGATGTGTCTCAAAAGTGAGTGGTACCTTCCTCCCCAAGTTTGACACCTCATCCTAGAATCAATACGCTCCCCTGTGTCCAGCCACTCAGCAAGCATATCCTTGTGATGCCTTACTTGTGAAATGCTCATCTAATGCTCACCATAGATACGGCCACAGAGTACTGACAACCAAAAGGGTTGAGATAAATATTGGGTAGAGATAAATACTGCCTGGAAATCTACAGGTAGATCCTGCCACACTGAATGCAGATGGCTCCTCCCCTCCCCAGTCTTTTATATTGAAATCCTAACTCACAAGATGACATGTTTGGAAGCCTGGTAAGTGATTAGATCAGCAAGCCCTCATGAGCGGTGCTAGTGTCTTAAGGAGATGGAGCCCAGAGAGTGAAGAATGACTCTCGCTGAACGGAATCTGACTTAACACCGTTCCTATTACAGAGCAAACCGAAGTCCAAGGACAGAGAGGTGTAACAAGCCTATGTCTCCATTAGTTCCTATCAATCTGTGTAGAAGGAAAACATCTGCAAAAGAAAAGAAAGCCATGACGTTTAAGGAAACTTAAATGAATGTGTGGAGTCAAGTTTTAAAAATATTGCCTCCCCCAAGGACAGAAGAAGGTGTACACTATGGATTCTGCGTAGTGATTTGTGTGCCTGTACCGCTCTGATTTTGCTGTGGATGAATTCTTGCTCCTGAGCAGAATAAATCGTGAGGAAATCACTTCGCAGCCAGCCGCAGACAAACTCAAAGGTGGCCCACTCGGCAGGATGGGTGTGGAAGAGGTACTCGGCATTCTGATAGAAGAGCCAGGGTGCATCTGCAAGGAAATCACATGACCACGATGACGCTCTCGGGACTAGGGAGAGATGTAAGGGGGACTTGAAGGAGTTCAGGCTGTGATTGACTCCCAAATTGTAATTTGGTCATTTGACATTAAAAAAAGGGGGTGTAAGTATGTATGGATACACGCACAGACGTGCACGTGAGCACACTTACAATTCACTTATTTTCTTAGTCTACCACACTTGAGATAGGGATAGATCCATGTTTTAAAATAATAGGCTGTGGAAATAGAGGCGTGATCTTAATTTCACCCTTACTTAATGTGTATATCTATTACTTTGATTATGCCATTCTTGATCTGCTGATATGATCTAATTGGTCCCAGATGAATATATCAGAGAATGGGTGTGTGGAAAGAGAGGAAAATGCACTCATAGTAACCCCTCCATGGTGTGATTTAGAAGTTAGAGAATTACCAAGTTGGCCCTTACCGTACTGGTACCAGACTGGAAAATTGGGTTTCACATCTGCAGAGCAAAAGCGAAAAGAAACATGTTGCCTGAGACTTCTGGACAAGTGCAGTTTCCGAACTCCCCTCAGCTCTAATCTCGCTATTCTTACTTCACCTTCAAAACACTGAGTTTAGGAACAGATACTCTGTACTGTCTAGACTCTGTGAAGTGTCAGAATGTGCAGGGGAATCTCCAGAGTCCTTGAGAAAGGACACGGACACTTGCTGGCAGCGACTGCGTGTGAGACGTTGTACTAGGTGCTCCCACACACTCGGAGTGCATCGTTCCTGTGTGCTTGTGATGTCGGGGATATTTCTTTCATCTGTACTTACACCATCAGCTGGTGGCCTTCATCCCTAACGCACATCTTGGCATAGGGTACCTTTCGGTTTTCCCTCCTTTGCCTGTGAGCCCTCCCTGCTTTAACTAAGCTAGTGTAGCTAGTTCATCGGGCAGGGTTCTAGTGCTGAGATTATGAATCTCTGGGACTCTTCGTTCGAAAAAGTGCTGTATCTCATTAAAATGCAAACACACAGTAAAGATCTTGTACCTCTTGGAATTTTGCATATCCACTCGTGTTTGGAAGCACAGTTCGAGGGCAACAGTGTGTTGTTTGCCTTATACACAGCACAGTTTTTTGCATCTTCTTCAAAATAAGCATTGTCTAAAAATGAAGAGACAACCTGCGGCAGATGAAGTTCGTTATTCCTTAGTGACGGTCCCCCAAGGGAGCTTCAGAAGATTCAAGGCAGCACGAGTGCAAGTGCTATTGACAGTGGTTCTCCACCTGTGTGTGGCAACCCCCTGCACACAGGGGGTCACACAAGCCTTTCACAGGCCATCAGAAAACACAGGTATTTGCATCACGATTCATAACAGTAGCAAATTTACAGTTATGAAGTAGTAATGAGAATAAATTTACGGCTGTGGGTCACAACAACATGAAGAACTATATTAAAGGGCCAGAGTATTAGGAAGGTTGAGAACCATGGCTCGAGGGACTTCAGAGGGATCTTCAGAAATGTCTACTTGTCATTCCAGGGTAAGATTGGTCCACGTTTGTGAAGACTAAGCTAATGGGTACTTCCCTTTTTTTTTTTTCCTGTTTCTTTCTTACAAAGAGGCATGAGTGGATGCGAAGATAGGGCAGCCAGTAAAGTGCTTGCTGGACCAAACATGAGGACCTGAGCTCAATCTGAAGCATCCACATCGAGGATTAAGAAAAAAAAAATCCACAGCAGTATGTGTCTGCTATCACCCTACTGTGGAAGTGAAGGTAAGGACCTTAGGCTTGGTGGCCAGTCAGTGCAGCCTAATTGGTAAGTTCCAGGTTTAGTTGGGGAGTCCTGTCACAAAAAAGTAGAGAGTGGTTGAGAAAGACCCCTGACATAGGCTGCTGGCTTCCCCACACATGCAGATGTGCTCAAGCACACAAGAGTCTTTCAGTTGTTTTCTCCAGAGGGAATCAGATATACGCTTCATTCTGAGATTGCAATGTTGTAGTGGTTTAAAGAGCGCCCCCCATAGGCACATAGAGAGTGGCACTATTTGAAATGGTTAGGACACACGGCCTTGGTGGGGTGGGTGTGGCCTTGGTGAGTGGGTGTGGCCTTGGTGGAGTGGGTGTGGCCTTGGAGGAGGAAGTGTGTCACTGGGGATGGGCTTTGAGGTTTCAGTTACAGAGCCAAACTTGGAGGCTTCTCTCTCCTTCTTGCTATCTGCCAATCTGTAGAATGCTTGGCCCTTTCTCCAGCACCATGTCTGCCTGTGTGCCGCCATGTTTCCTGCTACATGATAATGAGCTAAACCTTTGAACGGCAAGCCAGCTCCAATTAAATGTTTTTATAAAAATCGCTGTGGTCACAGTGTCTCTTCACGGCAATAGAACACTGATTAAGACAACTCTTTCCTGGGGTCTTGGGTAAGCTTCTAGTTTTAGGGATGTCCCAGATTTTGGTATAATCTTTGATGACATTTATTTGCTAAGCATTTATATTAAATGCTAATCATTATGTTTTAAAGTCTAAGACAGTGCTAGTCTTTTTGTTTGTTTTAGTTTTAGTTTTTTGAGAACAGGTCTCAGTACTTAGCCTTGGCTGGCCTGGAACTCACGATATAGACCAGACTGGCCTCAAACTCATAGAAATCCACCTGCCTCTATCTCTCAAATGCTGGAATTAAAGGTATGTGACTCCATGCCTGGCTCTAGACATAGATTCCATAAATCAGAAAACTAGCATTGTTTTGAGTGACCACATATTGTATATAATTGCCACAACAGATGTTTTTAAATGAGGTATAAATCTTTTTAACTATTTAATGATTACCTGGCAGGAAAGTAGATGAACCACAGATGAAATTAGGGTATGTATATATAATAAATAGGATATGGGTATATGTATATATATCCATATCTTTAGCCACTTTGAACTATTTAAATATGCACAGAACTCATCCAGTGTGTCTGTCCTCGTGTTGGAGAATTACATGAGTTATAATTCATTCTGTCCAGTGGGCTGTGCACAGCACCTCGGCTCACTAGTACACTTAGTCATTGTCTGTCCTTCTGTAATGAGCTAGTCCGAGTGACTAAAACAGAGTATCCCAACCTCTATGTGTTACATTTCATTTCCCAAGAGCAAGATGGCTTTAGTTCCTCTCTTCTGTTTCTGGGTCTCAGCTTCTTTAGTGAAAGAAATGGGCAGATCTGAGGGCTCCAAACCCTCTCTAGGTCTCTTTCCGCTCTTTATTCTTGACACCCTTTTCAAAGAAGCAACACTGGAGCGGAAAATGTGGCTACTATCATGTTTAAACCAGCATTTCTCTGTTGTTATTGTTCCCTGCAGAAGAAGCACACAGGTTCTCTTGTTTGTTTGGTGATTTTGTTTTTTGTTTTTTCCTTTTCTTTTAAATCTCCTCTCAGCTACGAATTTGAACCCTGTCCTTTGAATAGGCTGTTTTTTTCCTCCCAAGTTCGTCTTTATCCACACTTGGCTGCTGGTATTGTACAAAGTGGGACAGCCCTGGACAACCTGTGTGCAGATCCAGGCTGACCTGTGTAATACGTTATGTGGATTAAATGCTCTATTGTCCACCGGCACAGGCTGTTAAGAAGGTTAGGAAACAGCAGCTGTCTCAAATGGTCCCTGCAGGCTGGCTCTCACCGCCCCCCTTTCAGAGTTGAAACGGTGTCATGTAATTTTCCTTGTCACCTTGAGAGAAATCTGAGAATTCCTCAATGCACCTGGAAAAACAATGCACCATTTGGGTCCTTTTCCCTTTCCCAGAGTTTGTGAGTATGGGGCGGACTGAGAAGCAAACCTTTGCCCCTCTGGAACTGCCTGGTCTGAGTTACTTCTCAGGCTGATGTCATTTGTCCTTGTTCAGAGATAAAAATACTCATGTGTATGTGTGTGTGTGTTGTGGTATGTTTGTGGTATGGTGTGTGTGTGGTATTGTGTGTGTGGTATGGTGTGTGTGTGGTATTGTGTGTGTTGTATGGTGTGTGTGTGTGTGGTATGTATGTGTGTGTTGTGTTGTGTGTGTGTGTGTGTGGTGTGTGGTGTGGTGTGGTGTGTGTGTGTGTGTGTGTGTGTGTGGTGTGGTGAGTGTATGTGTGTGTGTGTGGTATGGTGTATGTGTGTGTATGTGTGTGTGTGTGTGTGGTGTGATGTGTTTTGGGGTGTGTGTGTGTGGTGTGATGTGTTTTGGGGTGTGTGTGTGTGGTGTGATATGTTTTGGGGTGTGTGTGTGTGTGTGTGTTTGGGGAGTAGGGACAGGCAGAGGACAGAGAAGGGTGTCCTGTGTCTTTCTCTATGCTGACCTCTCTAGCTTATGGCTTTGACAGAGGATCTTCTCACTGAACCAGAAACTCCCCCTTCTGGGCAGGCTGGTTGGCCAGCAAGTTCTAGGGATCCACCAGTCTCTGTTCCTGAGTACTGGAGTTACATGTTTTATGCCTAGCTCTTACGTGGGTACTGAAGATTTGAACTCAGAGCCTCATGGGCACAGAGCTCTCTCGTACGTTTCTAAGCAGTTTCTTTCTCGCTGTGACGTGGAGAAAGGCCACATACTCACACAGCCAGGCATTCTGCAGGAAGGAGGGTGACTTAGAAGCCTGGTGTTACTGTAAAGACCAGCCGTTTCTCGGAATGGGAAGCAGTTTAGGGGAGTATTTTTGGAGATTTGGATTTCCTCTCAGGATGAAACAGAGGGACCTCAGAACAGTATGGTCACCTGAAATTCCCCGGGACCTTGGTACAATCACTGTCATAGACAAGGCCTGGGGCAAATTTGCAAAAGGGCTGCAGCCACTTCCAGGTTCTCTGGGTTGTTTTCCCAAGTGGGTCCAGGACCGCCTGGCTCCACTACATCTCCTGAATATAGTGTGAAACGACTTACAGGAGACCCGTCAGACCACTCCCAAGAACCGGCATTCAGTGGGTTCCTTTTATTAAATCCGATCCAGAACTGCCTTTCTTGTGTCCTAGGAAGAGAAGAAACAAAGGCGCTGCCTTTCCGATCCCATTCCCAGCCTCACATAGAAGGTTCTGTGAGCTGGTGAACCATGAACAGGAAGAAGAACCGAGGCTGATTGGCAGGCTCAGGCAAGTTGGCATACATGGATCAAGCATGGTTTCACACGCTAAATCCTGCGTTTATGAAAGGAGGGCAGGTGTTTAGACTTACATGCTCCTGTGTGGCTTGCTTGGAGCTCATCCCCAATGGGGAGAAAAATCAACCTATACTGAGAACAGGAGCTCTTCATCAAGAATGGAGATGCCTGAGGGGCTCTGCCAGAGCCTGACAAATACAGAGGCAGATGCTCACAGCCAACCATTGGACTGGGCATGGGGATCCCAATGGAGGAGTTAGAGAAAGGAATGAAGGAGCTGAAGGGGTTTGCAACTCAATAGGAAGAACAACATTACCAACCAACCAGACCCCCCAGAGCTCCCAGGGACTAAACCACCAACCAAAGAGTACACATGGAGCAACCCGTGACTCCAGCAGCATACGTAGCAGAGGATGGCTTACTGTGGTATCAATGGGAGGAGAGGTCTTTGGTCCTGTGAAGGCTTGATACCCCAGTGTAGGGGAATGCTAGGGTGGGGAGGCGGGAGTGGGTGGTTAGGTGGGGGAGCACCCTCATAGAAGCAGGGGGAGGGGGGATTGGATAGGGAAGTTTCCAGAGGGGAAACCTAGAAAGTGAAGAACATTTGAAATGTAAATAAATATAATATCCGATTTTAAAAAATGGAAATACCTTTTGATTGAGGCCATGAGCACACAAGGGTAAGCTGCTAGGAAATCCTAGGGCCTGGTATCCCTGGATGACTTAACCATGCTACTGCTTACTACTCAACTTTGTTTTTTGTGCTGCTTTACTGTGGTTTGATTTGTTGCTCTTTTTTTTATCAACTGTTTGTGTATTTTATGCAAGTTGATTCCTGTCATCCTCATCTACAAAAAGGGACACAGAAAGTTTGGGGCCTTTTTTTTTCCTTCTAGTTTCCAACATAAATAACTCTGAGGTTGATCAGCCTGGGCCATGGTAGATTAACTTGAGCAGTCACCACTGGTTTAGAGCTGGCAAGAAGCGTCACAGGGAATCATCCTCCCTCCTATTAGGCGGAGAACAAATATGTCAGATTGCAGAGTACTCAATAAATCAAGCAATAAAGCCTAATTGTATGGCGAACCATCTCGCTGAGATAATTTTCTGAGAATAATTTTGAAGAATTAAAGATTTAAGAGACTCAGAAGTCATGACAGATGCTTCCTCATGCTTAACGTAGAGAAGCGTGCTCGCTCTGCGGGGCCACTCCTTACATGTATTAGACAGAGGTCAAGGTTAAAAGCAAAGCCTCTGAGGTCACTGTGCTTGGCTGGCTACTGACAATGTCACACCTCTAAGAAGATGAAGGTGACCTGTATAAGTCAGGCCAGGACAGTGGACCTCCAGGACACAGTCTAAGAAGCAGCTTCACACTCCCCACGCTGGGAGCGTTTGGTCTACTCCTCACTGATTTTCCCGCCTTTGTTTTCCCTGTTCTACTGGCTCACAGAAGACAAATTGATATTTATTTCTCTCCACTAATTTCCTAAATTGTGTGATTTTTAAATAACACACATTCGACACAGCTGAATTCTCTTCGTAGCATGGGCAAAAATAAAGCATAAATCATTCGACTTTTATGTTCAGATGCTAAAGATCAATAATTTGAAAGGTGCACAGAGTTCTATTAGGAACTTTAAGTGTGGACAGAAAGAATGTCATTACCTTTGGTCTTAAAGGGAAAGTGTTTACAGATCTGGTCTAGGGGCAGGATGTGTGAACACAGCTTGTAAGGGGTTAAAGTACCAAAGCACAGCAGAACACAGGACAGTGAAGCTGCCCTCAGAGCCTGCAAGCAATCCAGTCAATGAGGAAGCTTCCTCAACACCAGCCTCATAAAGTCTGAGGTGCCATAGAGGGCTCTGTCTCAAGGTGCCCAGTAAAACAAGGGCTTAGGTCAGTCGTTCCCATAGGAACAAGTGGTTCCATAGGCTGTAAGGAAGCTTATTTCAGGGGGAAAACCATTTTGTAGAGAAAGTGGTTCCTGCTGGAAGTCTTCATAATACTGATTCATAGCATATTTCTAATAGTGTATATTGGTTTTTAGTTTTATTTGATCCCTCTGATGCTATCTTTCCTACCCTTCTCAAAGAACAATAACAATAGTTCCTCCAGCAAATCCTTTCCGTACGTAACTGCTCTAAGAATACCTGCAAGGTCATTTTTGTAAACGCTAAAGGTGAATAATTGGATGGTTGCTCATAATCACTTATGGGAATACCGTGTGAAGCCTTTAGGTTGCTTCCAATTTAAACTTAGGTGACAAGGTTGGGAATTTAGTTCAGTGGTAGAATATACCCTGGGTTTGGCCACAAATGAATGAATAAACCAACCAGCCAGCCAGCAGCCAGCCAGTCAGCCAGCCAACTAACCAACCAACCAACCAATCAAATAACCAGCCAACCAACCATCCATCAATCCATCCAACCAATCAAATAACCATCCGTCCGTCCGTCCATCCGTCCATCCATCCATCCATCCATCCAACCAACCAACCAACCAACGAAAACCAGACTACATTTATAACTTCATGAGTCTGAAGATTTTTAACAACTGATGCTCACTAGTGAGTGAATATTGATTTCTTCAAATTACAACTAAAGAGCTGGTTTGAATTTTATTTTAAACTGTTGGGATTCCCTTCCCCAACAAAATCTTAAATGGACTCTAATCTATGAAAAATTTTTACCAGTGGGATGGGATTGTGTTTTCTAGGGGGTTTGCAAGCAAGGAGTCAACGCTTTGTCCATATAGTCCCATTTAATCTAAGACACTCAGAAACCTCAGACAACACATTGAAATCCACCAAACCAGATACAGTTGGAAGCAAAGCTCTGAAGAAGAAGAAGAAGAAGAAGAAGAAGAAGAAGAAGAAGAAGAAGAAGAAGAAGAAGAAGAAGAAGAAGAAGAAGAAGAAGAGGAGGAGGAGGAGGAGGAGGAGGAGGAGGAGGAGGAGGAGGAGGAGGAGGAGGAGGAGGAGGAGGAGGAGGAAGAGGAGGAGGAGGAAGAGGAGGAGGAGGAGGAGGACGAAAAGAAAAAATCTGATTGGAGGCACAAAAAAAGGACTTGAATATCTAAACAATGTTCACTTTGATCTTTGTTTTTATGCAATGTGAACTTGGCGCCACGTAAACACAATACTATATGAGGATAATATCTTTCTTTCACAAGCAGTGACTAGCTATTTTTAAAAGTGAAATAAATTTACTGATGCTTTAAACAACCACTTGGGATCCTCATCCCTAAGAAAGCACTATTAGGAGATAATTTTTGACTATAACCTCAAAATTAGTAAGTATTTACCAATTAAATTTTGAGTGTAGAAGCTTATTCACGAAGTTTTCTTCCTCTATGTGGGCAAAACTTGCGAGGTGAGCTCCAAACTCCTCACAGAAGGCTTCAGCTTCCCTCCATGATCTTTTCATCAGGACCTTTTCGCTATGAAAGACCTGTAGAGCGACACAGAACAGCAAAGCTGCTGGATTCTCCTTTATTCTTCTCTCGGGTGAGAAGAGGGAGACTTCTATAGCAAGCATGGACTCTTTCCACTGAGCCAGACTTCCGCCCCTTTCTTATTCCTCATTGAAATTTTGATTTGAAGGAGTAACGCATATCAAACTAGAACATGACCAGTTCTTAGAAGACTTTTGGCTCCCTCTACCTTCCTTGGTTTCTTTTTCACTAAACCTCTTATGACAGACATAGAGTTTTCTCTTGATAAATGTTTGTCCATATGTAAGGAAAATCAGGTCAAGAGATATTAAGAATACCAGGCCACACACAAACCTGGTTTAGGCCTAGAACACCTTGCTTCCAGAATCCATCATTTCTATTCTGGCAGTCTGCCTATGGCAAGTTAGAATTCAAGGAATGAAAATGATGTTGTTGGGTCCATTATAGGCGAGGAAAATCAAGGCCGGAGGCCTAGAGCAGGTCTATTTCTAGGGTCAGCTGGCAGCTCCATGGTATCTAACTTCTCTCCTGTACGTCAGCTGTTGTGGTGACAGGAAGCAGTTACATTTGGAGCATCTGCTTTTGCCTTAAGGTCCGGCAGGAGGCTGAAGACCCAGAGCTCCCAATATGCACCCTCCCTGTTTGTAACTACAGTTATTAAGCTTGACCCTCTGATGCTGTAAGTGCAATCTCTGGCCAGTTTTCACTGCCTTCTGATTGGCTGAGACCAGAATGAATGCCTTTCCAAATCTCGTGGACCACAGCACAGCCTTTCCATCTTCTAAATTATATGTCAAAACTTGCACCCTTTGGGATCCTCTCCCTGAATCACTCTAAATTCATAAATCCACCACCACGCACAGCAGGCGCACCTTGCATTTGTTGACACGTCAGGGTGACAGATAGTAAAAAAACCACTGCACTGGGAGTCCCAAGACCCAGGGATTTATTCCAACTCTGTCAATAAATAATTGTGATCTTGGACAAATCACTTCATCATACTGGCTTCTGTTCACTCATTTCTGAAGTTTAACTTATTGCTCCATGAGGTCGTGTCTGGGTCCTTTATTTTTGAAATTTTATGTAGGGGTTTCTTCTCTGTACATTTAAATGAAGAACATTCAGTTGTGTCTCCTGCTATGTCTGTACTGCGGTGTTTGTGGAATCCTGTCTGTGCCCAGCAGAGGAGAAAGAACTTTCTCCATGGGTTTGGAGACGAAAATGAACCAAGAGAAGAGTACCAAATGCAAGACTAATTTTAAAAAGTAGGTATTTCTAATAAGACAGTTGTGGGAATTGGTTTAAATCTTAGATCTAAAGCTGATTTGCAAATAGACATTTCCAGGATTTTGCATTTATATCATGTGTATATCTCATATATAAATTGAACATTATTAATCTGGAAATTGAAATTATGAACTACTCTAACATCTGAAACTTCTGTGGTAGTGACATTTTTGCCTTCTGACTGTTGTAAGCAGGTAGACCATTTCATGTTCTAAACACTGCATAAAATGACTTTCAGACCATGTGTACAAAGTATATGTAAAACAAATGAATTTTGTATTTAGGCTTAAGTCCCAACCCCAAGATACCTCATTATGTAATGTAAATATTTCAATGCCTTAATCTCCAAACCTTCTTGCTTTAAGCATTTACATATACTTAATATATAAATATATACATATATACACACACATATATATGTAAATATATAAAATGTAGGGGCTGGAGAGCTGGCTCAGCAGTTAAGAGCACTGACTGCTCTTCCAAAGGTTCTGAGTTCAATTCTCCGCACCTACATGGTGGCTCATGACCACCTATACTGGGATCTGATGCTTTCTTCTGGCATACATAGAGACAGAGCACTCATATACATAAGTAAATAAACACATAAGTAAATACATAAATAAATCTTTAGAAAACCCATATGTATATAAAATATATCTTTATATATGTAAATAGCATAAACATATGTATACCTGTATATATACACATATAAATACACATACTTACCAACCATCTGTATTACCTCGCTTGACCTTCAGGTGTCTAGCAGGCTTTAAAGTCTTTCCTGAGTATAAGAATTATTCCATAACAAGTACTTGATGCCTGCGCTTACAAACAATACAGAGCAGCCCATTTTAATACCCATTGAGTGCAGGCTGCCCTTCTTTGCTACATGCTTGGCAATATGAACAGCATTGACTGGTGCCTTTGTACTTATTATCAGAGGACAGTTTCGTAAATGACCATGGCTGGCCTTCCTTTGCTCCTTTCTTGATTGCAATTCTGGTTCAGAATGGACTGAGAACGTAACACCCTTAGGAAAGGAGGAACTGTCCTTGTCCCTCCCAGAACAGGGAGTCCTGTAGTAAGTGGACCCAAGAAGTTTTCCTGACCCCCGGGCTGTGAGAGGAAGATAGGTACCCATTTGCTACCCTGGGTAGCAGTCCTGAACCTCAAGGGATAGGCTTGCTAGGATCCTAGGTTTCTACCATTTCTTGCAGCCTATCTGTGAACCGTAAAGTAGATTTGCTGACTTGCAGGAGTGGGTCTGGCGTACTGAACTTGAACTCTGGCAGGTGAAATTGTACAAAACTTCCCAGCAGTTCTAGGAACTGGTCAAGCATTTAGAGTCCTTTCCTAGGGTGCCTACCTAGTGCACTGGGCTCTTTTCCTTGGGATTAACACATGGTAGTTCTGCCCTTCAGTGACACTGGGGATGGCTGCCATTTTTTTTTTAAAAAAAACTAAGAATTATTTGGATTATAAACACAGGAGGAGCAGTGGATAGGACTGAGCATATGCTGTGTACTAGGCACTGTGACAGAAAGCTTAGAATGAAATAAATAAAGGGGGAGATACATGAACCAAACGAATAAGCAGACAGCTTGGACATCACCTTGAAGCAACTGGCTAGACCAGTCTCTGATTCCCAGTCCATATAGCAGGGGTGAAAGGGCCACCTCCCTTCAAACTCTGTTTTCACCCAGACTTTGATGGGTGTCTTGCAAAGAGACATTGCCTTAAAGTCACTACAGTTCTTCACTTCCCAGCGACCAAATGAACTTCCTCCTCGCAGGACAACACAGCCACCATGGTAGCCTAAAAGCAGAAAAACAAGCCATCTTAATATAATACGCTTACAGCATTCTTGTGTTCCAAAGACAGTTCTCTGGAGTGTTGAATAATTGACACATCATAATGAAGCACCAGAGAAGAACACTGGAGATGAAAAAAGATGTTTTATTGCACAATTATCTCATTTCTCTTCATCTCTGGAGAGAAGAACAGGCAACAGAATCATGAGAGAAAAGAGGCCATGAAGCCTGTAATTTGGACATTGTCTGCTTTGAGCTCACATGGTAAGTGACGGGAAGTGAGGTGCTGTTCCGATCATGAAGCTGAAGAATGCCCCACTGCTCGGTGACGTGCTTTGAAACCTCATTGTGAGGATCACAATGAGAAGTGCACAGCGCTCATCCCGAGAGTAAGGTGCATCGGGGCAAACTAGTCACATGAATAATGGATTTGAGGCAGACAAGAAACACAACAAAGACCCAAACTCTAAGCCACAAGCCATGGAGAATGGAAAAAATGAGATAAACTCTTGAAATGGGATCTCAGGGGGTTGGAGGCAGAAACAGCAGCTATCCGGGAAATGAAGGGACGATTTCTAAACGATAGACAAAGCACAGCAGTTTCACAGTGAATATTTCACTGTGGGAAATATTAAGGTAAAATAACTATGGACCAACCTTCACTTGTTCTTTTGTGTGTGTTGAACATGAAATATACTTTTTCATAGAAACAAGTGTTCAGAATCCTAATGAAGATTTTGGAGACATGGTCTTATTAATTAGTCTAGGCTGGGCCTCATATTTGTGATCTTCCTTTCTCTGTCTCCTGAAACCAAAGTGTGGGTGACCGTGTCTGGCCTGTTGAAACAACATCTAGACTGAGTGACATTTCTTAAGTTTGTGCAGAATGTTTACAATTTATAGGACCACGGAAAATCTTCACTTCACATCCCAGTGGATATTAGTCGAAAGCAATTCTGTTCTAAAAATTGGGTGAGGCCAGAGACTGGTCCGGCCAGTTGCTTCAAGGAACAATGCCATTGTTCCTTTCCCCCCTTGATCTGATGATTCAATGAAACCAAACTAAACATTCAACAACCACAGGAAAGGATGCGTCTACAACATGCCAGGATACAGGGTAGGGTCTGCTGAAAACCCTGGCGGGAGAGCTTAGAAAGGAGCAACCTTGTCTGCCCAAAGAGCTCTGTCAGCAAAGAGTTTATGGGAGGTGCCATTTGAGCTGAACTTTGGAGGATTAAAAAGGAAAAGAGTTTTCAAGGTGGCCTTGTAAAAATCAAGTGACACTGAAGGAGAGGGTACACCTGGAGACTCGTGACAGTTTTGGACATAAAAGCATTTTAAAGCTATGTAGTTGTTGGGTACGAGGTATTTATCTGGTTTGATTTCCCCTTAGAAGAAATGGCCACTTTTTATTTTAGATAACAGGTAGCTAGAATTGTCCTTATACACACAGACAAGCTTATGCATCAAACAGACCCACAGAGGTGAAACAATCTGGTGTAAAGTAGGAAATACACTAAGCACGGCTTACATTGAACAAAGTCATACAAAGGCCAATGGACATCTACGGTGGCCCAGACAACTACTTAGAACTCATGGTGGAGTTGGGATGAGGTAGGTGGGAGGCAAGCAACAGAGTTCATATAATTACTTCTGCTATGACATTGTTTTCTGGTCCAGCGAGCATAACTTTGGGATGAGGCCCATAAATCAGCTGGATCATAGGCAACAGAGGAAAGGTATGTGTTTTCTGAAGTTAAGTTGAACTGTGTGGAACTCAGATGCAAGACCCATACATAAAACTACACCACTGGGCTGTTCTAGTCGGTGGGAAACATATAGCTTGTCTGATTCCCCCATCTTTCCTTTGAGGCATCACTGTGGGACTTTACCACAGAGTATGGGTAGGAATCCTTCTAGAAAGAATTTCAAATTCAGACTCTTAAGCCTGGGATTCTAGTCTCTGCACAAATATTTAATAACTTGACATTTGAATGGATTAATCAACCACAACAAGTCTTGTTGAAAATAGATAATCCCTTTTCTTCTCATGGGTCTTCATGAAGATCAAATGAAGTCATTATTAAAAAGGACTTCGAGAAGCAGAAAGCTAAAACCACCTCTATACTTCTTATGGGCATTTTCATTACAATACTGGGATTTTTTTTTTATGACACAAGTTCTGCTGTGTGTTCAAGAATGTTTAAAAGGCTTGACTCAGCAAGTATAGAGTAATACTTTTTTTTGTTGGCTTTGCATCTTGTCTCACTTGCTCGCATTAGACAGTGATTAACTAGCTGTGGTTTTAGATGCTGTGGATGTTCAAGCCATCTTCATTAGTGAGGATGGAGATGTGTGTGGCCCGCCATGAAGCTGGAAAGTGCTGCAGGAGTGTTATTGGTATTCCAAAGTGGTTAACTTAATGTATCATTTGACCCAAATTTTAGCATCTTGGCCCCAGAGCAGCTGTAAACCGGTGCAATAAAGGGACCCTGGGCTAAGGGAGACACACGAGGAATTTGTAAGTCAGTTTGTGGGGAAGCTTGCCAAGCAAAACAATAAGGGAAGGAGAGAAATAAGGGGCAGAGGCAGGCTTCTTCCTAAAAGCTGCTGTCCATTGGATAACCCCCTTCCCACTGGAGAAGGATTCCCATCCTTCTCCTCATTAGTGAACCTCAAATCTCACATTTTAATGCATTCTGTGGACCCACCATTCTGCCCAGCTCCCCTTCACCATCTCCTAATCCATCAGCAGAAAGACTTCCTGCAATTATGAAATTCTAATTCACAATTCTAGACTTTCCCATGTGCGACAGCTAATCACAGAAAGTGAATTGATCTGTGAAAGCTATCGACTTTGACCTTTCTCATCAAATCCTTAAATATAAGCCAAGTCAATTCAATTGTGATCTCAGGGCAGGAAGGAATTGTGTTGGGCCATGGCGCCTCTAAAGAATTATTTGACTTGGTCTGTTGAGTTGCTTCCAATTCCCCTCCACAGCTCTCTCACGTTCTCACTTCTCAAGTCTCTACCTGCCTCACCTTCCCTCTTCCCTCTTCTACAGTAAGACAAACAAAGCTCCCAGGACAGGGACTTTGCTGGATGTCCCAATCTGCTTAGCACTTTGTTGATCACTTTCTGTGGTCTTTCTGCTGTTTAATTTAAAAGAAAACTCTAAGAGGCAGAGACTGTAATAGCATTTTCTGATGGTAAAACGAAAGTGCAAAGATATAACTTGCCACAGGCCTCAGATTTAGAGCGCTTGATCCTGGCCTGGAAACCAGACTTATGAATGTCTAATTGTGAGACACTACAGAGGCCCAGAGATGTAGTCACAGCTCCCAAAAGAACAAGTTCCCTTGAGGCTATGGTTCCCATGTTACTATTTAGTTCTCATCAACTGGACATGAACTGACACCTGTCTGGGAGGAGGGAGCCTCAGCTGAGGACTTTCCTCCATCAGATAGGCCTGTGGTCATGTCTGTGGGGCATTCTTGATTGCTAATTAATGCCAGGGGCCCATACCACAGTGGATGGTGCCATCCCTGGGCAGGTGGCCCTGGGTGGGAAAAGAAAGGTGATCAAGTCAGAGTGAACAAGCCATTAAGCAGTGTTTCACCAAGGTCTCTGCTTGAGTTCCTGTCTCCAAATTCATGTCTTGAGTTCTTTAATGATGGACTGTTATGATTGGAACATATAAATCCCATAAATACTTTCCTTCTGTCTTGGTTAGGGTTTCACTGCTGTGAAGAGACACCGTGACCAAAGCAACTCTTATACAGGCAAACATTTAATTGGGGATGGCTTACAGTTTCAGAGGTTCAGTCCATTATCATCAAGGCAGGAAGTATGGTGGCATGCAGACAGACAGAATGCTGGAGAAGTTCTACATCTTAATCTGAAGTTAGCCAGGAAGAGGCTGTCTTCCACAGGCAGTCAGAAGGTTGATTCCACATTGGGCAGAATTTGAGCTCAGGAGACCTCAAAGCCTATTTACATAGTGACACACTTCCTCCAAAAAGGCCACACCTACTCCAATAAGGCCACAGCTCCCAATAGTGTCACTCTTTGTGGCCAAGCATTCAAACACCATCAGTCTATGGGGCCATACCTATTCAAACCACCACACTTTCCTAAGTTGTTTTTGGTCAGTGTTTTAGAAAAGACTAGTGTGAACAAGCCTCTTCTTGCACTAAGTTCATGTCCTGTGTACTATCTACCTCCAGCAATCCCCACCCAGCATGGTTCTCTCCTTGTATGGCCACAAGAGTTTCTTGAAGAACTCCTGTCACTGGTTACCTTGCTTGGCTGTGAAGAAAGCTAGAAATGTGCTCAGAAACAAGGCTGAACACATGCTCAGTACGTGGAATGTCATTTCAAAACCCAGAGGAGCCTTAAGCTCGACCGTGCTGACCATGGTTTACTGATGTGATGGGTTGCCTAGTCCTCACTCTGTGAAGGGTGCCTTTAAGCACACAAGTCTGTCTGGCTTTGCTAGTGTCCAGTTGCTTAACTGTCAGGTTTCAACTGATTTGGAAGAAGTAGGGTCCAGGTACCCCAGATAAAAGAATGGCCCTGATGCAGAGCTGAAGTTACAGAGTGCTGTGAAAGAGTGATTTCAGGTGTTCTGAAATCATACCTGAGGCACACCCTTACCCTAGAAAAGCTTTGTGCATCTCACCGGGAGACGGCCTCCTGTTTGCTCCTGCAGAGATGTCTCTCTCTCCACTTACTGGATCTGTTTTCTTAGATCAAAGAGCATTTCTGTTTCTATGCCCCTCTCCTTAGTCAGTGGCAATGCCTAGCCTGGTTCAAAACCATGTTTCATGTTTTATGGAATGTTCTCTCAAAATACTAAGGCTGGGGAGTCCTTTTGCTGTCTTTAAACAAGGAAAATGTCCGAATTTCCTGGTGTCCAAAGACTTGAGAATTGTGGCATAGAAGAAAATACAGATAAAAGACACATTAAGCAATAACTCTGTAGTCCTGGACTGAAACTGAAAGTATGGGTTCAAACCCAAAAGAGCATCTCATCCTCATGCATGCTGAGTAAGCAAACACACAGGCAACACATTTCCCAGACATGCCCATGGAAATAGCTGACCAACGAGAGCAAACTCACAGTGAGCCCCTTATGGCCAGATTTGTGTGGAGATTACATTACTTCCCATTAAAAAAAATGGGGCCTCTGGATGACATGGCACAGGAATTCACATCCGGTCATAGTGACAGCAAGGACATTGTGGAAGACTGCAAGTGTCGAATCCTTGGAGACATTCCCATCAAACAGATGGGACATGAGCATTAGGAACAGTTGCAGTGGATGGAGGTATACTAACGCTTAATGCACTAACTTCATGGTGACGCTGGAGGAGCCCCTAGCCTCTAATGGCTCATGGTTCGAGGACACTAGTGAGAAAACCCTCCTTCTGAAACTAGGGAGAGAAATGTGTGGAGCCACAATGTTGGCTTTCCTATAACATTTGTACCACAAAGCAAATAAACATTGATTGCAAAGACTTGCTTTCTTACGGAAATATCCCAGCTATAAATGAAGACACTTTAGAGTAGGCCAGGAGATGGTAGGGGAGCCCTTCCTTATCAGGAAAAGACCCTGAGTTTAGTCCCCAAACCAAACCACAACAAAACTGCACTCTATCAAATCAATAAATCTACACGTTGATCATCAAAAAGAGATCACAAAGAGAAAATTTGGCCATTCTGATCCTCTACACAGAACAAGTAGCTACCTAAAAGTAGTTTTTCTAAAGTAAAATAAACCTCAATATTGATCATGTCTTTGATTAAACAATGAGGTGTGGACTTTAGAAAAGGTAGAGGATGAATAACCCTCTTACATCAGTAAATACACTATAAAAGGAAAAAGGGATGGATAAAAACCCTAGGCATTAAAACAAGCTTTAGGAGACTTTACTAATCCATGATAGTGTGTAAATGTTATTTAGATCCTGATCCAAAGAAACCTTGAATATACCATATAGTAGTTAGAATCTGTCTGTCTGTCTGTCTGTCTATCTATCTATCTATCTATCTATCTATCTATCTATCTATCTATCTATCATCTAGATCTGTCTATCTAGTTTAGATATTTGAGCATTAACTGACAGATCTATGTCATTAAAGAATTATAGTTTCAAATTCGATCACTGCAGTATGGTTTTGACAGTGAAGTCCTCATACTTTGGTGATAAATTGTGATATTTGTGGATGAAATATTCTGATGTCTGAGATCTGTTTCAAGAAAAGACAGGACTGGGGTTAGAACTGAAACAACACTGACCATGACTCAATTATTGCTTGGTGGTTCATTATAATATTTGATGAACATTAGACAGAGTTGAAAAAAATGGCCAAATTATGCTTTCACCGTGGGCTGCTCATCTTGCGTGCATACCTTAAGGACAGCCGTGGCTGAGCTTATAAAAAGCGTTTGGCTTCCTGTTCAGTGGTCAATTTAGGTAGTCAGTTTATGCTGGATTAAGAGTCTGCCATGGGGCCTGAGCTAATGGATTCTTTTGTGACAAGCAGGAGAGGAGATGTGATTTAAGGTGGTGTTTCTACAAGCTGCAATTTAAAAGGGAAAGGGAAACACGGGGCCTTTTATATTGCTATTTTCCCCAGAAACAATTTACATTTTCATCTTATTCAGAGACAATTTACTCGGTGTCAGTCAGCACGCGCAGCCACGCTGAGCATCACAGCGTTTATTTTTGCTTCAGGGAGAAGAGAGAGAAGAGTAACGCCACTCAAATAAATTACAGCAGAAACTTATGAATGACAGGGCGCTGCGCTTCATTTCCAGATTTCAGACATCTAAATATGCCCCGAGGAAGTTAACGCAGAAAACCAAAAAATTTCGTCTGCTCAAAATGTATTAATTTATTTTGACAGGTATAGACACTCCTAACAAAATTCCAGGATATAGATGTGATTCTCGAATGGCTCCTTCTTGGTAGCACAGTGATACAGAGTGACACAGTGGTGTTCAGAATGCAGAACAAGGGGACTGTTTCATAACGCCAGCCATGGCACCTCCCTTATCTGAGTTGTGTGAAGTCAACAGAGTCCTTAAACCAATACACACACACAAATGCACACACACAAATGCATACACACACACACACACGCACACACACGCATGCACACACACACACAAATGCACACACACAAATGCATACACACACACATAAACGCACATACACACAAACACACATGCAGAACACATGCACAACACACACACACAAACACACACGCATGCACACACACACAAATGCACACACACAAATGCATACACACACACATAAACGCACATACACACAAACACACATGCAGAACACATGCACAACACACACACACAAACACACAAGAACAACACAATTTTCTGTAATGTCACTTTGTATATATCTTTAAAAAGCAGAATTTTTAAAGATGAGTAAATATTTAAAATAGTAATTTTAGGTCTGCAGAAAGTAAAATGGGATGGTAAATGTTCCCATACAACCCCTCCCTCCCCCCTGTATAGTCTCCCTCACTACAGATATCACACCACCGCAACACATTTGTCACACTGATGGACCTGCAGTGACACATTGCAGTCATCCAGAGTCCCTTCTCATTCCTGTTAGGCACTTCATTTATACGGAGAAAATGCAGGCCTGCGTTTCTATATCATTTTCCTTGCAAGGCAAGGCCAGCTGGCAAAATGTCCTTCAATTCTTATCTTGTACAAATAGCTCTCCTTCAGTGTTAGAGGATAATTTCACAGAGCATAGAACTCACTCTTAGGGGCTCCCCTCCCACTGTTATCACCAGATACTTTGCACACTCCCTTCTTGCCTGCCTGATTTCTGGGAAGTCAAGAATAATTCTTATCTTTTCTCCAGGGTATGGAAGGTGCTTTCTCACTATGGCTCCTTTGTCTTTTATTTATCTGAAGTTTGAAAATGATATGTGTAAATTCTCCGTCATCTGGGAAATGAAATCAAAACTACTTTGAGGTTCCATCTCATCCCTGTCAGGATGGCTAAGATCAATAAAACAAATGACAGCTCATGCTGACGAGGATGTCAGTTAAGGGGAACACTCCTCCATTGTTGGTGGGAGTGCAAATATACAACCATTATGGAAGTCAGTGTAGTGGTTCCTCAGAACGATGGGAATCCATCTAACTCAACATCTACCTGTGTTATATAGACTCGGGCATATACCCAAAGGATGCTTCATCCTACCAGAGACACTTGCTCAACCATGTTCATTGTTGCTCTGTTCATAACAGCCAGAAGCTAGAAACAACTAGATGTCCTCAACAAAAGAATGGATAAAGAAAACGTGGTATATTTACATAAGGGAGTATTATTCAGCTCTTAAAAATGAAATCATTAAATTTGAAGGTAAATGGATGAAATCTCTCTCTCTCTCTCTCTATATATATATATATGTATATATACATATATATGTTTACATACATATATGTATACATATATATATGTATGCATACATATATATATATATGTGTGTGTCTTAGTTAGGGTTTCATTGCTATGAAGAAACAATATGACCAATAGGACCATGGCAACTCTTATAAAGGAAGACATTTAATTGGGACTAGCTTATAGTTCAGAGGTTTAGTCCATTATCATCATGGTGGGAAGAATGGCAGCATGCAGGTGCTGAAGAGGGAGCTGAGAGCTCTACTTCTTTCTGCTGGCCGCAGGAAGAGACACTGGGCCTGACTTGAGCATCTGAGACCGAGAAACCCAACCTCAGTGACACACTTTCTCCAACAGGCCTCATCTACAGCAGTAAGTGTCACTCTCTATAGGTCTATGGGGGCCATTTTCATTCAAACCACCATGATAATCAAGGTACAACCCATAGAGCCACAAGGGTTAGGCATAGAGAGGGAATAGGGGACAGGGAACACATAAACTTTCCTAGGAAAAAGAAGTAGAATAGTTAGCTATAGATAAAAGTGGAGGGCGGGGGTGGGGGCAGGAATGAGAGGGTAAAGCAGTGAGTGGGAGAGGAGAAAGAGCTGAAGGGGGATAGAGGGAGAGACAACTAAAATTAAGGGCCATTGAGGAGTAGTATGCAAACCTAATACAGTTGAGGATTTGCAAAACACACATTTATGAAGGTGTATTTTATTATAAAATCTCCAAATAATGGGGGAGACAGAGCCCCATTTGGACATTCTTGTCACCAAATGAACCATCCAGTATTGGGAATGGGTTGAATATAATAGAGATGTTGACTAACGGGGTTCCATGGGAATCCCCAAATAACCCGCGCTGCTGCCAAGGCTATATATAGATTGTTCCTCACAAACTGAGAACCAGGCCCTATTCCTGAAGACAACCGCTATACAACTCATTGAACATGGAGAAGGTGAGCTGGTGCCTACCTAGAATTTTCACCCCTGCGAGTTAGTGTTCTTGGTACTAGAAGATACACTGCACACTTTGTTCGTCTGAGTATAATGTCATCTTGGAGGCATGTTGCCTGGCTGCTAAGCTAGGCCTAGTCCTGGAAGCATTTGACCTCCGTACAATCTAATCTAGCTTTAGGATGTTTCCAGTCTTTGAGACTTATTGCTGTATAAACTCACACTTCCTAGTTCTTTCTGAGCTCCGACTGGCAGGTTAACTCAGCTGTTCTGGCCCAAACTACTCTCCAATATGGCTCATCTCCCTCTGCCGCTCCTGAACTGCCTTTCCTGCTCAGCCTCAAACTAACTCTAGCAATCCATTCTAATCGTCTGGCTCCCTCTTATTCTCTGGCTTATTCTGTCTTCACCTGTGTCTAGCTTGTTCTCACATCAACCTGGTAACTCTCCAGGTAAAACTGACTCTTTTCCCCCCTCTGCACATCTCTTACTTATAAGTAGCTTCCACTTCCTTTCATGAGAATTGGGCATAACCTGTTCTGTCAAGTCCTTCTTTGATCCGTCACTTTGTCTGTCAGTCAACTAGACCTCACTCTTAAACATGGGTGCTCCCTTCAACAAACTAACTTTACCTTCAATTGTTCAGGATTAAAGGTGTGTTCTAAGGACTGAGCCTCACCACAACTAGGTTCACAGTGGGATCAAATGTCCTGCAACAGCACACTACCAAAGGAGAAACATAAACACCAACCGAGTTACAGTGTGTCCTGCCTGCAAGATATGTTAGTGGCAACGGTGGCCCAATGCTTGTGGAAGTAACCAACCAATACCTGAGTTGACTTAAAGCCCACTCCATGAGATAGAACCCATATTTATCATGGCTTGCATGCCAACAGCCTTAGACTAGATGGCCCAGGGAACCTAGGGTAAAACTAAATACTACTGTTCTACTAAAGGAACATAGCAATAAGATTACTCCTAAGGGCAGTCAGTGCCTTGCTCAGCCATCACAAAGCTCCCTCTTACAGCAGATGGGAACAAACAAACAAACAAAACCGCAGACCCACAGCCAGACATTAGACACAAAGTGGAAAGCAGAGTCCTTGGAATACTCAGCCCTAAATGGGATGCCTTCATCAAATCCCTCCAGGATCAAGGAACCTGACAGAAGAGGAGGCAGAAAGAGTATAAGAGCCAGAGGGGATGGAAGACACCAGGGAAACTCAAGAGGAGTAAGCCACATATGAGCTCAGAGACTGAGGCAGCATGCATGGTGCCTACATGGATCTTTACTAGAAGAGGTCCTAGAGCTGAAAGGAGAAGTGGACACATGCCCCCATCCCTAACCTATCTCCAGTTGATATCCACATGTAAAGGAAAATTAGTTTTCTCCCAGGGAGTCTCACTGGGGAAACAAACTACTCTTAAGGGTAGGCTGCATGTCCAGCAGTAGATGGCTAACAGAAAACTAACTAACTTTGAAGGTTCCTTGTCTCATGATGTCACGTTAGATCCTTTTGCTTCTAAAAATATTTTCATTTTTGTTTCTCTTTTAATAACCCTATAGGTCCTTTGTGTATCTAGATGGCTTCTGGTTTTGTGTTTTTTTATGGGATTCCTGAGTATGCAAATGAGTGAGTCTTCGGTTCTCTGTATATTTCTTGTGCCTTTTCTTGAGCTCTTTTCCTTCTATTTGTATTGTCTTATTCTGGTGTGTTTGGCTTTGTCTTATCTTGTTTTATTTTATTTTATCATTATCTCCTAGATGACTGTGTGTCTTCTAATGAGGCAAAAAAGGAATGCATTTGAATGGGAGGTGAGGTGGCTGAGGAACTGGGAGCAGTAGAGGGAGGGGAAACTGTAATCGAGATATTTTGTATGAAAAAAGGAATCTAATCAGGGAGTGGGATAACAACTGGACTGAAAAAAAAGATTAAATAATAATAATAATAATAATAGTGATTAATATAATTTCAACAAAAGAAACACAAAAAGAAAATGATAGGTAGCTCTTGCCTTCTTGCTCTTGCTCTCCTGCCCTTGCTCCTTTATCTCCCCCTCTCTCCCCATTCCCCTCCCCTACTCTCTCCATGTGCTCATGGTCAGCCTCCTCTACGTTCACTTTCTCTGTCTCTATTACTCTCTCAACTCCCCTACCCATCCTCTAAATAAACTCTATTCTATGCAGAAAGAAAGAAAGAAAGAGAGAAAGAAAGAAAGAAAAAAGAAAGAAAATGATATGTGTAGTTGTAGTTTTTCAGGGGGAAGGACATTCTTCTTATTTGGTGTTCTCTGAGCTTCTAGAATCTTTGGTTTTGGGACACCCATTGTCTGAAGACCGTTCCTGCTCCTCTTTCTCTTCCCATCCTTCTGCTGTTCCATCACATGTATTTAAAGATGTCTTCATTATCCCACAGTTCTTGTGTAGTTTGCTCTTTTTCTTTCATTCCCCCCCTCTGTTTCTCAGGGTTTCCTATGTCTCTCCGCCACAGCCTGTAGTGCAGAGTTCTCTTGCTTAGTGAGTGCAGGGTATTAATAAGCCACAGGCACCCTCTGATTCTGTTGGAGTACTTTGTGTCTCTCGTGTTCTCTTTTGTCTTCTTCCTCAGAACACCCATCTCTCTGCTTTCCACTAAAGCCTTCAGAATATTAATTATAACTTCAAGGTTGCTTGATAATTCCAACCTTCCTGTCACATGACTGGTTCTGATATGGTTCAGTTCCTTCCATCAGCACATTCTGCCTTTGAGTTTGTGACAGTCGCTGTGCTGTGGCTGCATGTGATTGGCTTGGTAAAAGGAACTTGGTAAACATCTGAGGTCACATGTCATGGAGGGATATTCTCTAAGCCCTCTGAGCTTGATTATCCTGGTCTTGGTTTGTGGTATTCAACTGTGAGGGCTTTCTGTTCTTATAGGGACAAAATGGCTGGAGAAGGCTGACACTGGGTACCAACCACCCTTCCTCCCAAAACAGTCTCTTCTGCTTTGTCAAGGACAGAATGTTCTCGACTCTCCCTCAGCTAGAAGCATGCGATTGTTTTCCCAAGGCTCACTGTGATAACCTGACATTGCTGCTGGAGGGGGAGCTTTCAGAAGAGGGGTAGAGAAGGCCCCCGTGATGGACCCTCCCCAGAGGGTAGGCGCTCAGGTGTCCTCGCCCAGCCCCCAGAAGCCTAACAGGTGTGTGTTGAGTTGTTCTGTCCCAGCCCTGGACCCCTGGGAGGAGTCTGCTTTTAAGTTTTTGCTCTAGAAGGTTATGGCTCTGTAGTTATGTCTGTCTCTTCAATTTCAGCAGTAGTTTTCAACCTTCCTAATGCCCTTAATACCATTCCTCTTGTTATGGTGACCTCCAGCCCTAAAATTATTTTCATTGCTATTTCATAATTATAATTTTGCTATCCTTACGAATTATCTATGTTTTCTGATGGTCTTAGGTAACCCCTGTGAAAGGGTTGTTTGACCCCCCCAAAAGGTTGTGGCCCATAGGTTGAGAACTGCTGGTTTAGAGCGTAGGGCTTTACCCTCTGACTGAGTTTTTCTGATGCATCTAAGGATTATTATAAGTGTCCAGGTTTTCTCCACTTCTAAGCATCTTACACGCTGGGTTGGGAACTCGAAGTCTTTGGAAAATACAGCTACTTACGCCATGGAGCTACCAAAGAGAATACAAATGTCCTTCTTTGATCTTTCCATGATACTTTTAAAATTCAGGCAGTCTAAAGAGCTAGCTATATCCACAGCCAAGTGGTTCTGACCTTAGTATTTACCTGAGCCAAACCGCTAATGGCTTCCGATACCTAGAGAATAAGGGCAAAATCTTGAGCTTACAATTTTAAGCTGTAGGAGCTGGAGAGATGGCTCAGTGGTTAAGAGCACTGACTGTTCCTTTCCCTGAGTTCAATTCCCAGCAACCACACGGTGGCTCACAACCATCTGTAATGGGATCTGATGCCCTCTTCTGGTGTGTCTGAAGACAGCGACAGTATACTCATGTAAATAAAATAAATAAATAAATCTTAAAAAACATTTTTAAGCGGTGGTTTCACTATCACTGGCCTTATGTTTCATAATTCATCTCCACATAACTTACCCTCTAGTTACTTGGAATCACAGAAATCTCTCAGCACTGCCTTAGGAGTCCTTGACTCCACATTTTTTCAATAGAGAATTCTATTTCCATAGACATCAAATTCTACCATATTTTTTTATTAGAGGTGGAACAGTACTTCCTCTATGGAGGTCTATGATAACTCATTACCGATTTTTCTGGCTTTAAGCATCAGAGTGCTGTATTTTATGTTACAACACTCATCCCACATTGCTGTGGTCTGAAGGGGACTGTCCTTTCAAAATTAACAGGCAAGAAACTAATATCTATTAAGATACTAAAAGTACCAATTTACAAATATTGATGTAGAAAGTTATTCAGGATAGATCATAAGTTAAAAAAAATAAAAGACTGGGATTAGAAAATGACTCAGTGTTTAAGTAGATTGACTGTTCTTCTATAGGACCTGTGTTCAATTCCCAGCACCCACATGCTGGCCCACAACCATAGTTAATTCCAGTTACATGGGATTTGAAACCTTCTTCTGCCTTCTGTGGGTACCAGTCAACCAAGTGATAGATGGGCATGGGTAGGAAGAATGTGAGTCCTCACAGATAAGCACTAGGGGAACCAGGAACGTTAAGCACTCAGGGTTGTCTCTTAAAGGGAGAGATGTGCAACCTTTTTTCTGCCAAGAAGGCTGGAAGTGGATGAGGTTAGTCACCTGATGACCTTTGCACTATGTATGTGGGTGTGGCACACTGAGACCTTCCCCAGCCCATTATCTTGAGCCTGTTCCCTCAGTTAATCTACAGAACTCGTCTTTATGGAAGAGGTCACTTGTATTTTACAAAGAGTTTGGATGTAGTCGTGTCTTAAGCTTTGTTATGCGTGGGGGGTTGAGTTAATTATCACCAAGAAACCTTTTCCAAATTGTGCTGCACTTAAATATGCTTAAAATAAACTACTTTGAGTCAGATTTGTGACACAACATGAGCAACTGAGTCATGTTGAATTGAACTGACTTCTTGTCTATTGTGGATCGACACTCCAATAGCTATTGTGTTTGCAGAGACCCTCATAGACACATGTGGAGGCAAAACACCTGTACACAAAATATAAAATGAAAGACTGTAAACACATACACCCAAACCAGTGGGATGACACCAGTTAATAGTAGAAGGTGTTGGCATTAGGTGAGGAGAGGACCGTCACATTTTTCTTACTGTACTTGTATTTTCTTAAAAGAGCTATATAGTGCACATAGGTTCATCTCAACAGAGAAGGCAGGAGTCAAAATGGGTGTGCTTAATTGATGCAAGATAATAGATACAGATAGGAACTGATTAGGGAAACTCATGACATATAGTCATAGTGAGAATTACTGACAACTTCATCGTTCAATTTTATAAACCGGTGACACTTTGCCTATCATTGCTTTGGCGTTGAAATTAGGAATTAATCTCTGGATGGACTTTTAAGGTAATGAAAATAAAGGCAGCAGGGGTTGGGATGGGGGGTGGGGGTTGGCATATGTGCTGGCAAGACGACTCAATAGATAAAAGATACCTGCTACCAACCCTGACAAGTTGAGTTCAACCTGGGACCTACATGATCTTTCAAGTTATCCTCTGACTACCACACACACTCTGTGGCACACCCCCCCCAGCACTCACACACACCCCAAACCCCAATTATGTAGTTTTTTAAACAGGGTCTCTATATAGTCCAAGCTAGTCTCCAGCTTCCTATGTAGCCCATGCTAACCTCCAACCCACGGGCCTTCTGCTTCAGTCTCCTTCCAGTGCTGGGATCACAGAGATGCTGTGTAAGCCTCTCCTTGAGGCGTCTCATACCATTTCACAGTTCACTAATACTCATCCCTCTTCTGTTTTAGTAAAGACTCTCTTTAGCTTGCTTTCTGGGTAGATAGATTTGTACAAAGATCCTACGACCTTCTGAGAGGATACAGCTCGAGCCCTCACACAGATTTCCTTCAGATACAGAGAAAATCTACTACCTCCTTTCTGTTGACGAAACATCACAGACAAGAAAGGACCAAGTCTTCCAAATGTGTTTATGCTGACATAAAGAATGAATGTATAGTCTAGGCTGTCAACCTAAGCTTCCCTAGACCTGAAGATTATTCCTACACTGGTCTGCTGTGGTTTGTGGCTGAAGCAATGGCCATCTCTGAAATTGGTCAACCAGGCAAGGATTTTGCACTGGAACTCAGATGAACTAATAGGACTGATGGCTTTGATATCAGAACTTCAGGAATCCATTAAGACCCACAAGAATGGCATTCCAGTAATGGTCCTATATTCCCTAGGGATGCCATGTGGTAACAACTATGAACTGGTTAGATGGCTCATCTCTTGTACCTAGGTTATTCTAGACTGGTTAATCCCTTGTGATTCATGGACCATGAGGAGGGTCAGTAGGGAAAGATGTAAGGAGGACAAAACTTTCCAATAATAGCAATAGCTGCATCCCCAGAAAACATCACAATACATATAGACTTTATAATGGCTACCCTGTGTCGCCTTACATAGACCTGTCATGATCGTTTTAGTGATACTAGATATTAAGAAAACATTTAGGGAGAATTGAAGGAAATGACCAAAGGGTAGAGGGAGTTCGGGGTCAAGGAAACAGGTTTGCAGGGGTGAGGGAGGGCAGGAGTGGGGTGTGTTGGTACTGCAGGGGACTACTCACTGGGTTGATGTGCGTTCCAGTGTGTGTACTGCACCGGCTCCCTCTGTCCCATGGTCTTCCAAGTGTATTCTCCTGTATTGTTTTGGTCTTGAAGAGCAATCCAAAAATAACTGTCCTTTCTTGCCACACTACTGATCAAACTGGTAATAAAAGCTTGTTCAAATCTTGATTTAAAAAGAAGGAAATGGTTATGTTAAGTTTCTGGATGATTAAGAATGTCATTAAAGCGTAGCGAAGTGCACAGAATGAAATCCAAGCAAGCATTTCCGGTTAATTCTCTAGAACACAGTACCAGGAAAAAAACGCAAAGACTTTGTATTGTTTTTTTTTTTTTTGTTTTGTTTTTTTGTTTTTTTTTTTTTGGAGCTGGGGATCGAACCCAGGGCCTTGCGCTTCCTAGGCAAGCAAGACTTTGTATTGTTAAGAGACATTAAATATCAGTGCAACTCCAGAGACACAGGAGTGGAGAGAACGTGGGTCCTAAAGATTTAACTCTTGGAACTGTCCCGAGGGCCAGAGTCCAGGTCTGATTCAGCGATGAAATGGCAGCCTTCACACACACACACACACACACACACACACACACACACACACAGAGTAATGCATCTCTTGGAGAAAGACGTCTATCTTTTGTGTTGGCTGCACACCACACACTGTATGATGGGTTAGGGGAGACGGAAGGGAGGAGGGGAGAAGGGAGGGCATTATGCTGTTCTGAATGTGCACTTCCTACCACGTAGCACACATGTGCCCTCTCCCTACACTTGCTTAGTAAGAAAGGGAGTAGAGGAACAATGCTATGCCTCCCAAAGCAGTCTGTTTGTGGGCATATGGAGTCTTTGGCTTATTCAAATGTGTTCCAATGTGAATTTTCACTGAAGATAAATTTCAACAAATCCAAGGCATTCCACCCACTAACATTTCCCATAAGCAGCTGAATGGATTTGCTCCCAATGATTGTTGGCAATGTTCCCTTTCAAATACAAATATGTCTAAAGCAGATGCAGACAGCTTGTGTATACATGCTTACACACACAGAGACATACACACACACACACACACACACACACACCCACACACGCATGTATGCATACAGACATACACACAAATGAAGCACGCATACCAAACTCAACTAGCATTGAATTCAAAGCTTAGTTTGAAACTACTTTCAAAGCACATAAAATTAGAAGGACTTTTAAATGGTGGTGACTTCTGGCCAGATCTGCTGAGTCAGAAGAAAAAATGAGGCCTGGTACAACTAACCAAGAAAGCTCAGGAGAAAGTGCACTGGACTTTTAACATTCCATTTTGGGTTCTTTCTATTGCATGCATTATTCACTTGCTACAGGGAGCAAAAGCAAAAACCATGAGTAATCAGAGGAGACTGGGGAGGTGGGAGGGAAGGGCAGAAGGACAAAAGTGGACCTAAGGGCCACCCCAGGGGATTTCAGTGAAGCACTTGAGGTGCTCAGTTTGGAAGAGCATGTGGTTTTCACCATGATGTGGTGAATATTTCCTACAAATGCTCTATCAACAGTCTAAACCTTACATGTTTAAAATCAGAAACACTACTTTTAGCTATACATGCATACCCATGTTTCCGAGGAAGGTACATAAAGCTAAATATCATCTAGGTGAGGGTGATTTTCCTTATTCTTTAATGCCTTGTGCAGACACAATAGAAGATCTACTGTATGATGCCCTCCGCTACCTAGAATTGCTGTGCTACAAGCTAGAGACTAGTTACTACTGTGTTGTCGCTAAGTCCAAGCATGATTGGTTATTTCATTAGTTTATTGAATCTTTTATTTGCCTGATGTAATTGTTATCTTGGAGGCTAACGGCCTCCAATGGCTAAACTAGGCCTCGTCCTGGAAGCTTCTAGCCTCCTTACAATCTAATTTAGGCCTAGAATGTTTTCAGATTTACTGCTGACTAAGCTCACCCTTTCTAGCTCTTTCTGAGCTCTGGCTGGTTCAACTCAGCTGTTCTGGCTGAAACTCCTCTCCAAGCTGACTGATTCAATCTGACTTCTCTCAGTTTTGCACAGTATTGCTCTGCTTGGTCTCAAGCTAATATTGGCAATCTGTTCTAATCTTCTGACTCCTTCTCAATCTTGGCTTCAGCTGTCTCTGCTGACCCACACTGACTGTACAGAACTGACTCCTGAGTGCTAGGATTGAAGGTGTGTACCACTCCTGGATCTAAGCTTTTCTGGGAAAAAAGTACCTGGAACTTGCTCTGTCCCAGGCTGGCCCCGAGGTCAGGGATCTGCTTGCCTCTGTCTCCTGGGATTAAAGGCATAGCTGTCTTCCAGCCAAAGTAGACAGGTTGCTGGATTAGAACTCCTCTACATCAAATAACAGCAAGAAATGACTGTCTGTAAACTCGGCCTTGTGTCTCGTTATTCGAGACAATAGTGCCTTTGTACCCTGCTGGTTACAGATTTATACACTCCACTCTGATTTCCTACCTTATCCTCATCATTGTTTGAGACAATAAAAGCCTGGTTTTTGGTTTGCCATGTCTATTCTTAATGGAGTGCACATAACACTCAAACATTCAAATCTTAAAAAAAAAATAAAACTAACTGAAGTTTCCTCAGTCCAGTTTACAAGGGGGCACCATTAGTAAAATAACTCAGCAAGCGCATCTTTATTCTAAGCTAAACATGTTCTTTTGAAGCTGTCTGGGGAGTGCTTTGGATAACCACGCATGGTCCAGGACAAGCTCTTGAGTGATCTGCTTCCAGTTAGCAAAGAAGCAATTTTGTATTCTTTACCACTTTCTGTCTGGTTTCAAACACTGGATGAGAAACCCTGGTTACAATGTATAGATGGCATCTGAGAAGAGACACCATGATGAAAGAAATTAATTTGGGTTCATGGTCCACATGGTTAGCATCCATGACCATCTAGGTGGGTAGAATGGTAGCAGGCAGGAAGGCATGGTGCTGGGGCAATAGCTGAGAGCTTAGATCTGATACACAAACATGAGACATAGAGAAGAAGAGAAGAGAGAGAGAAGAGAGGGGAGAGAGAGAGAGAGAGAGAGAGAGAGAGAGAGAGAGAGAGAGAGAGAAGAGAGGGAGGGAGGAAGAGAGAGAAAGGTGGAATGAAGGAGGGAGGGGAAGGGAGGAAGGGAAGGAGGGGAGGGGAGAGAGAGAGAAGAGAGGGAGGGAGGAAGAGAGAGAAAGGTGGAATGAAAGAGGGAGGGGAAGGGAGGAAGGGAAGGAGGGGAGGGGAGGGGAGAGAGAGAAGAGAGGGAGGAAGAGAGAGAAAGGTGGAATGAAAGAGGGAGGGGAAGGGAGGAAGGGAAGGAGGGGAGGGGAGAGAGAGAGAGAGAGGGAGAGAGAGAGAGAGAGAGAGGGAGAGAGAGAGAGAGAGAGAGAGAGAGAGAGAGAGAGCTAGTAGTAACTGGAAATGGAGGCTTTTGAAACCTCAAAGCCCACCTTCAGTGGCACACCTCCTCCAACAGTTTTAAACTTTCCAAATAGTTTTTAAAACCAAGCATTCAATTAAATGAGCCTATGGAGACCATTCTCATTTAAACGGCCACAGACAGTAACATTTAAAGTTTTTCTACTTCTGTGTTTTATAAGTATTTATGAAAGAATGGTTCAGAGTTAGCTCTATGCCATCTGGCCATTTTGTTTGAATTTACTGATGTTAGTTCAAATGTTGCTGTGGTTTAAGAAACCAAGGTCACATAGTTTTATGTTATCCTTTGAACCAAGAGAAGTTGTCTTTCTATCTCGAACAATAAACAATCAAAAAATGAAGCTAAGGAAAGAATTCCATTTACCACAGCACTCACTCCAAAATGAGATACTTAGGAACAAAGACAAATAAGGAATAGAATGTACTGAATTAACAACGGTTGCAGCATGCTAATTAAAAAATATCAAATATACAAAATGAATGGAAAGACATCCCATGCTTACAGCTGAGAAAACTTACTACTTCACTTGTCCATGCTACCACAGTGGACTACCTATTCAATGCCATCGCTGAAAATCCCAGTGATCTCTTTTTTGCAGAATACAAAAATTAATTCTGAAATCTATGTACAATTTCAAGGGGTCTTGAATCCCCAAAACAGCCACGGAAATGAACCAAGTTGGGAGTATGAGAATGTTTTTTATTTCAAAACGTATTTTAACTCCACAGTAATCAAGACGGTGTTGTGCTTATGTGAGGCTGACTTATGGGAGATCCGTGGAATAAGAAGGAAGAAGTCACAAACATAAAGCTTTGCATGCATAGGCAAATAATTTCCAACAAAAGCACCAAGAACATTCCAGGTAGAGAACTAACAGGGGTGTTGGAAAACCCAGATAGGCATTTGCAAAACAGGACCCTTACCTTCTACTGTGTTAGAAAATGAACTCAAAGCAGATAAAAGACCTAAAGATAGAGCCAACATTGTAAAATCTTGGGATTAAAAAAAGACTTTATGGGGGCTGGGGATTTGGCTCAGTGGTAGAGCGCTTGCCTAGGAAGCGCAAGGCCCTGGGTTCGGTCCCCAGCTCCGAAAAAAAGAACCAAAAAAAAAAAAAAAGACTTTATGGCATTGGATTTGGTAATGGTTTCTTGGATACGACACCAGAAGCACAGACAATAAAACAGCAAGAAAACTGGGCCTCATCACGAAGGTCAAAAACTGAAAAGGCAATCACAATATGAAGAGACTATTTCCAATCATGTATTAGATAAGGGTTTAATATACAGACTACATAAAGAACTCTTATAATTCTGCAACAAATACCCTAATTTTGAAAAGGGCCAAGGTCTTAAAAGGAAATTTCTCTAAGGACGAAGTACAAGTGGCCAATAAACACATTAAAAGGTGTCCAACACTGATAATCATCAAGAGAAATAAAAATCACAGTAACCATGAGATACTTAGTAGGAAGACTATGATCAAAACAGAAGGAAGGGAGAAAACTTGAAGATAAGAAGTAAAGTCCAGAATGTGGAGAGGCTGTGTGCTACTGGGAGTGCAAAATGGTATGACCATTATGGAAAGCAATTTTGCAAGTTTTCAAAATATTAAAAATAAAATCACATGGTTTAATAATCTCCTTTCTGACTATACCCTCAAGGAATTGTTTGTTTATTTATTTAAAGTATCATTATTTACAGTGGTCAGATGTTGCAAGCAATGTTTGGTGGTTTGAATAGGTTTGGTGTCCCCAAAGACTTGGGTTTGAATGGTTGGTCAATGGGGAGTGGCACTATGAGGAGGTGTGGCCATGTTGGAATGGGCGTGACCTTGTTGGAGGAACTGTTTCACCATGGGGGTGGGCTCTGAGGTCTCCTCCTATGCTCAGGCTCCACCCAGTGTCTTTGCTGTCTGCTGTGGGAGACAGTCTCCTGGCTGCCTTTGCATCAAGATGTAGAACTCACGGCTCCTCCAGCACCATGTCTTTCTGAACAAGGCCATGCTTCCTGCCATGATGATAATGGACTGAATCTCTGAATTTGAAAGTCAGCCCCAATTAAATGTTGTCCTTTATGAGTTGCCTTGGTGTTGATGTCTCTTTATAGCAATGGAAACCCTAAGACACAAGCCGAATGTCTATTGATGAACAAGTTGCAAAATACAATGTGCATACAAACAATGGGCTATTAGTCAGCCTTATAAAGGAAGGAAATTCTGGCATATGTTGCAATGTGCATGAAACTTGAAGGAACTGTGATAAGGGAAATGAGCCAGGTATAGGGTCTTACTTAAGGTTTAATTGCTGTGAAGAGACACCATGACCGAGGCAACTGTTATAAAAGAAAACATTTCATTGGAGCTGTCTTACAGTTTCAGAGGTTCAGTACATTATCATCATGGTGAGAAGTGTGGCTATGGGCAGGCAGACATGGTGATGGATGAGCCAAAAGTTTTACATCTTGATCCAAAGGCAGCAGGAGGAGGCTAAATGTGTTTCAGACTGGATATAGCTTGAGCATTTAAGACCTCAAAGTCTTAACAGTGACACACTTCCTCTAAGAAGGCCACACCTCCCCCAATAAGGTCAGAGGTCCCCAATAGTACCACTCCCTATGGCCAAACATCCAAACTCATGACTCTATAAGGGCCATACCTATTCAAACCACATGTAGCAACAGAGATATAAGATGTTCCTATTATATCTGATACCTTGAATAGTCCATCTTCTAAAGACTGAAAACAGAAAACTTTTCATTGGGAGCTGAAGGTGGGTGAGGGACGGAAAACTGGAAATATTACTGAATGAGTACAGAGTTTTGAGTGTCGGAAGAAGAGCCATGGTCCAGAGATAGATGGCTCTGGTGGGTACACAGCAATGTGAATGCATTTAAGACCACTGGTGCTCTCTCAAAGTCATGACAATGGTACATTTTACTTCAGGAATATTTTACCAAGTTAATTCTAATTGTGCTTAGGGGAATATGGCTTTCAAAACAGGAGAATGTGGACTATAGTAGTATATCATTTTTTGGGCAAACTCAAAAAATCAAGCGTCATTTGCATTATTTTGTACTGAACCTTTCTTGGCTGACTGATTCATGGTTCATTGACTTAGCTATCAAACATGTAGACAGTAACCTGTGGTATCCTTGTAATTCAGCTTTGCATCCTGTTCTGTCAGGATGCAAAGTGGCCAGACTTGAAGAGTTGTGTGTTAGGTTTTTTGTTTTTTGTTTTTTTTTTTTTTTAGCAGTAGTCCAGTAAATCAAAATCTGTTACTCAGATAGAAGGGTCTGTTTTTCTTCCCTTTTTTATTCCACAATGAGTTAAAAAAAAAAGTCCTAAACCTGAAACAATTTGCCCCAGAACAGAAGAAATGAGTCATTTGCAGCAGGTTCTAATTGTACCCATCAAACCTGTCACCCCACTGTGCAGACAGTGGAAAACCAATTAACAACTACAAGCCTAGGCCTCAGAGTGGCAGAGAGTCTGAAACTCAAATAGGACATCGGTAATGGAGGCAGGTGATTCCCAAACCTGTCAGTGGGAGCTCCTACGTTTGAGTGGCCTTTCGTCAAACTGCCCATGCTTCTCAGACAAGTCCTGCTGCAGAACATTCCAGCACTGACGACCACTTGGCTTCTTCCCTGATGGGGTCTGAATGAAATGAGGGCCCACTTTCCTCAACCGGAGAGTCCTGTGGTGGAGTCTCCTTTGGATGTGTCCTTGTGTGTGGGGGCAAGTCCTGGTGCTGACTGAGTGGGAAAGATACCACATCATTGGCCTCATACGAGTCCTGCAGGCTCTGTGGGAGACTGGAGGCATGCTAGCACAAGGTGACCTGGATGGGCCTACGTGACTTGTGCTGGCTAAGTTTTATGGCAACTTGACATACGCTGAGATGAGAGAACCTCAATTGAGAAAATGCCTCCAGCAGACGGGCTGTAAGAAGAAGAGTTTGTAGGATGTCTTCTTAACTCGTGATCAATGGGGGAGAGCCCAGCCCTGTGGTTGGTGCTATCCCTGGGCCAGTTGAACATGCCATGAAGAGCAAGACTAGTGCACAGCCCTCCTCACGGCCTCTGTGTCACCTCCTGCCTCCAGGTTCCCACTCAGTCTGAGTTCCTACCTTGGCATACCTCAGTGATTCAAGATCTGTAAGCCAAATAAACCCTTTCCTCCCCGGATTGCTTTTGGTCCTAGTGTTTTATCATAGCAATATTAGCCCAAACTAAGATGTGGCTGAAATTAACATTAGAAAAAAAATTAAATTGTGTGATACTCTACTTTAGAGTCACACTGCACCTAAGTGTTGGCTGCTAAATATAGTTTGCAAAGCAAAAAAAACAACAAGCAAAACACCCCACAAATGTTTATAGAATCCTCTGGTATCCAGTTTGGAGGAAACGAAACTCTCTAACAGTTGTATGAGGTAGACCATGAGGGATCTGAACTCTAACAGATTTCTGTGTTGGATTGGGCTCCATTGGCACCCCTAGCAACCTGCAAGGCTACTTCCTTCCAGAGTTGTTCTGCTACTCTGTCTCCTTGACTTGTTTTGTGTCTGTAATGTTTGGTCTCTTTAGGTCTATGCTGCAGAAGGCTCAGTCACACCACCTGTATTTCTTCAAGTAGCATGTAGTATTTAATATGGTATCCTTTACAAAATTGGTAAGTAATTTTCTAATAAACTCTTGAATATATATATATATATATGAGGACACACACACACACACACACACACACACACACATTGGAATGGCCAGATAGATAACTTGTGAAAGGTAACTAACATGTATGAGAATGTGACTGTTTTGCACGACTATCCTACCAGCTAAGCGACTGCCATGTTGGGGAATCCATCTGTGCCCCATGTGCCAAGGGTCATCCTAGCTGGGCTTCTTTATATTCACGGTGTAAAGAAGGGTGAGTAGGGTCACAAGACCCTCGTCTAAGTATTAGCTGTTCCATACTGCCTGATAATTTAGGTCTGGAAAGACTGAGTGGGGAGGAGGCTCTAAAAAGGGAGCCCTCTTCCCTGCTGGGCAAGGGATTTCCAGGAGTGGTCTGTTGGTGAAGGAATATTCCAGGTTCCAGTAAATAACCTATGCTGTGGAAGAAAGCTATATAAGCTCATTGGCTTCCCAGAGGGTCCGTCAGCAGATTGTGCCTCAATTTGTGATTGGAACCTTAGGGAAAGGGGTAGCCCTTGTTTACATCTCCCCAGGGGAAGAAATTTGAGTTACAGTGACAGACACTCAGTGAATATTCAACAGAAAAGAAAACCGAGATATTACGATGAAACAATTAGACCTCTGGTTTTCAGTGAAATTATAATTAACGAAGGAAGCTAGTCTCATTGGGCAGGCTTCTATAATGTCCAATTCGAGACTTGTGACCCCAAGTGCTTTTGGAGCTTTGGGGAGATGAGGAGAGAGAGGCTCCTTCTGCCTGGAAACTGTGTCTGGGAGGGAGAAAGGGAGAAACTAGAAATAGCACCAAAATCTAGCTAGCTTTTGCTGTGCTCCAGTGAGGGCCCCTCAGCCCATCAAACACCGCCTGCTGGTCCACTCTTCTGGGTGTCAGTCTCTTTCCCAGGGAAAGGTCATGAAAATAGCTGTGAATGTGGACTTCCAAAGTAGGGAGGGTAAGCACGTGCGTGCGTGGCATGCGTGTTTATTTTGAGTGCATGCGTGTTTATTTTGAGACAGAGTCTCAAATGTAGCTTTGGCTAGCTTGGAATTCACTGTGTAGACCAGGTTGACCTTGAACTCAAAATGGCCCACTTTGCTGATATAGTTTCCCATGGGATCACTGAAGAATTCTACCCATGCTCTTAGGCCTGGAAGAGTTGGTCTCCCAGCCCTCAGAGTCCCGGGCATTGCTGTGGACCCATCTTTGTTATGACATTTTGTATTTATTCTTTACCCATTTGTAACATGCTTCGAATTTTAAATAGGAAAAACAGGCATAGTCTCTCAGCATCAGGGAGACAGCCCAGTACAGAGCCATCTAAGTTTAAATAAAACCCCCTGAGAAGCATTTGCCTGCCCCTTCAATTTCCTTACATTTCCTCTTCTGTGAAACAAACCACGACTACTTCTAACCATTACACTTAAAAGTGTTGTTCAATGACATTCTCTTCTCATTACAAACCGAAGACAGCCCACATACACCTGTCTGTGTTAAACAAACTAGATAACCAGCGAACGTTCTTGGAAAGGTAAAAGCCACCTTAAGCTTTAATGTTCATCGTTTAAAAAAAAAAAGTCAAGTTAGAAATAACGCCAGATCTCAACTCTTCTCCATGAACACTCAAAATCAGTTACTATTCTACTGCACACACGATGACGATGTGGGCGAGCCCTGCCCACAGATGCTCACCACTGCACAACCCCTGCCAAAGCGGGCAGCTCAGAGAGTTTGCACTTACCGGCTGGTGATGGTTAGGAGGGCGGGAGGACAGTAATAACCACCGGAAGCCTGCTCAAAGCTTCTCAGGACTGTGTCGATTTTGTAACAATACTTGCCGTGTCTTTCCCAGCCCTTGGGGGGAAAAACAAAATAGGGAAACTAAGGACGCAAGGCGTCTTAGTTAAACGCCGAGAGACCCTCCCTCCTTCCCACCTGCTCTGCTTTCTTTCCTGACTCAGATTTTTTTCCACAGCATTCTGTTTGTCCGGAATTGCCACTGGTCCCAGCCCCGTCTATATTTAATTAACTAGTTTACAAATTAATTTAATTACTAGTTTCAAAAAAAATACAAGCACCTTAAAAACAAACACAACTGAAAATAAAGGGGAAACACTGCAAAAAACAAACAAATCGAGAAGGGGATACTCACTCGAGAGCCACCATTCTTTCTTAGGCTCACAGAATTTCTTTCACACGGCTGTGGTGTTTGGGTTAAAACACAATATTGACCATGGAGGGAGGCTGCTCACCGGTTTGAATTCTGGGTTCCCCATTCTACTACTTTATAAATGATGCATGCATTTGAAGAGACATAATCTCTCCACATCTAGTTTTCTCATCTGTGAACTGAGGGGTAAGGGTAATGTTTATGGCTGTCCCAAGGAGCAAAGGAGAAAATGCAGGAGAGATCTTGAGTAGAAGAAGAAACCTCGGAGGAGCAGTGAAGCCTGGAGGTAGTTCGGAGTGTGATGGAGTTTTCATTTTGGTTTCACAACAGCGGTTTTTGGGTTCCTCAGGACTTAAGGAGAATCACTAACCAGTTGACTAGCTGGGCCTGTACTGAAGTTCTACCTAGTTCTTCTCTAATCTGGGGTACTTTTTCGTTGCTGCTGTTGTTTTGAGTCACAGTAGCCCACCTTTGTCTAACCTGGCACCTGCTAAGTTGCCCAGGTTATCCTGGAACTTGTGAACCTTCTGCCTTAACCTCCTGGGAGTTAAACTACAAGAGCCATTGAGCCCAGGTAAAGTAACTGGGATTTTTTTGTTTATTTTGTTTTTTGTTTTAGCTTCTGTTGTTGTTGTCTTTTATCCCCCCCATGCTGTGGGTGGAACCTAGGAGTCTTGGCACACTTGGCAAGTCCTTTGCAAATGAGCTCCATCCCCAGCCTCCAGGATGGTCTTATTTGGATGATAATGCTTCCAAGCAGACAAGAGCTCCCTAATACAGAGACATAAACATATACGGCTAAGATTTTTTTTCCCTCAAATTAAGTGGATGTCCTTTGGGGGAATAAGAATGTAAGTTTGGGGACTTAAAGATGACAATTTGTAGCTCTGTCGGCTAGCGGTGGGAGTGAAGTAGGGTGGGTCTCTTCCTTAAAATCATATAGCAAAGTGGCCATTCATTCATTCATTCATTCATTCATTCATTCATCCATTCTAGCACACCCGACTTCCCTTCTGCTTCCTACACTACCAAGTCACATGACTCTGTCTGTCCATGTTTGCTTCCTGGCCAGTTTAAACACTCGCCATTTTGTGCCTCACCAGTGATCGCCAGCTTTTGATCAGACACAAGATGAGCTCTAGGATATTTCTTGGAAAAGATCTTAGTTCTGTGGTTAACTGCAGAACACTTTAGAAATTGGCTAGTTCAGTTAAAAACGAAAATACACCCCAGGAAACAAGGCAGCCACAGAGCTCCTCCATTCACCCATGGTCTACTCTGCTTTTCTCCCGTCGCTCTGTTCTGGGGCCTCAATGTAAAAGCTTCAGACCGATCTCCTCAGGTCCCACTGGGTTGTCCCTGGAGGGACAGGAGGAAGAATGACTGATCGTTGACCTTTCTGACAAAGTGTTTCTTATTTAATAGTAGTTCTCAGCTAATAAGCTAGAAGCATTGCCCATACTGCCCAATACCCCAAAGTGACTCAGTGGGAAATAAACATCACTGTTTTGCCTTTGAGATAATCAATACTTTAAAAAAATGTTGTTTTGGTTTTTAGATGGGTTTTATTGTGTAGCCAGGCTGGCCTGGAACTTGTATAGAGTTCAGGCTGGTCTCAAATTCATGATCTTCCATAACTTCTTGAGTATTAGAATCATAGTACATTCCTGGCTTCAGGACTCATTTTATAAATTCATTCTACATGTACCAATCACTTAGCAAGTTTTATTGCAACAAGGGGGCGGGGCAGATTCCTAAACTGATACAAAATAAAATGAATGGGAAATTTCCCATAAAATGCAAGCGTTATCTCTGGACATGGAATCTTTAAATACCGGGGCTGCTTGCTGAGAAGAGTGAGCAGAGCAGAGTTCAAAGGACACAGCAGTTGTTTGAGCTGTTCTCTCACAATCCCGCCGGCTTGCCTTGGAAGGCACAGAAAGGTAGATTTTAGGTCTGTGTTCAGGAACTGTGTCTTTAGATAGAATGTCTGGTGCTGTGTTGCCTAAGGCATGGGTACTGTCTGGCTGGAGTGTGTGGGGTCACTCATGTGTATACATATTGATTAATGAGGAAAATGCAGCTTCTGTTGAAATGGATCACTCCTTAGTTGGACTACAAATATGTGGATTAGAAAATGAGAGAGAGAGAGAGAGAGAGAGAGAGAGAGAGAGAGAGAGAGAGAAATGGACAGGGTTCTAAGAGAGTAAAACTGACAGTTATAAAACTTTATGCAAAATCCATATGCATTAAAGAAACTTGAAACCTTTTTAGCTTTTAGATTTAAAGCTAAAGCGATAGTTTTAATTTAAAGTATGTAAAAACACCGTGCCAGTTGCACCAAACACAGCCTTACCATCCGTTTCCTGAGAACTATATACTTTATGAGCGCATTGCTGTATCATTGCCAACACTTAAGACTGAGAAGGGCAAAAGGGTGGCAAGATCCTGGCAGCAGAACCTCGAACTCTGCCTCTGAAGAAAGTATCCACACTCCCAGGCACCCCACTTAAGAACTGGGAGAACCGAGCATGCGAAGAGGCATCACGTGATGTGTGAGATGGGGCATCACGTGATCGCCGTTGTTTTTATAGAGAATGATGGGTTCATTTACAGCTTTATCTTTGTAAAAAAAAAAAAGTAGTTTTAGGTTACAGAGCACAGTAAAACATGTCCTTCTGAGGGTTGAGAAGCATTCTATACCTCCAGAGGAGATCTGAAGGGGAAAAGTCTCACTGAGAAGCGGGGCTGCTTTACTCCATGGTGGGCACATTGTGCTAGTTCTGTAGTCCCCGCGCCCCATGGCAGGAATCAGCATACTCACCGCTTGACATCCGGAGTCCTCATCCTCAAGGACTTGTCCTGCTTTCTTACAAATGTAAGGGAGTGTTTCTTTACAACCTTTCACTTTCCAGCGTCCGTCCTAAAGGGAAAAGTGTCACAGGATGAATGTGTAGACTCTGGACAGGGCGCTGAGTGGTAACGTTAGTCAGTCATGAGCAGAGCTGTGAATAGCAAGTGCTCCCAGTGGATGGTGTTACAGAACCCTTCATGTACACACAAAGGTATGGTAGTTGCTCCCTGCCTGTGGCAGTTTGAGTGCTGTCCAGACCCGGGTGGACCCAAGAGAGGAAGGAATTTGGTCGGTGCTGAGAATACCCAAAAACCACCATGACCTGTCCTCAGGGTCAAAGTTCATGTTCAACTCCAATGCCCTTCTTCACTAAGCTTCCTCTTTAATTAATCAAATATTTTTAACTTTTGAGAGTAGGTCTTATTATGCAGTTCCAGGCTGGACAGCCTAGATTCGCTTCAGTCTAGCAATCTTCCTGCCTTGGCTTCCTAAGTGTAAGGGCTAGAATTATAGACATGCCCAGGCCCAACTTCCTTCTCTCTCTCCCTTCTTGCTCCCTCTTTCCCTCCCTCCCTTCCTTCTTTTTTGTTTTTTGGTGTATATAGGGTGAATGTACATGTTCATGTGTATGCAGATATGTGTATGTTGGGGTTCTGGGTGCATATGCACGAGTGTAAACCAGAAACTGACATTGAGTGGCATTCTCTAATGCTTTTCTCCTTATTTTTTTGAGGCATGGTCTCTCATTGAACCTGAGCTGACCATTTGGCTAGGCTGACTTGCCAGTGAGCTCTCAGGAGCTGCCTGTCTCCTTCCTCCCCACTGCTGGGGTTACACAGATGGCACCATGCCTGTGTCTTTACATGTGTGCGAGGGATGGGAACTCGGGTGCTCATGTTTGTGGAGTAAGTACTTTATACTTGTGGAGGCCTCTCCTCGATGAACCCCAGCTTCCCCTTCAGACACCTTTAGGTCTTCTAATTCCTGCCTAAATCAGTGGTTCCCATGTCATGACCCCTTGGTGGGGGGGCTACATATCAGACGTCCTGCATAGCATAAATTTACATTATATTTTATAATAGAAGTCAAATGACAGTTATGAAGTAGCAAACAAAAATAATTTTATGGTTGGGGGTCACCTCAACGTGAGGAACTATATTAAATGGTCACAGCATTAGGAAGGTTGAGAACCACTAGTCTAAAGCTTTTCTCAGATCCTTTACTGATAATAATAAAATAGTGAACAGACCAAAATACTGTTTTCCCAGACGACCTTGATGTTCAGGATTTTAGGGGGATACTGAGTCCTTTGATTGCCTTCAGGGGATACTACACCAGGGCCGGCATCTTCACTCTTCAGAGAAGAGTTCTGCCTCTCTATGGAACCTGCCAGGGAAATCACTGTCTGCTATAGGACAGTGTCAGGCAGTCCCAGGTGCTTCGTAGCTGCTGGGGGGATGTGTGAATGAATAGCTCTTACCTTCAAAGTCAGGTGTCAGAGAGATTTATGTAAAGTTAGTGATAGTAATTACTTATTGATATAAGAATAAGTATATTCATACCGAGATCTACTTGATGGAGGTAAATGCTAATTTCAGTGTTCCATATGCTTACTGTTTAAGGAGCTTATAAGCCGCAAAAGAGAGGAGGTGCTGCAAAATCTCTCAGAGCATGACTGTTCTGACCCATGCATCAGTATTGTCTTAGTCAGGGTTACTATTACTGTGATGAAACACCATGACCAAAAGCAATTTAAGGAGGAAAGGGTTTATTCAGCTCACACTTCCACATGACTGCTCATCACCAAAGGAAGCCAGGACAGGAACTCAACAGGGCAGGGGCTTCGAAGCAGGAGCTGATGCAGAGGCCATGGAGGGGTGCTACTCACTGGCTTGCTCCCCATGGCTTGCACAGCCTGCTTTCTTATAGAGCCCAGGACGACCTGCCCAGGGATGGCCTCACCTACAATGGGCTGGGTCCTTCTCCATCAATCACTGATTAAGAAAATGCCCTACAACTACGGAGGCATTTTCTTAATTCAAGTTCCCTCATCTCAGATGACTCCAGCTTGTGTCAAGTTGACAAACAAACAAACAAACAAACAGGCAGCACAAATATCAATATCTGTCCTTCTTTTCTTAAAATTAATTTCTTAAAATTCAGGAATTAGAGAGGACAATTAAAATAACCCAGACATAAGGACAACTATCCCATGTGCCTCTCTTATGTAGAACCTAGGTTTTACACACTCACACTCACACACTCACACATATACACTCACATACATATATACACACACTCACACATTCACATACACTCACATACACACTTACATACATACACACATTCACATGCAAACTCACATATATACACACACTCACATATATACATACACACACATTCACACATACACACCCACATACATACACTCACACACATTCACACACTCTCATACTCACATTCACATACACACTCATACTCACACTCTCACACACACTCATACATTCACATTCTCACATACACTTACACACTCACACTCTCGCACACATATACTCACACACACATTCATTCACACACACACACACACACACACACACACTCGCTCCCACTCTCATGCACACACTCACAAAATGGGGACTGTTGGGGAAAAGGGAGAAGACTAGTGTTAGGGGGAAGGAGAGGACAGGGTAATGTGGTCTGATACGGTCACATGATATGCTTGAACAAGGAGTCATGATAAACCCACTACTGTGTAAGTGAATATACACTAATTAAAACAATCCCTATCAAGTTCTAGCTTTCTCTCTATAAATATGGTGAGTGAAATAACCAATACGCAATAGGAAACGAAGGTCATCTTAAATATCTCAGAGCCTCTAACTCAAACAACAACCCCCGAAACCGTGCTAGGTTTCAGCAGGATGACATCCATGACAGACATCTAAAGGGGTTGCTGCTGCTTCCTCCCCAAATGCCACTCAGACGCACACTGGTAGCATGTGTAATTAGGAGTGCACATGTTTCTGCAAGTCTCAAAAGATACAAAAGCAAAACCTGTCACAAAAGTAAGTGCTTTGAATTTTTCGTGTTGGGTTGGTACAATGATTTTGCTACTGAAGTAGCATTTAATGAGGATTTCTTGGTGGGGCGGGGACGACTTAACACCACATCCTATGGCTAGAAAGAATGAGGACACCCATCAAATCCCAGAGCCTCCTTAAACCCAGTCAGTTCTCGCACAGCTGTTTGAGCAGAGAGAGGCTATTTGTTTCAAATGTTTAATAAACTGTTCAGGTGGTTCGGACTAAAGCTACTTCTGCAAAATCTGATGTCCCAGATAAAGGGGAGATGGGTACCCAAGAGTGAGTTAATGCTAAGGTTGCCAGCGGTCACATGAGATTTGTCATTGATCCACAGTCTTCAAAAGAGGATCCCTGTTTATAAGCTAAGGAAGCTTTAAAACTACCACTGTACAGTGTAACCCCCCAGTCTTCCTCTTCCCATTTCTCCAGCAGGATGGTCTACTCCACCACTGTCTACCAAAGTGGTGTTCATTCAAGGAGAAAAAAACCCCAATCAACCAACCAACCAAACAAACAAACAAACAACCAAACAAACAAAAAACTAAAAAACCAACCCTGTCTCTGACCCTCCGCATCCAATTTAGTTAGCAATGAATCTTGGTATTTGAGACGTTATGAATCCTTTCTCTTCTTGCCGTAGTTACTACCCTAGGTCAGCCATGGAATAGCCACCAAATACTCTCTCTGTTTCTGTTCTGTCCTCTCCAATACATTCTGTGCATTACTACCAGTTATTTTCAAGTCAGGTTTCCCTACCATGTCCTTGAAGCACTCTGATGGCTCATAGACCTTGGTATATAAGCCAGTATTTTTATGCTCCCTTTGTCCCATGTCCTGTCACCTCCTTACCAACAGCCATGTGTTTGGTTACTGAAGATGGCGATCTTCACCGACCTTCAGACCGAAGTGTGCCAGCCGGGTATTCGGAGAGGAGGCAGCAATGGTCTCTCTAGGGTTTTGCCTACCTTTGTGTTTTTCTTAGAATGACTTTCCTCTGTAGTGTAAGGGTTATTGCTTCTTTGAAGTCCTGACTTAAGCACCATCTGTTCAGAGAGGTTTCCCACCCCTTTCCTGACTGAAGCTCCCGGTCTAACCACAGCTTTGCCTTTCTTTCCTCAGAGCAATGATCGCAGCTGTTACCATGTGCATGGAACAGGCATGGAAGGCCCACGAAGAGCAGGAACTGCCTCTCTTGGTCTCAACCAAGACAACAAGTCCCTGGTATAGATGGATCTCAGCATCCGTGCCACAAAACTCACCACTGATCAAATGGATCAACTTACAGATTGATCTGCTGAGACACACAGTTGTCTTCTGTTTGGAAGAATTCGAGGCTCGAGAAGGTACCAGTTAGTGAAGATGACAGAGGAGCCACTGGACCATGCGAAGGAAACTGGAATTTTATTGCTACTCAAACCAATCCATGTTTCCGATGCATTTTCTGTAGGAAATCAGTGGAGATTAGAAGATACCGCTTGCTTCTTTGTGAGGCACGTGCAGGTTATTAGTGAGCTACACCCATTCACATGTGATTGTTTTTATTTCTTTATGAGACGAATCTTGCTTGAATCTCACTATGAAATACCTGTGCAGACCTCTCCCCTTCCCTAATATCCAGGTTTGCTCAACATAGGTCTTCTAAGGGAGATGGGATGTGAGCTAAACCAAAAGCAAGCACTGGCCAGAGCAAGTCAGAGTTCTGGGACTCCAGAATGTGGGCTTCTTCACTATGGGCAAAGTGACCTGAAAGATCTAGTTTTGCTTTTGCCTAGAGAAAAGGAAAATTAAGAGGTTAATTGGATTTTGGAAGGGGAACATTAAAATCATCACTACCACTACCACTAAAACTCTTTTAGCTGTGGTGTAGCTTTTGTGTTCTCTCTCTCTCTCTCTCTCTCTCTCTCTCTCTCCTTCAGAATCTCCCCAAGGCCTACACCGAACAGTGGGGTCACCAGAAATACAAATTAAGCCCCACAGCCCCATGGATGCAGTGAGAAGCATTAGGTAGCAGAGAGGCTTCAAGTGTCCCTGTTGATACAGGGGACACTGCAGGATTCTCTTAATCCCAAATGCAAAGGATTAGGGGAAATGACCTAGAAGTATTCCTGTTTGCAAACTAAAACCTAACATTGCAAAGGTCACCAGCTAGAGCCTAGGGATATTTTCGGTTTTGTTTTTTATTTTTAAAACACTGGAAAATGAAGCCACAATTTCAAGGATTTTTTGGGAAGCTCGATGTTTAATGTAGGACACGGGGCCAGGGCTGGCTTGCTCTGAAGAATGGAAGGGAAAGGCTTGGGAGCCTGGAACCTTGAGAATGACACACAGCCAGAAAACTACCACGCCACGTGAAGTTAAATTATTTACCTAAGAAACTACCTTCAGGAGAGCACAGCACACTGTGGCTATCCAGCAGTCGTAAGCTGATTTATGGGTTTAGGGTTTGGATAGATGTTCTAAGGAATGGCTTTATGACTTCTACCCCTTAAGATTCTTCTTATTCTTTTTTTATTTTGAGAATTTAATACAAATAATGTGAGTGTTATGTTTACATCATTTCTACCCCCTTCTCTCCATCCATTCTGTGTCCCACTGTACTCCCTCTCAAATCCATGATCTCTTAAGTATTTTGTTACATGTATACATATACATGTACATATACTGAGCCCATTTAGTGTTGCTTGTATGCACATGTGTCTAGGGCTGACCATCTGGGAATAACCTCTCATCTCTGAAGAAAACTGATCCTTCCTCTCTCTGTATGGTTATGGCTCTTGATCTAGGGGTAGGATCTTGTGAGGTTTGCCCTATCTACGTTGGCGTGTCACCTGGCGCTGTCATTACACAGATCTTGTTCAGTCAGCTACCTTGTTAAGGTTTCGTGGGTGCCACTTTCCTATCATGTCTGTAAGATGCCACATCTAAGCAGGCATCCTGGTTCACTGAATCTTTCTGTTTCTTCTTCCTTAAAATCTCCTGAGGCTTAGGCGTATGGGTTGGGTTGTGTGAGCATCAATTGTGGTTGGGCCAAAAAAAAAAAAAAAAATCTAATCCTATTGGCAAATGTAAATATATCACATCGCTTCTGGATATGTGACTCATAAAAACCCAGAGAACTGTGTTTCTGGATAATTTTTAGAAACTTTGACTATGTGCATTCCATATATATTAGTATATATACCATAAATTATCACTTTAAAATGGTTTAATTAATTTCTTTTCAACTCTAATTAAAAAGTAGCTACTTATACTATTTCACAGGTCTTGAGGCAAAGGTCTTTGGTACTCACCATCCCCAAGGAGGTTTACAAGCAACTCCACCTCAGCTAGGGAAGTGACATCCATCAACATGCTGTCATCAGACTGGCAAGAGTGCAGAGCCTCCTGCCAAGTCCTTTTCTCTTTCTTAAGTTTGTAGCATTTACGATTGAAGGGAGTCCAGCCAGGGTCACAGTGAGTGGTATGGTATTTCCAGGAGTCCTTTTCTTTATAAACCAACACAAAGGACAGCATTTGCACAATTACTTCCAATGTTACTCAATACCCTTTACATAGCCAGCATCGTGATGACTTTTCTAAGTGAAACACAAAATCAAATCTGAGCACCCACACAGTGGTTTACAAACACCTGTAACTCCAGTTCCAGAGGATCTGGAACACTTTTTTTGGGCTACATAGGTGTACTAGGCAAACACAGTATACATACATATGTAAATACATACATACAAAAATAAAGGGGGGAGGGAGGAGGAAGGGAGAGAAAGAGAATGAAACCTGTCTGCCTACTTTAAAATGTTTTTAGATTATAAAAGGGCTGTTATGAAACATAATTTAAATGGTATTTCAAGGATTCTACAGGTCACTGTGGAATCTGATGTCACGCTGGATGGATGCGAGCTCTGGATCAGGTGTCCCAGGTATCTATTCGTTTGGTTAGGTATGATTTCATTACTTTTTGAGATGCCATTCTTTCAAAACTACCTTTCGGACACTGTCATCAATGGAATCATCCCCAGAGGATGTGAGAACATGTGGATATTATTAATGGTTATCAAACTAAGCGAAACAAATGAACAACAACAAAAACACTCTTGTAAACTTCTCTCTCAATGTAAGAAAAAAGTTAAATGAGGAGTTTCTGAGATGGGAGCAGTGTCACAGCCTGCCAGGTGGAACCCTGACAGGCTGAGTGACGCGCTGTTTGGGGGCTGGTTGAGGGCTGGTCTAACATACAGGCTGTGGTTCAATTCCCACTCTCCAGCAATAAAAAACAAAACTTTCCCCTTGATTTCCACCAGACCTTCTTCAGAAGAGCTAAGAATAGCAGACAGGATGCTCCAGAGGCCCTCATTAGAATAACCAAATGGAAAGGTGGTGAAGAAAGCAGGAAGGGGAGGGGTCTGGTCAAGTCTTTTATCCCTTCCCCACCTCCAAGTCCCACAGCACAGACTCCTGTTACTTAGGGGAGAAAGAGCGGATTAAGTGTAGTCTTAGATTTGAGACCCAGCACCAGGGCTCCCATGGTGAAACCCAGTGCCACGCAGAGCAACTCCTACCACAAAGCTATTAACTGTGGGCTGAGTCTTGCATTTGGCCAGGAAGCTGGCTGTAGCAATACTGGCCTTTCAACTTCAGGAGGCCAAGGCAGAGATCTGGACGCCCTCTGCTAGGGCGCAGAGGGAAAGCAAGCACAGAGCTTCCTATTGGAGCACAGCCTGGTGGCATCGCTATGGCTTAGGTGGATTTTTGATGGCTCTGTTCAGAACTGGGCAGAATCCCTCAGTGTCTGGCAATGAGTGATGCCTCTGGGTGTACCAGGCTCCAGGGAAAGGCTTGTGGGGACAGACTTCTCTCTCTAGATACTCTCAGTTCTTTTTGAACAACATACTAACTACCTTGGGTAAAAGCTGACTTGGATTGCCGCCTAATAAGAGTGACAGTGTACCAAAACCAAGTTCTTAGCAAATTGGACTTGAGCATTATCTGGTGACTAATCGCTCAGAGTGAACAGGCATCCAGATTAGCATTTCTAGAAAGACTGGCACAAACAAAACTAGATTAGGAGGAGTAAGATAACCAGTCCTTTGACAGTTGCATAACAGTAAGTAAGTATTGGAAGGTTTCAGGAAACCATGCCTGCATCTGGTAGTCAAAAGAAGGTTCTAGAAGTGGACTAGCTAGTAATCAGTCTGGGAAAGCGTCCACGGGAACTAAAACAGCTGCTTGATAGAAAAGCTCATTAGGCTCTAAAATATACACAAGGCAAACACTGGCAGACTTAAGGGAAGAGAGAGACTTCAGCACATTAGTAGTTGGGAGTCCGTACCTCATATTTACTGATATCCAGACTGTCCACACTGCAAGCTAACCAGGAAACCACAAAGTCAAATTGCACCCCTGGCCAAAGGGCCCTACGGACATCTACATTCCAACAGCTGCCTAATTTACAATTTAATTATTCTCCGTGACAGATAATGTGCCTGGCCACAAGACAAGCCTCGACAAATTGACAATAAAAACTGAAATCACATCAACTATTTTTTTTTCAACACAATGCAATAAAATCAGAATTCAAAAATGAGAAAGAGGAAGCTATACTTACTCACGGAAATTAAACGATTTGCTTTTGAACAGGCAATGAATCAAAGAAGAAATTTTAAAAATTCTTTTGAAACAGGTGCCAATAGAGATACAACATGTGAAATGCATATGGGCTCAGGCAAACCCAGCAGTATATAGTGATCCTCTACTAAACGGCTGAGAAACTCAGCGTCACACCCATTCCCTTGCTGCACCTCAAGGGGTCAGTCAGCAAAATAGGAACAAACCAAACTCCAAATTAGCAGAGGGAAAGAGTAATAAAGATCAGAGTAGGAACGAATGACATGGAGATTATGAATTACAAAAGGCCACTGAAATAAGGTACAATTCTCCGAACGCAATAGACAAACCCTTAGCCAGACTAAGGGGAGGACGGGGAAGTTCAGATAAAACCAGAGATGGAAAAGAAGACATTGGCACTTCTGGGTAAGATGGTAAGACTAAGGGCTACCTTTGTGAAAGCTGCAGTTTGACAGCTCTGAGTTCTGAAGCCACCCTCTGTGAGTCATCAGGGTAGAGGCTGAGAATTCTGAAGTCCAGAAGGTGTGTGTGTGTGTGTGTGTGTGTGTGTGTGTGTGTGTGTGTGTGTGTGATACCCACCATACCATCCCTTCAGCAGGCTCACTAACACTGTGGTGGTTTGAATGAGAATGACCCTTATAGAATTTATGCTTGGTCCCCACTTGGTGGAACTGTTTGGGAAGAACTAGGAGGTGTGGCTTTGTTGGAGGAGGTATGTCATTGGGGGTAGGCTCTGAAGTTTCAAAAGCCTCCTATTGGTCTCAGTATGCCCTTTCTGCTTCCTACTTGTGGATCAAGAACTCTCAGCCGCTCCCGCTGCCATATCTTTGCATGGCCATCAGAGGCTCTAACCCAGTGACTGCAAACCTAATTCAATGCATTATTGTATAAGTTGCCTTGTTCATGGTATTTTGTCATGGGGTAGAAAAGGAACTAAGCCATTACTTAAAACGTCTTGAGTATGAAGATGGGTTTTCTGCCTGTACTCATCCTAATACTATGGTAGTGTCCCACATTCTCCATTGCATCTGGGGGACAACCATCAGATCAGCCACCCCAGGGGATATCACTAGGAGTCTGAGGAGGGTGAGAACATTTACCCAAGTCATAGAACACAAAGGTAAGTGTGGCCAGCAGAGGCCACTGGTATTACAGAGAAGGAAAACCCTCATTATGAAGAGAATTGGGCGGACAATACTTGTCCAATCCAGCTTCAGCAACAACAAAACTGACAGAACAGCAAGAGTCCTCGGGTTCAGCCGCCCAACCCCTGCATGCTTATAACTGGCAGTGGCCAGTTTCTGGGGAGCCAGAAGGCAGTGGCCCTGAAGCTTCTCTTTTTCCCGTGATTTCAGTATTGTCTCTTCCAAACGTCCCTGTACTTTCAAGCTTTCTTCTTTTATTTCCTTCCACATATTCATCAAATTTTGCTCTTGAAAGTTTTTCTATTTTGGGCAATGTTTTTATTCCCTTTCTCTGTTTCCTCCATCTACTCTACATTCAGGAGTATTATGAAATGTTATTACTGGTGGTCTTGCTAAATATAGGGTCTCATGTAGTCTAGGCTAGCCTGGAGCTCCTGCCACGGATGACCTGAAGCTCTGATCCTCCTGCTTCTGCCTTTTGGTATATATGATGATTAGGGTTGAACCCAGAAATCCTTCATTGCTTTAAAAAAATGCTTCATAGTGTAAACCGAACAGAGAAAAGCTGAAAGCTTTCTCCTTGAGTTCTGTTACAAGGGAGCCCATCTTCACTACTTTTGTCCAGCAGTTCCTGAAGTGCTCACCAGAGCAATCAGGCAAAAGAAAAAGTGAAAAGCATTCAAACAGAAAAGAGTGCTTAAAATTGTCATTATTTGTAGATGCCATCATCTTATATATATGCAGAGACACCACCAACCCCACAGAAATCTATTAGAAATATAACTGAATTATTTATAACACGTCAGAAGTAAGGACTGTTTGGTCTGGTGTGGTAGCTCACACCTTTAATCCCAGCACTCAAGAGGCAGAGGTAGGAGGTTCTCTGCGGGTTCAAGGCCAGAATGGTCTACAGAGTGAGGACAGAGTGAGGTCCAGGATAGCTAGAGCTATTACACAGACAAACCCTGTCATGAAAAACACAAAAACAATAACAAAAACAGTCAGGACTGCCGCTATATTGTTGATGGTATATTATCTGATAGAGAAATAAAACCTGTTTACAATAACTGAAAAGTAGAAAATTCCAAGGAATATATTTGACCAATGAGTTGAAAAAGATCTCTGTAATGAAGTTTATAAAACAGTGAAAAAAAAAACAAGGAGATTATAAAAATTGAAAGGCTATTTATTCACTATGCATGGATTGAAAAAAAAAATCATTATTGTCAAAGTGTTCACAGTACCCAAAGTAATTTGCAATATCAGTGCAGTTTCTAACAAAATACTAATGATATTTTTCCACAGAACTAAAAAAGGCAAGGCTTAATTTTTGTCTGGAATCATAAATTGCTTTAAAAACTGCTGTGGTGGGGCTGGAGAGATGGCTCAGTGGTTAAGAGCAGTGACTGCTCTTCCAAAGGTCCTGAGTTCAAATCCCAGCAACCACATGGTGGCTCACAACCATCTGTAATGAGATCTGATGCCCTCTTCTAGTGTGTCTGAAGACAACTACAGTGTACTTATATATAATAAATAAATCTTTAAAAAAAAAAACTGCTGTGGTGGTTTGAAAATGGTTGGCCCATGGAAAGTGGCACTGTTAGGAGGTACGGCCTTGTAAGAATAGATGTGGCCTTGTTGGAGGAAGTGTGTCACTGTATGGGTGGGCTTTGGGGGTCTTCTGATGCTCAAGCTCTGCCCAGTACAGAAGAGAGACCCTTCTGCTGGCTGCCTTTGGGAGACAGTCTCCTCCTGACTGCCCTCAGATCAAGATGTAGAATTCTTTGCTCCTCCAGCACCATATCTGCTTGAATGATGCCATGCTTCCCACCGTGATGATAATGGACTGAACCTCTGAAACTGTAAGCCAGCTCCGATTAAACGTTTTTCTTTATGAGAGTTACATTGGTCATGTTGTCCTTTTACAGCAATGAAACCCTAACTAAGACAGAAGTTGGTACCAAGGACTGGTATTGCTGTGATAGACATGGCCATGCTTTTGTTTGAAGGAATGTGGATTTGGGGACTTTGGAAAGCAGTGTAATGCTTTAAGCAGGGTTTAACAGTCCAAACTAGTAGGAAAACGGAAGACAGGATGCTGAGGGTGACTTGAACTTTGGGGTCTTGGCTCAAGAGGTTTCAGAGGAGAAGAATTTTAGTATGTTGCCTAGAGATCATTCCTGTGATATGTATGAAGGAGTCTGCTGACGCTAAAATGAAGAAATTTAGATTAATTGCACTGGCAAAGGAAATCTCAAAAAAAGCCTATCATAGATTCTGTACTGGGGTTCACTCTTGTGAAGAACATTTTGGATTAAGTGTAACAAACTGATCAAGCATAACAAGCTTAAAAAGGAAAATACGAAGTGAATGATTTAAAGAGTAAAGGGGCACCAGGAAGAGGAATGGAGCTAAATTATGTATTCAAGGATATTGAATGGAATTAAGACAGTGGTGACCTTGGCACAAGATCCTACCAGCTAAGTTTATTGTTTGTAGTTGAACAAGAGATGCTTATATTATGCGAGGTGTTACTATTACCTGGTTATTGTTTTCATTTGGATATAAAGAGATATTATTATGTGTCAAATGGACAAGGAATGGGTTTTGATGGCTATTCTCAGTTGTCAAGTTGAGTATATCTGAAAAGAACTACAATATAGAACTTGTAAAGATCTTGTGAAAAGTAAAGACAGGCTTTGGTCCAGGCATGGTGGCACATGCCTTTAATCCCAGCATTCAGGAGACACGAAGATCTTTGAGTTCAAGGTCAGTATACAGAGCAGGTTCCAGGACAGCCAAGCTTAGGCAGTGAAGGAAACCGCTGAAAACAAAAAGTTGGTAAAGATATAATAGATCAAGGGAGCCATATTTCAGCCCCAGTGAACAGCAGAACTCGGCAACTTCGGCCATGTGCCACCGGCTTTAGAGTCAAGAGTAGAAGGGGTTACTGCGACAATTGATGCTGGTTAGATGGAGGTAGGAAATTAGTGGTAGTTAAGAAAAGACCAGCTGCGGGATATCTGCTAAGGAAATCTGCTAGTGGGGAGTGAAACTGGCCCAAGAGGAAAAAGTTTGTTGCCATCAACAAAGATAAAAAGAGCTGGAGATCTGAAGAGCAGGCTGACATCATAGAGATGCAGTTTCAAGCATCACGGGTGAATTCCTGTGGTGTTTTCTGAGAGCACAAAGAAGATATGTTCCAGATATAGACATCATGTTGGCATCTGGACTTTTGTGTAAGAATGTGTAAGAATCACCTAGATGGAACTGGTTTTGAAGGCATGATGGGGTCATGGAGAGTAACTGAGGTTTGGCACTGTGAGAGACCAAGAAAGCTATCGGTGAAGGTTGTAGCCTCAGCTGTAGCTGACAGGTCAGTACTCAAAGGGTCATCCAAAGAAATTGAGGTTTGACACCATCAAGAAAGCCTATAAGAGGCTTTTGGATGAAGCCTAGTTGCAGCGGAAGACCTCAATGGATCGGAGATGACAGTACCATGGGCGTAACCACCAAGAATAACAGCAGCAGTCAGAGTCTAGTCAGAGTTAGTCAGAGTCTAGAGTGCTACAGATAGAGAAGTGAGTTCTGAGCTGCAGGACACTTGCCAAGGAAATCTGATAACAGGGAGCGGAACCAGCCCAAGAGGAAGAAGTTTGTTGCTGTCAACAAAGTTGAAAAGAGTTGGAGATCTGGAGAACGCATTGATGTCCGACATGGAGATGCAGTTTTCAAGTGTGCCCAGCTGGTTTTTCTGTCTTGCTTTGGTCCAGTATTTCCTCACTGTGACATTTGGAATGGAACTGTATATCCTGTGATGTTGGAAGTATGTGGATTGGTTTTTGATTTTGATTTTATAGGGGATTGGAGTTAAGAGATTGCATGAATCGTGGAAGGGTCTTTGAACTTTGGACTTTAAAACATTGTTGAGACTGTGATAGACTATGGGGACTTTTGAAGTTGGACTAAATGTGTTTGAACAAGCCTATGGGGGCCGGGGAGTGAAATGTGATAGTCTGAATATGCTTGGCCCATGGGAAGTGGCATTATTAGGAGGTGTGGCCTTGTTGGAGGAAGTATGTCACTGTGAAGGCAGGCTTGAGGTCTCCTGGTTCTCAAGTTCCACCCAGTACAGAAGACAGAGCTTCCTCCTGGTTGCCTTCAGACCAAGATGTAGAACTCTTTGCTCCTCCACCAACGCATTTGCCATGGTTCCCACCATAATGATAATGGACTGAACCTCTGAAACTGTAAGCCAGCCCCAATTAAGTGTTTTCCTTTATAAGAGTTACCTTGGTCATGTTGTCCCTTTGCAGCCGTGAAACCCCAACTAAGACAACCACCCTAGGTGAAGAGAACAAAATTTAACTCTGGAACATGCTACAAAACTCTAATATTCGAAAGAGTATGAAATTGGCGTAAAGACAGGCTCATTGACCAGTGGATCAGGATAAAGAACTGAGAAGTGAGCTCAAGCATTGCAGCAAATGATCTTCAGTGAGAGTTAGAAGAACACAGATCGAACAAAGAGAAGTCTTTTCAATAAATAGTGCCGGAGAAACGGGGTACCCATAAATGAAAAAGTAAAAATAGACCATGTTCAGCATTTGCAAAAAAAAAAATAAAAATGAGTTCATAACTTACATAAAGACCTTAAATTATGGAACTGTTTGAAGAAAAGGGCAAGTACTTCAGGATATTGAAACGAGCGAGGCTCCTTTGAACAAGAAGTTTCCAAAGCACAGCAATTAAAAGTAATGTCAGGCAAATGGGTATTGTGAAACTAAAAAGCTTCTACATATGTTTATGTATGAAATGAAATTAGTACTTCAAAAGAACAGCTGTCCTTCTCTGCCCATCATAGCGTTGTCGGAAGATGGTCTGAGAACGGTGAGGAGAATTTTGAATGCTTGTGAGAAAGCCTCAAGAAAATAAGACAAAAGTCTTGTGACCTCAATTTCTTCAAAACATGGAATTGCTCCTGGAAAGTATTCCGTACCCGTCCCGGGTGTAGCAGAGAGGAATGAGTTTACCTCAGATTACTCATTATCGCTTATTGGCTGTTCATTATTCAGTCAACTATCCTTCCTATGCCTCCACTGAAAAACATGTTTTTGCCATGTGTGGCTTGTGTCTGTGATTAATTATATACAGCTTGACTAATGAGAAATTACTTGGTTGACCTTTCTTAACCCTCAGAGTATAAATTGTCTGAGGCTTTGAATACATTGGCTTTTGCTTGAGACTTTAGTCCACTCGTTTATCAGGTCCATTCTCCCAGGCCCCATCTCCTCTAGAGCAGTGATCTAGCATTATTTACAACAGTCAAGAACAGAAACAACCGAAGTGTCACTCAGCAAACAGATGAATAAAAAGATGTGAGGTATTTACACCCACCACGCATAATATATTCGATGAAATATTATCCGGTCCTAGGAGTAAAACCCTGACGTTTGGACATCATGGGTGGACCTAGATCATTATGATAGGTAAATTAAGCCAGGCACAGAGAGACATAGACCGCATGTTCTCGTTCACATGTGGAATGTAATGATGTTTTTTCTGGATTTGTGACGTCATGATTTTAACTTGTCATCATTTTGTAGATGGAGGAGGAGAGTGATGGGAGTGAGAGCCTGAGTAGGGGTGAGGAGAGGCTACTATGAGGGGACAGTGATGAGTTGAGCATTCAGAAACTGGAGACAAGCACGCAGGTTTTCACTCAAGATTAACATTTGGGGTCACAGGTATACTTAACCTGATTGAAATTAACAATCGGTACTTTCACATATTCATCGATTCTGTACCCTATGAACACATTAACATTTTATTATTTTTTTAATGTGTCATTTAGCAAAAAAGATTCCTGGCAGCTCAGAAACACAGTGTGAACCTACTGGAGTAAATTATCGGACCAACTCATTAACTAGATCCACTGATGTGACCAGCAAGGCAAACAGAAAAAAATACAGGTGACAGGGGAGAGAGAGAGGGAGAGGAAGAGGGAGAGGGAGAGGGAGAGGGAGAGGGAGAGGGAGAGAGAGGCAGAGGAAGAGAGGGAGAGAGAGAGGGAGAGGGAGAGAGGGAGAGAGAGAGAGGGAGAGGGAGTGGGAGAGGGAGAGAGGGAGGGAGGCAGAGAGGGAGAGTGAGGGAGGGAGAGAGAGAACAAAAAATAAATGAAGGATAAAAGAAGAAATGGAGAAATAAAGAAGAAAGAAACAAAACAGAATGTAAACCTCCATAGTAGCCAAAAGCGATTTTAGCAAATACTTGAAATAATGGAGAAATCCCATGACTGGATTTTTTCCCCTCTCTCCCACTATGCCCAGTTCTCCAGTATTGGTGGCGTCAGCTGCCATTGGAGGGGAAAAACAGTAAGAACATAAGTGGCAGAGGTAATGTTTACAAATTATGATTGGCTGTTTCTAATTTTCCTTGTAATAATTCTTTAAAAGTTGGTTTTGCTGTTATTTTGATAGCAATTCCCACTAAATGAGGTAACAGACATTAGAAATGGATAAAATTAGGGCTGGGGAAATGGCTCAGTGGGTAAGAATGATTGCTGTGCAAGCCGGAGTATGCGAGTTCAAATCCCCAGAACCCATGTAAAAAGTCAGGCATGTGCCTATAATCCTCGTGTGGGAAAGGACGGCAGAGAGAGGGTTGTTGAGGCTTTCTGCCCACCAGTCTATCTCCAGGTTCAATAAGAGACCCAGTCTCAGGGGAAAGAGGCAGAGAGCGGGAAAGCAGGATGCCTCCAGTCCTCTGGCCTCAGTAGATTCACATGGGTATGAACACCCATACACATGTGCACATACACCACATGCATACAACTTGTAACATACATACACTGGACACTGTCAACACATATGTCAGTACACACTCATATACACAGATGCATAACAACCAGTGAAAATGATTAGATTATACTAGATTATAGCTAGGTATTATTTGTTTTAATTATAACCCAAATTTTGTTTGTTATTTTAGTGGGGGAGAGCACATTACTAAAATGAAATTTGAAATGTGGTAGAAACATGAAATACTGCAGGAGAGGTCTGGAGTTCTGTTGCATACCGGGTGACAAGAGTCTAAACAGTGCATTGTTCGGTTGAAATAGCTTTAAGAGAGATGTTGGAACGGTCTCCCCGCAAAGAAATGATAATGTTTGAAGCGATGGATTCGCTGATCATTGCACAACACATATGGATCAAAGCACATTGCACTCCATAATTATGTACAATTATTGTGTTAAAAAGAAAAACAAAGAAAATCAACATAACAAAAAGTACAGAGTTTGAGGAAATCCCACAAATAAAACTCAAAACTATAAAAGAAAGCATACTTAGGTTTTCTAATGTGGAATGATGAAGGGTGACAGCCTCTAAACAGAAAGGACAGAAATGTTGATTTGGCTCACGCCATTGTGCTCTGGCTTCGAATGAATGCATTTGTGGTCGTCATGATACTTTAGGATGGCAGGAGTCATTTAAACATTTTTTATTCATATAGCCATAAACTTGAGTTTTCCAAGTCCTAATTATGAATTATTTGCAAGAATAGAGGAATTTTAAGGGGTGGAGGGGACATGCCAACAACCAAAGGACGACTGAAGGAGCACTTACGCAGGATGTCCTCGGCAGTGTGGTTTAGATGCCGTTTGCATATATAAGGCAAGGTAGACTCGCAGTCCATGCTTCTCCAGGTAGCTGAGGCAACTTTCAGGGTTCCACAATGATACTCCACAAATGGCCCAGCAGTGACCTCTGGAAATCAGTACACACAGAAATGCAGTTTGAGCACAGACGGTAACCCTTCTCTTTGCCTCAGTAGCGCCCCCTACAGGACACTCACTATGATGACCTGTGATTTTGAAGTTTGAGTCTAGACCTGACCAGACCTGCACTTGAGAGGTCAAGGCAGAAGGACTGAGAGGTCTAGGCTGGCTCGGGTAACCCAGGAGAACCTGACCCAAGGGGGTAAAAATTAACCACTCTCAGAATAAGATATTATTACAGGACTGCGACGTCTAAGTCTGCAGCAGACCCCAGTGTGTTGAAGGTAAGTAAGGTGCGGCCGGTACCTTGGCTCCAGTTCAGGTAGCTGAGTGGTGTCCCATCAGACCACTGCCAGCCAGCCATCTCATCCAGCTGATTCAAACCAGTCCACACTTCTTTAGCTACCCGGCTCAACTCCTCTGAAAAGAAAATCACGGCGTTTCAACCGAAGAGCAAAGAGACAACACCAAAAGAAAGCCAAACTCAATGTTCCGCTGCTTTCTTGAACTGCTATTTCTCGGTGTCACAAACCATAGGTAATGCCAGACTATGATAGAAACAGATGTCACGACCCCCATGCCGGAGTTTCTGTGAGACACAGAGGAGTTCTGCCATCTGAAGTCACACACCCAGTTCCCGAAGACCCACTGACACCATAAGTAAAGCTCAGCTCTGGTCTATCGGAAGGTGCTGTTCAGAATAGGAGGCTCTCCCATTTCCTCCAGCTCACACACTTCCGGTTTTAGATGGAGGCAGAGACCATGGCCACGCCCAAAGGGTGAACGGAAGCAAGTGCTCACACTGGGGTGAACTGAAGCCCAAGCAGAGCTGTCTAAAGAAAAGCATCGTAGTGCAAAAGCCCAGTGTTCTGAGGCCTCAGTGGGGGTGGGGGTGGGGGTTGTAGGGGATCCAGCCTGGGGGCCCACACTTGTGAGAAGAGGATTTTGTGGTTCTATGGTCCCTGCTTGTAAACCTGGCACTGCAGCATCTCCCCAGTTAATCCAACCATGTCTCTTCAACTGATACTGTAAATAAACGTGACTAATGTGTTGCACAGAACAATGGGCCCATCGAAACCATAGATTATGGTTTTTCTTTTAGTGTGCCTTAGTTGAAAAAGTTTTTTTTTCCAGTGTGAACCTGTACTACGTGTACAATAAAACTGGGGTAGGAGGAAAAACCCAAGTCAATGACTTTTAGTGAAAATGGCTAATTTTGTGGCCCTCTCAGATACTGCTGTTTTGACATGTCTTCTGTATAGGAGAGCACCAGTTTCTTCTGATTCATGTGCTTCAAATAATCCACCCATTCCCTTCCTTTCCTTCTCTTCCTTTCTCCTTACCTCTCTCTTTATCATTCTATCTCGAACTGCGTTGTTTCTTTCTCTCTTTGTCTCTCTCTCTCTCTCTCTCTGCTCCCCCTCGATCTCTCTGTGTGTGTGTGTGTGTGTGTGTGTGTGTGTGTGTCTGTGTGTCTGTGTGTCTGTGTCTGGCTGTCTGGCCTCTTTCTAAGTTCAGAGACCTAGCCTGAAGCTAAGGCAGGTTATATACAGAGAGTAAGTGTCTGGGCTTCCTTCCTGTTGTTTCAAAACAGTAAATAATTAGTAATTAATAAAGTTCCTTCATTCTCCCAAGCTCCTCAGTTTGGACCCTAGGTTATGTGATTATCAGGGCAAGGCCTCAGTGTAAGGCCGCATAAGGACGTGTAAATCTGTTGCTTGTCCTCAACAACCGGACATTTCAATACAACAGATACAACAGTGAAAGTTCCAGGAGGCCAGACACTTCCCAAGAAAAAAAAAGACAGAAGGTGCTTTAACACTAAGTAGAACATATTGTATATGAACTCCAAATCCAAGGTTTTTTTGGCATTATATCCAGTCTCTTCCTGATGGTGGGCTTAAGTCAGTTAACCTTCCCATAAGTTTGGGGTGGATTGGAAGACTCATTGACAGGACATGGAGAAGTGATATTGTAAATAGCCTAATTCAAATGTTAGTTATTCTTAGAATTACTCTATGTACTCAGAACCATGCAGTTGTGCTTGCTAAAACACATTAAGGAAATCTCCCAATTTGTAATTAGTGTTTGAAAGTGTGCACACAGAAACAAACAAACAAAATCACCCAACCAGACAACAAACAAACGATCAGCCAGCCCCCTCCCCTAGTTTATTTACCATTATAACTAAGTTTACCCTTAACACATGAACACAAACTCAGGACTAAATTCTTCTGTGTGTTTCTTGTCATTTATGACAGCCTAGATAATTCTTTACCTCACAATTTTGGTGACTAACAGGAGACGTTAGACTCGTCTCACCACTAAAACTACGTTGGTTAGGACGGTTTCTGTCTTTATGAATAGACTTCTATTTTCCCAAACAATCCTGAAAGCCTAATTATAGAATTGAAATGTTTAAATAAAAGCCATTGGCATATCTTACTTTTTAAAATTGCTATTCAAGCTTGATGAATAGGTACAAATTCTCCCGTGGGAAACCATGGCAGTTAAGACAGATAACGACTGCAATTCATAAATGGTGCGCAAGCTTTTGCACAAGACTCATTACACATTAGTAATGATTTGGGAAATTGTCATTTTACTCCAATAAGATTCATTCAAATTAGTTTTGACAAGAATCCCCCACTTGGGCAGAACTGTGGAGGGAGGACCGAGCAGGCACTGTGCATCTGTTTATCTCAGTCCTTCTGGAAGATGCCTTTGGCTTTGTAAAGCTCAAGTCTGCCCCTTTCACCACCCAGTGAGTCTCATTCCATGAATGCAGATAAAATAACTGGGACACGGCACATACCTATGTGTGGGAATGGTCAGCCACAGCGATAAACAAATATCGAAGTAATTTTATCTGCCTACTCCAAAGGCAGACAGATCTGTTACTACAAGTTACACTACTCGGTAAGAATTAAAACTAGAGATGTAGGTGGGAAAGATGGCCCAGTAAGAGTGCCCATTCTGCAAACACGTGGGCCTGAAGTCACATTCCCGGCCCACATCAAAAGCTGGATATGACTGGTAATGCCTGTGATCTCAACATTTTGGGGTAAATATAGGAAGACTCCAGGAGCTCACTGGCCAGCTAGCCTAGCTGAACCTGTGACATGTTGGTTCAGTGGAAGACTGTCTCAGGAGAATAAGGCAGAGAGGAATACAGAAAGACACCCGCCATCATGCTCTGCCCTCCAACTGTGTATGCAGGGACATCTGCATCTGCACAATCATGTACATATGCCACACATATAACACACACACATACACACACATACACACACATACACACACACTCATACACACACACTCATATACACACTCACACACATTCTTACACACACTTATACATACACACATTTACTCATACACACACTCATACACACACACTCATATACATACTCACATACACACATACACACACACACACACACACGCACACATGGTAAATTAAAGAAGCAGATTATAAAGTCTGCACACTTTATAATGGTCAGTTATAGTGGTCAGTCCATACCCTTTGTTATGCAGGCCAGACACTTTCCTAAGGCTTGTCCTGCATTGTAAGATACACTGTATACCGCCCAGTAGCTACTTCATTATTCCCACTTCCTAGAGGGGAAAGCTGAAAGTCAAGAGGCTAAATCACTTCTTGAGTTACTGGATAGTACCTTGTTCTGCACAGGCACCTTGGGTTTTTAGACTGTACCGATCTCTGTAGATACTACTGGCTAGGTTCTGTTTGTCTGTTGTGGTTATCAACCTGACCCAAGCTAGGGTCATCTGCAAAGAGGAAGATCTCAACTGAGGAAATTCTTTCATCAGACTGTCCATAGGCAAGTCTGTGGTGCATTTTCTTGATTCATCCTTGATGTGGAAGGGTCCAGTCCACACTAGGTGGTGGCACCCCTGAGCTGATGGTCTTCAGCAGTATCTGAGAGCAGGGTAAGCAAAGCCAGGAAGCAGCACTCCTCTGGGGCCTGTGCTTCAGTTCTGTCCTTGAGTTTCTACCCTGACTTCCCCTAGTGATGACTAGCTATTCCCTGGAAGTGTACAAGGAAATAGATCTGTAAACCTCTCCTCCCCAAGTTACTCTTGTTCATGGTGTTCATCTCAGGAACAAGAGCATTATGCCTGTGCACATATTTACTCGCTTTGGCAGAGCATGGCTTTCCCTAAGTTGTAGAACTATGACAGAATTTCCCCCTTTGCTTTTCTTTTTATATGATTGAATCTTAAAAGCCAAAATAACAACAGATGGCATAAAATTTGAGAAAAAGAAATTGCGTCTGAAATGCAATCAAATTAACGAATTTGATAGTTCTTCATGTTTCCATTATTAAATCATTATTAAAGAATCATTAATAAGTGTGTGGAGGTGCATGCACTCAGTGGTGAGTGTGTAGGGGCCAGGGCAACCTTTAGGACTTGCTCTTTTCCCTGCCACATCATGGGATCCAAGGGTTGAACTGAGGTCATCAGGCCTGTGCACAAGCACCTCTATCCCCTGAACTACCTTGCCAGGCCCCAAACAACCTTTTTAAAAGGCACACAGATGAATTTGATCTAAAAAGGAAAGAGGATGATGGAGGAAACGTGTTCAAGCTCATTTTCAAAATTCTGTTTGAGGCAGGGACAAGGACAGGAAAAATGATGGGCGCGTGAGAAGGACAGCATGGGGACAAAAGCCTTTCATCTCAGGCCTGGTTTATCCGTCCTACTGATGGAGACAGGAACCTCAGGCACTGTTGACCACTGACAGGACCAAAATCGTTTATGGAGACAACATAATTTTTTTCTCAAGCAACCTTGTCAAAGATAAGAAACAAGTTGTATAGAACTTCAAGGTCCCCGCATTGCTCTCCCCTCCAGCACCCTTCAGAAATCACCTTATAACCTTGTTCAGAAGAAAATTATTTTTAAAAAAAACAAATATAGATTTCTTTTTTAAAAAAGAATTATTTATTTTTTGTACACTAGCATTTTGTCTGCATGTGTGTCTGTGTGAGAGTGTTGGATCCCCTGTTATAGGAGTTACAGACAGCTGTGAACTGCCATGTGGATGCTGGGAATTGAACCCAGGACCTCTGGAAGAACAGCCAGTTTTCTTAAACACTGGGCCATCTCTCCAGCCCCAGAAGAAAACTCTTGAACTCTTTTTTTTTTTTTTTTTGGTTCTTTTTTTCGGAGCTGGGGACCGAACCCAGGGCCTTGCGCTTCCTAGGTAAGCGCTCTACCACTGAGCTAAATCCCCAGCCCAACTCTTGAACTCTTAACATTTGTGTAAACTATATCTCTGAGAAATGTTTTGGAATAGGGGAAGAAAAATCTCTGAGCAATCTTCAGAGATGTAACTTGAGTCTAGCAAAACTGTGCAGTATCTATTGCAAAGATAACTGGATAGACTCTCTCTTGAGAAGCTGGTACCAGTGTCTGGGTTTGCCTTACTTTTTATCCTGGGTGCTTCTCTATTAACCCCTGTGTTTAAGATCATGCTAAAAATGTCATTTAATAAATCTCTAATTTTGTTTCATATTGGGCCACCCATATATTCTTTTCTTTTTTTAATTGAGCAACAAACTCTGGATTTGTCTGGATGGAGGTTCCTAACAGAAAGGAAACCCTTCAGGCTGATGTGGAGGATGGAGTGCAGCTGTGCTGGGTTTTGCACCATAGACTACGGGGGCTTGTCTGGGACCCAACTGAATCGCCGGTGGATTTCATTGGCTGTTACTTGACTGATCTGCCTTGATGAATACAGCTTGTTTCATCCTGGTTTCTTTGTTTCTGTTTTCTGGCCAAAGACCTATTTTATGTTTATTAAAATAAGTGTTATTAGAAATGAAGATAAAAATCTCCTAGCATTGTCTCCATCCCATTCTTGGATCAGATAAAACAATGCATAGCTTATCTAGAGGGATATTTCCATGAGGTCTGATTTACTGATGTCGAGTCATGCTCTTGCTTTCAGGAGAGCAGTCTGAGACACTATAAGAAAGCTGTCTCCCCAAACAGCACATTCCAGAACATACTAGAAATGGTCACGTCTAAACTTTGTTTGACGCTACATCTCAAGATCTATGTGCCTTTTAATAAATCTCCAACACTACCATATTGTGTACCCATAAAATTATTTTCTTTGTCAACATGCAGTTTTGCCTGCATGGAGGTCCCTAAGGGAAAGGGACCACATTATCCAGATGTGGGAACAAAGTAAAGCTGTTTCCCATCCCCCTTACTGCTGGCCCTTTGAAATGCTATTGTCTTATATGTGCCAGTGTTTTTATTTTCCCACTAATATTAAAGTTATTAAATGTGTAAATTCTGCAGGTGACAAGAATTGGTACTTAGCTCCTCTGATCCACCTGAAGAGTTGTAGCTCCCCTGGGTCATGTGCTGTAGCTTCAAATTCTCTTCTCAAAGGGGGTAAACTGAGGCATAAGTAGGCGTGAAAGAATGGTAAAGTGTTCATAGAAAACACATTTGGGATTAGAGAGGTAGCAAAATGGCTCAGTGATTAAGAGCACTTGCCAGCGAACATGACAACTTGAGTTTGATCCCCAGAACCCATATGCTTGAAGGAGAGAACTGACACCTAAAAAATTGTCCTCTGACATCTGCATATGTATACACACACACTCAAAATTAAGGTTTTTGTGATGGTTTACATATTCTTGGCCCAGGGAATGGCACTATTAGGAGGTGTGACCTTGTTAGAGGAAGTGTGTCACTGTGGGGGTGGGCTTGGAGACCCTCCTCCTAGCTGCCTGAGGATGCTCAGTCTGTTCCTGGCTTCCTTCAGATGAAGATGTAGAACTCTCAGCTCCTCCTGCACCATGCCTGCCTGGATGCTGCCGTGCCTCCACCTTGATGATACTGGAAGGAACCTCTAAATCTGTAAGCCAGCCCCAATTAAATGTTGTCCTTTATAAGAATTGCCTTGGTCATGGTGTCTGTTCACAGCAGTAAAACTCTAACTAAGACCGTTTTAGAATTCAGAATTGGAATTTGGGATATATTAAGAAAAGAAAAACATTTTTTAAAGGATCTATTTTTTGCATCCAAGGACAAAGTTGTCCCCAGTAGCCATCTCTTTGTATTGTTAGCGATGTGCACCGTTTCTGTACTTACTCCTTATGAAAGCTTCTTCATTTTCATCCGTAATACTTAACAAAGCACCTCCTTGCATCTGGCATGAGGAATGTGCCTCATTCCAAGAGAGAGATGAGAGCAGGTTGAATTGGTAGCAAATGTGTGAATTGTCGTTCCTTTGCCACATAGCATCACAGAATATCTCTGTAGAGGCTGAAAACAAAGTTTGTTAAAAACACTCATGAAAGCATTCTCCCTGCAGTGATATCTAAGACAAATTCAAATAAAATGATTCCAGCCTGCAAGCTCTAAACCTTCAGCCTTGACTAGGTCTTTATGTGAAATCTGCATGGCTGTTCCATTAATATCTTATGGTTAAATGCATCCTAAATTTACCTGAGGAAGCTCAAGAAATGATCAGTAAAGAATCTCTGATACTTTCAAGGGAATAAGAGAAGTTAGTTTTAAGAGAAAGAAGTGGAAATGAAGTATTTTTTTGAAAATAATATTTTGATTCTTTAATAAGTAAGCATTTAGAATTCCATGTTAAACACAGGAATTAAATATTTTTGGGGGATAGACCTTAATGTTGTTCCCAAAACCTTTCTCTTCTAACACCAAACTGCCAAGGAGGGGTGAACGTGATGTAATAGCTAATGTGTCAAACATGAACATGGTTTCACCCAGCATAGGGATAGTGATACTGACATTAAGTAGTTCTTTCAGACAAATAGAAACAAAGTCCAGTTGTAAGACACTGGTCAAAACTTCATAATATGCTTAAGAGTAATTTGAATAGAGTATGAAGCATAGATCTAAAATCTATTGAAATGATAGAAAACAAAGGCTTAGTCCTATGCTTTCACTAAAGTTCTAAACCAACCCCCAAGCTGAACTAATTCTTGACCTCAAACTCAGTCACACAATTACAAGTGTAAGAAGTGTGAACTGTGTTTTAGCAAAGGTATAACCGATGGACAGGCAACATGCTACCGTCTAGACTGCTCTTTCCCCAGGTATAGTCCTTAAAGTGACGTCAGGACACGTCCCATGACAATTTGGTACATAATGCCTCTACGGTGTCCTCTGTGAATACATCATGTATACTGCCAAATTGAAGACTCCTACATCCTTATGCTTAAGAAGCCTGTTAGTACTGACTGATAGATGTCAAACTGACTTGACAATGAAATTTTTGTGTGCTCGCTCTCTCTCTCTCTCTCTCTCTCTCTCTCTCTCTCTCTCTCTCTCTCTTTTTAGAATACTTAGATTACTCCCTTGAGAAATATAGAAGTTTGATTTCATGTCCGGTTACTGCATACATTTTCAAAACCAAATTAGTTAATTGGAAGTTAGTAAATAATTTACAACTAAAGGCATCTCGACAGTATTTCCCGGCTGATTCATGTTTTTATAAATGAGTTCAATATGAAAGACAACAGGAAAAAAATAAAGATTGTCACCAAACAACATTGGGAAGGGAGAGGAGGGAGGGAATAAAGGGGAAATTTCGAAACCACTTTTCTGGGGTGGCTAAAATGATCTCATTGAGGTGGAATCCTTCATCATTGGCTTTAGGCAAAATGGTAGGCCTCCCTTGGAATGGACAAAGGTTTAGACTTTAGGTTGGCCATGTCCCCCTGGTGTGACCACCGAGACCCTGAAAGTTGACTAATAACTTTCAAATGAGATGTGGAGAGTAACACAGCCCATGGAGAGAAAGCAGCAGTTGTTGGAGATTAACACCGGGGGCCGCCTGCAGGGAACTATACATTCTAACATCTGAGTTAAACCAATGTGAATGGTAAACGAGCTGATGTCTTAGGAGAATAGGAGTGTCTACTGCAAACGTTTGACCGAAGTTTCTCTATTATATAACCTTAGACATCATCACAGATTGTATAAAGTCAAGTCAAATCTAACATACCCCAGCTATGTATACAGAGTCCACCTATCACTCACAAATCCCTCACGGCAACTATTTAGTATGGAGAATTTGAGGAAGTCCCGAAGGAGGATCATATTGAAAGGGCAGGACTAACCCTTGACAAAAAAAGAACCCAGGTGACAGCTTTTCTTAACACGCACATGGCTGTGCTCTGTGTTATAATTAAGGCTTACTGTCAGGTCTCTCTCTGTATCAGGAGTAAACAGTGGGTGCCCTGTCCCCAGGATTAACCTCTGCCTGTTACCACCCTCAAGCAACCAAAGGTCACTCAGATGTGCCTGCCTCAGGAAGGGCTTTGAAGTTTTCCTTAAAGACAGTGGTGGTTTCTAGTGTTTGAAACATCTGCTTTACCACCAGACACAGGTTTTAAGTGCATCCTTGAATCCCATACCAGACCTCATTCAGAACCTCAGAAACTGAGAGCAGGGAATCAGCTTTTTTCTTTCTTTTTAAAAAAATTCTGCTACAAAATCCACTACAGCGTCTCAGTGGCCATTCCAGATGAACATGGCCAATCTGAGGTCTACACTCAGAGTATTGGCCATCTCAGGCCATTTTAACAAAAGGCAACAATGAAGGATTCATTGCAGAAGGAATCCATCTCAGTGATGAAGGATTCCATCTCAGTGAGGGTATTCTAGGCACCCCAGCAAAGTGGTTCCTAAAAAAATATTTTCCTTTCTCTTCCTCCTCTTTTTTCCCCTCCCTTAAATATTGTTTGGTGACAACCTTGTTTTCTGTTGTCTTTAATATTGAGCTCATTTATAAATACATGTATCAGCCAGGATACTGTAGACATCTTTAGATGTACAAGGTCTCAGCCATGGGATCCGTTTCTTCTCGTTTTCTCCACCGCAAACTCTATGATCTTCCTTGGGCCTTTCCTATTGAGAATCTCCTTTCTGTGCAAACAGGTTAATCCTCATACTGAGCATGTCCCTTATGTCTAAAACAGTGACCATACGGTCAGAACCCCACTTTTGTTTTCTGAGAGCCACATGGAAGCCACCGAGTGATTTCACTTTCCTGCATCTTTAACGCCCCGGTTACCCCATTTCTAGATGCATTCCAAGATGGCTGAGTATCTTTGTCTTTAAAATAAGAGACAGAAAAAAAAATCTCCCTGATCGCTCTCTCTCTCCCAGCTATCACCTTCTCCCTGTTTCCAATACTTCTATACCTTTAAGCAATACTGCCTGTAATTCCTCATTGCCTAAAGCTCTCATTGCAACATAAGTCATACACCATGTGATCCATCCATTGAAACTCCTTAATTCAATCTTTAGTGTAGTCAGAAGAATGTGGAAGCATCATGATTGTTGTAGAATGGTTAAATCATGAAAACAAGAAACACAGTACTCTTGAGGGCTGACTCCCCATTTCCCTTTCAGTCCTCCTTCCTATATGCCTCCAGCCCATTTTGCTTTATTGTATTATAATGGCAGCCATTAATGTAGTTTCCGTATCTATAGGTTTGCTTTTATACATTTTGTATAACTGAAATTATGTAATAGGTGCTATTTTCTGCCAGGCTTTGTTCTCTTGGAGTTAAGAGTTGATCATGTTGTGGCCTGTACCGGCATTTCATTTTTCTTTTACTCCTTAATAGTATGTGTTATATGATATACTACTCGGCGGTTTGTCCGTTTGATGTAACTAGAGTCATGTTGGAGGAGGGGGCCTTAATTGAGGAATTGTTTCCATGAAGTTGGCCTGTGAACATGTTTCTTGATTGATGGTTGATGTGGGAGGGGTGTGTTGGATTGAATAAGGATGGCTCCCGTATTTGAATGCTTGGTTCCCAGAGTATTTGAGGGGCCACAGTAAAGAAACTCCTGACATGACTTAACCATGTTATGGTTAAGGGGAAAGTTTTTATTGTAGATATGAGAGAGAGCAGAGAGAAAGAGAAGCAGACTGGCCAGAGCTCTGTGTAAGAGGAGGTAAAATAACCAGAGCAGAGAATAGAGGGCAAATAGTGAGAATAGACAGGTTCTAAGGGGGATGAGTAGCTGGGGGAGGGAAGATCGTTATCTGGAGGGACTGAGGGCAGAGGAGGTGAGAGGAGCTAGGAGGCTCATGTGGACTTTGAAATCTATAATACGCGCTTATGATCCTGAGGGTTTTGGAAGCTGGTATGGACTTTGATGTATAACCACAAATACTGTCAACAGAGCCATCCATCTCTTCTGCCCAGAGGTAAGGGAAATGTCAAGTCTCCTTTTGACACAGGAGAACTGGTTTTACAAGTTCCTGAGGAATGCTGGCTAACCTTAGAATCCTACAGTTCAGGCCAAGCTCATTTCTAGAAATGTGTAGAGTCTTTTGTAGTTTGGGCAACTAAACGTTCCTTTGGCTCCAACACCCGGGCAGTGAACTATTTAGGAAGAATTAGCAGGTATGGCCTGTTTGGGGAAGATGTGTCACTGAGGATGGAATTTGAGGTTTCAAAAGTGCACTTGTGCTCATAAGATATAAGCTCTGAGGGGCTGCTCTAGTGTCACTGCTGCCTGCCTGCACACATGCTCCCTGACGTGATGCTCACCGATGCGCCCTCTGAAATCATCATGGTGTCTCTTCACAGCAATAGAACAGTAACTAAGACAAGGGACTAGCTCACTGAAGTGGCGTCACCCTTGGGAAACTTTGGGTTGCATAAAATCAGGGTTCTTTTTATATTCTAGCGACAATATCCCTACAAGGTAAGGGACTTGTGAATATTCCCTCCCATTTGAAGGAGATCTTTTGGGGGCAAGTGTTCCGGGAATAGACCTTGGGGTATTAATCACAAACGGCAAGAACTCTACGACCTAACTGCTCTTCCCAATGCCTTGATAGGTTCTTTGAAGCTCACGTTTTCTTGGTTTTGCTTTGTATTTGTTTTAATTATTATTGATGAAGAGAGATGTAACACATGGTTGATCCATTCTAGGGACTCTGGGGAGGGTGGCGATTATTGTTGGTGCCAATCTATCTATCCTGTTGTATCATTCAAATTACTGAGTAAAGTCCAAGGGTGAATTGGATAATTCCAGAAGATAGAATTCCAAAAATATCTCTAAATATAATTCTCGGTGTGTGTGTGTGTGTGTGTGTGTGTGTGTGTGTGTGTGTGTGTGTGTGATACAACCACGACAGAGATGTCATGGCCCAGACTTGCCTCTAAACAAGCCAGAGTTAAGCCCTGTTGATTTTGCTTCCTTCCTGACAGAGTTGAACTCCACTCTCAGAGCAAGTATTGCTTGTCCGAGTATAAAGTTTAAATCTTGCTCCTTTGCAATCAACCACCATTTTACACATAGAAATTTTAAAGATGTTCCTTGTAAAATTAGATGAGATGCAGGAGTGTGAGTCTTTGTTTCGTTTCTCTCTGTGTATCCTTCCTACTCATGGACTCATGGAAAGGGCTCTCAGCGAACTCCGATTGCGTTCCTTGACCTGTCATTTTGAGTTATGTTGGTCACCAGAAATCAAAAGCAATAAGGAAGAGAGAAAGATGTCTCTAATGTACACCATATCAACATGTTTTCTGCTGCCGTGGGGAGGTCAGGGAAGGGAAGCTGGTGGGCGGATGAACCCCTCCCCTCAACTGAACAAACAGCCCCGGAGAATAAGAAAGCCCTAAGCTCAAGAAAACCAAGCTTCCAAGGGGGAAAACTGAAATTGGCTACAAATAACTGGGGTGGTAGGTGGGGGAGGGGTGGGGTGACAAAAATTCTTCTTAGGAACTTAAGAAAACTATTTGTGTCGGTCAGTTTGTCAACTTGACACAAGCGTTGGTCATCTGGGAAGAGGGAGCCGAAATTGAGAAAAATGCCTCCATTAGTGCCTGTAGACAAGTTTGTGGAGCATTTTCTTGATTAATGTGTGTGGGTGTCCTGGGAAGAAGCTCCTGGGAAGGAGCTCCTGGGTTGTATAAAAAAAGCAAACTGAGCAAGCCATGAGGAGGGAACCAGTAAGCAGTGTTCCTCCCTAGCCTCTGCTTCAGTTCTGCCTCCAGGTTCCTGCCTTGACTTCTTATCACTGTAGATATGTTTGGGACTAGGAGCCAAATAAGCCCTTTTTGTCCCTAGTTGGTCTTTTCTTTTCTTTTCTTTTCTTTCTTTCTTTCTTCTTTTTTTTTTTTTTGATTTATGGATATGCCATAGGAAATAAACTAATTTACAGCAGTTAAGTTTCTTCATGCCATTCAGGTGCGTAGATAGAACAAGCCTGAAATTACTTGCATAGTGGGAATTCCCTGGTGCAGAATTACATGCACCAGGTTCACCTTAGCACTCATCAAATATGCAGATGCCTGGATCCCACATCCTGGACTATTCAGTCTTCCGGGTCCCACATCCTGGACCACCAGGCCTCTTTTCCCAGGTGTATCACTTCTAATATTGTCTGCACTTTCTGGCACAGAGCAAGACTGCCCATTCTGCCTTAAGTTCAGATGCCAGTTTCTTTGAGAGGAACATCCAAAGCTTTAAAACTCTTACCATTCACCAGTATCTGTGGCTTATCTAGTGGTAGGACCAGCCATGATGATCATACATTCATAAGTAAAGAAATTCATGCTGCAAGGATGGGGAGGTAGTGCAGTGGCACAGTGCTTGCCTTAATTAGTCTGATAAAGCCTCCAGGTTCAGTACCCAGTACTATGGCAGCCTGTCCCCATGAGTGCTTACTGAGCTCCCGCTATACTCGGTATCTTCCATGTATGGTTGCATTGAATATACACAATAACACTAATAGGCAATGCTATGGTCTTCATTTTGTAAGAGGCACTATCTAAAGATTCACTCCTGGGAGGAAGTTGGACTCATCTTGGTTTGTCTAAACTAAGAACTGCCACTCGAACTAAACCAGTCAAACAGCTCCCTGCACTCAAATCCCATGGGGGACAGAGCTGGACCCTCAGAAGTGCAGACACTCCTGAGAAATGAGAGGAGGAGATTACCCTCTGCTCACATTCCCGACCCAAGAGGGAATCACCTAGTGCCATCTGTGCCCCCTGGGCACAGGGACCTAGGAGCAGTCAGGGGCAGGATTCTTCTGATTCCTGCCTGCTCCAAGAGCTGAAAGACAGTCACCAGGAGCACCTACAAACCTGAGAGCAGAACACCTGTTCCAAGAAACAGCTGAAAGAAAACAGAAAAAGAGGTCTAAAGGAGTGCTGACACATAGGCCTACAGGAGGGTCAAGCCACTAGAAACAACAAGATAAGCTAACACCAGAGACAACTTGATGGCATGAGGAACCTAAGCAACAGAAACCAAGACTACTTGGCATCATCAGAACCCAGTCCTCCGACCAAAGCAAATAGTGAATATCCAAACACACCGGAAAAGCAAAATTTAGATTTTAAATCATATTTTATGAGGATGATGGAGGACTTTAAGAAGGACATAAATAACTCTCTTAGAGAAAGACAGGACAACACGAGTAAAAAAGTAGAAGCCCTTAAAGAGGAAACACAAAAATTCCTTTAAAGAATTATAGGAAAACACAACCAAACAGGTGAAGGAATTGAACAAAACCACCCAGGATTTAAAAATGGAAATAGAAACAATAAAGAAAGTACAAAGAAAGAAAGAAAGAAAGAAAGAAAGAAAGAAAGAAAGGAAGGAAGGAAGAAAGAAAGAAAGAAAGAAAGAAAACCTAGAGAAGAGATCAGGAGTCATAGATGCAAGCATCACAAACAGAATACAAGAAATAGAAGAGAGAATCTCAAGGGCAGAAGATACCATAGAAAACATTGACACAACTGTCAAAGATAATGTAAAATGCAAAAACTCCTATCCCAAAACATCCAGGAAATCCAGGACACAATGAGAAGATCAAACCTAAGTAAAATAGGTGTAGAAGAGAGTGAAGACTCCCAACTTAAAGGGCCAGTAAATATCTTCAACAAAATTATAGAAGAAAACTTCCTAACCTAAAGAAAGAGATGCCCATAAACATACAAGAAGCCTACAGAACTCCAAATAGATTGTACTAGAAAAGAAATTCCTCCCATCACATAATAGTCAAAACACCAAATGCACAAAACAAAGAATATTAAAAGCAGTAAGGGAAAAAGGTCAAGTGACATATAAAGGCAGAGCTATAAGAATTACACCAGACTTCTCACTAGAGACTATGAAGCCAGAAGATCCTGGGCAGATGTCATACAGATCCTAAGAGAACACAAATGCCAGCTCAGGCTACTATATCCAGCAAAACTCTCAATTAACATAGATGGAGAAACCAAGATAGTCCGTGACAAAACCAAATTTACACAATATCTTTCTAGAAATCCAGCCCTACAAAGGATAATAGATGGAAAATTTGAACACAAGGAGGGAAACTACCCTGTATAAAAAGCAAGAAAGTAATCTCCTTGCAACGAAACCAAATGAAAAGAGACACACACAAACATAATTCCACCTCTAACAATGAAAATAACAGGAAGTGACACTCAATATTCCTTAATATCTCTCAACATCAATGGACTGAATTCCCCAATAAAAAGACATAGACTAAAAGACTGGATACATAGAGAGGACCCGGCATTTTGTTGCCTGCAGGAAACACACCTCAGAGACAAAGACAGACACTACTTCAGAGTATAAGGCTGGAAAACAACTTTCCAAGCAAATGATCTGAAGAAACAAGCTGGAGTAGCCATTCTAATATCAAATAAAATCAACTTTCAATCAAAAGTCATCAAAAAAGATAAGGAAGGACACTTTATATTCATCAATGGTAAAAATTCAGCAAGATGAACTCTCAATCCTGAATATCTATGCTCCAAATGCAAGGCATTTACATTCATAAAAGAAACCTTACTAAAGCACAAATCACACGTTGCACCTCACACAATAATAGTAGGAGATTTCAACCCCACTCTCATCAATGGACAGATCATGGAAACAGAAATTAAACAGAGACATAGAGAAATGAACAGAAGTTACGAACCAAATGGACTTAACAGATATTTACAGAACATTCCACCCTAAAAAAAAAGGATAAACCTTCTTCTCAGCATCTCATGGTACCTTCTCCAAAATCGACCATATAATTGGTCACAAAACAGACCTCAACAGATACAAGAAGATAGAAATAATCCCATGCATCACCACGGACTAAGGCTGGTCTTCAGTAACAACAATAATGACAGAACACCCACATATACATGGAAGTTGAACAATGCTCTACTCAATGAAAACTTGGCCAAGGGAGAAATAAAGAAAGAAATTAAAGGCTTCTTAGAATTTAATGAAAATGAAGATACAACATACCTAAACTTATGGGACACAATGAAAGCAGTGCTAAGAGGAAAACTCATAGCTTTGAGTGCCTACAAAAAAAACAGGAGAGAGCATACATCAGTAGCTTGACAGCACACCTAAAAGCTCTAGAACAAAAAGAAACAAAAACAACGAAAGAGAGAAGAAGGCAGGAAATAATCAAACTCAGAGCTGAAATCAACCAAGTAGAAACAAAAAGGACTATACAAAGAATCAACAAAACCAGGAGTTGGTTATTTGAGAAAATCAACAAGGTAGATAAACCCTTAGCCAGACTAACCAAAGGGCACAGAGTGTGTATCCAAATTAATAAAATCAGAAATGAAAAGGGAGACATAACAACAGAAACTGAGGAAATTCAAAAAGTCATCAGATCTTACTACAAAAGCCTATACTCAACAAAACTGGAAAATCTTCAGGAAATGGACAATTTCCTAGACAGATACCAGGTATCGAAGTTAAATCAGGAACAGATTAACCAGTTAAACAACCCCATAACTCCTAAGGAAATAGAAGCAGTCATTAAAGGTCTCCCAACCAAAAAGAGCCCAGGACCAGACGGGTTTAGTGCAGAATTCTATCAGACCTTCATAGAAGACCTAGTACCAATATTATCCAAACTATTCCACAAAATTGAAACAGATGGAGCACTACCGAATTCCTTCTATGAAGCCACAATTACTCTTATACCTAAACCACACAAAGACCCAACAAAGAAAGAGAACTTCAGACCAATTTCCCTTATGAACATCGACGCAAAAATACTCAATAAAATTCTGGCAAACCGAATCCAAGAGCACATCAAAACAATCATCCACCATGATCAAGTAGGCTTCATCCCAGGCATGCAGGGATGGTTTAATATACGGAAAACCATCAACGTGATCCATTATATAAACAAACTGAAAGAACAAAACCACATGATCATTTCATTAGATGCTGAGAAAGCATTTGACAAAGTTCAACACCCCTTCATGATAAAAGTCCTGGAAAGAATAGGAATTCAAGGCCCATACCTAAACATAGTAAAATCAATATACAGCAAACCAGTCGCTAACATCAAACTAAATGGAGAGAAACTTGAAGCAATCCCACTAAAATCAGGAACTAGACAAGGCTGCCCACTCTCCCTACTTATTCAATATAATATTCGAATTCCTAGCCAGAGCAATCAGACAACAAAAGGAAGTCAAAGGGATACAAATTGAAAAGGAAGAAGTCAAAATATCACTATTTGCAGATAATATGTTAGTATACTTAAGTGACCCCAAAAGTTCCACCAGAGAACTACTAAATCTGATAAATAACTTCGGCCAAGTGTCTGGGTACAAAATTAACTCAAACAAATCAGTAGCCTTCCTCTACCCAAAGCATAAAAAGGCTGAAGAAGAAATTAGGGAAATGACACCCTTCAAAATAGGCCCGAATAATAAAAAATACCTCAGTGTGACTTTAACCAATCAAGTGAAAGATCTGTATGACAAGAACTTCAGGTCTTTGAAGAAAGAAATTGAAAAAGATATCAGAAGATGGAAATATTTCCCATACTCATGGGTTGGCAGGATTAATATAGTAAAAATGGCCATTTTGCCAAAAGCAATTTACAGATTCAATACAACCCCCATCAAAATTTCAGCTCAATTCTTATAGAGATAGAAAGAGCAATTTGCAAATTCCTTCGGAATAACAAAAAACTCAGGATAGCTAAAACTATATTCAACTATAAAAGAACTTCTGGGGTAAATCACCATCCCTGACCTCAAGCATATTACAGAGCAATAGTGACTAAAAATTGTATGGTATTGGTACAGAGACAGGCAGATAGATCAGTGGAATAGAATTGAAGACCCAAAAATGAACCCACACACCTATGGTCACCTGATCTTTGACAAAGGAGCCAAAATCATCCAATGGAAAAAAGACAGCATTTTCAACTAATGTTGCTGGTTCAACTGTAGGTCAGCATGTAGAAGAATGCAGATCAATACATTCTTATCACCTGATACAAAGCTTAAGTCCAAGTGGATCAAGGACCTCCACAACAAACCAGATACACTCAAAATAATAGAAGAAAAAGTGGGGAAGAGTCTCTAACATATGGGCACTGGGGAAAATTTCCTGAAAAAACACCAATGGCTAAGATCAAGAATTGACAAATGGGACCTCATAAAACTGCAAAGCTTCTGCAAGGCAAAGGACACTGTTGTTAGGAGAAAATGGCAACCAATAGATTGGGAAAAGATCTTTACCAATCCTACATCCAATGGAGGGCTAATCTCTGAAACATACAAAGAACTCAAGAAGTGAGACTCCAGAGAGCCAAATAACCCTATTAAAAATGGGATACAGAGCTAAACAAAGAATTCTCAGCTGAGGAATATCAAATAGCTGAGAAGCACCTAAAGAAATATTCAACATCCTTAGTCATCAGGGGAATGCAAATCTAAACAACCCTGAGATTCCACCTCACACCTGTCAGAATGACTAAGATTTAAAAAAAACAAAAACAAACAAACAAACAAAAAACCTCAGGTGACAGCAGACACTGGGGAGAATGTGGAGAAAGAGGATCACTCCTCCATTGTTGATGGGATTGCAAAACTGGTACAACCACTCTGGAAATCAGTCTGGAGGTTCCTCAGAAAATTGGACATTGAGGACCTGAGGACCCAGATATATCTCTCCTGGGCATATACCCAAAAGATGCTCCAACATACAACAAAGACACATACTCCACTATGTTCATAGCAGCCTTATTTATAATAGCCAGAAGCAGAAAATTGGACATTGGGACCTGAGGACCCAGATATATCTCTCCTGGGCATATACCCAAAAGATGCTCCAACATACAACAAAGACACATACTCCACTATGTTCATAGCAGCCTTATTTATAATAGCCAGAAGCTGGAAAGAACCCAGATGCCCTTCAACAGAGGAATGGATACAGGAAATGTGGTACATCTACACAATGGAGTATCAAAACAATGACTTCATGAAATTCATAGGCAAATAGATTGAACTAGAAAATATCATCCTGAGCGAGGTAACTCAATCACAGAAAAACCACATATGTATGCACTCACTGATAAATAGATATTATCCCAAAAGTTTGATTTACCCAAGATGCAATCCACAGATTCACATGAAGCTCAAGAAGGATGACCAAAATGGGGATGCTTCACTCCTTAAAAGGGGTAACAAAAATATCCATAGGAGGGCATATGGAGGCAAGTTTAGAGCAGAGACTGAAGGAATGGCCATTCAGAGCCTGCTCCACATGTGGCCCATATATATACAGCCACCAAAACTAGATAAGATTGATGAAGCTAAGAAGTGCATGTTGACAGGAACCGGATATAGGTCTCTCTTGAGAGGCAGCACCAGAGCATGTCAAATACATAGGCGAATGAAAGCAGCAAAGCATTGAACTGAGAACGGGAACCCCGTTGGAGGAATTAGAGAAAGGATTGAAAGAGCTGAAGGGGCTTGAGACCCCATATGAACAACAATGTCAACCAACCAGAGCTTCCAGGGACTAAACCACTACCCAAAGACTATACATGGACTGACCCTGGGCTCCAACTGCATATGTAGCAGAGGATGGCCTTGTTGGGCACCGGTGGAAGGAGAATCTCTTAGTCCTGCCAAGGTTGGACCCCTAGTATAGGGGAATGTTGAGGGGGTGGTAAGGGAGGGTGGATGGGGGAACAACCTTATGGGGGAGGGAGAGGTGATGGGGGCTTATGGACAGGAAATCAGGAAAGGGAATAACATTTGAAATGTAAATAAAGAAATATATCCAATTAAAAAAAAGAAGAACTGTCATTCTTTCCTATTTACTGAACCCTGTGGCTCTTACACTGGAAAATAACTCTGCAGATAGCTTATAAATCACGTTATTGGGACTTAGGTCTTTAAATTACTTAAAAAAAAACCCAATTGTTGCATTTTATTGTATGCATGGGAGGGAGGCAGGCATGGAGGAGGAGGAGGTGACATTCTCTGATTCTCAGGAGCCAATGTAAGAGAAGTGGAATACAGAAAGCAGAAGCTTTAAGTACCCCTCAAAACTGAGGAACAATAGGAAATCTTTTAGTTAAATGGAAAATAATAACCAAGCAGTGCTTGGGAAAAAAAAACACAAGTAGCTGTTATTATAGCTGTCACTGGACCTTGAAAATTAAGATTAAGGATTCAAGAAAACATTTTAAGACTACACGGAAGGGTTGGAAAAATCCAAATTCAAGAGGAGCCCTCGTAGTTGAGGAGTAAAGAGGGTAACTGTGATGCTGCAGAAAGATCATCCAGGGGCAGCTGGCGTCTGGCCCTGACAGAGGGCGAGACAAGCGTTCTGGACTAGCCGTGAGGCCAGCTCAGGGGAGGATGGAAGGGATGGCTGGCTATTGTCTGGGCTCCTGTTGTTTGGAAGTGTCCTGCTGGGCAGCTGGCACTGGCAAGTTCACAGAACGTCATAGTTTGATTCCAGTTAAATCATCTTTATTCACCGAGCGTAAGGAAGAGAAGCTGGTTAGCATCATTTGAACGTAGAGGAGGGGAGAGGATTATGAATTAGAATTGCCTCTTCGAGTCAAAAACAAACCTCAAATCAAAATCTCAGACATCAACCCGTCAGCCCCGGGTGTTTTTCCTTCACTACAGATAAGTTTCCAATCATCCTTGATTCATTCATGACATATGGAGACATATTTGCTCTTACTAGGATCTGGGCAGAATCCCCATTTCTCATCCTCTTCGTAGCGACTCGTGGTGGCACACCACAGCAGGTGCTCTTTATGCCCTTCTCGGATGCACTTGTGGTGCCACTGACCTTTGAACTGGAAAGGAAACACACAAGGCATCCCATGGGCATTCCCTTTTAAGGTATATATATCTAGGAGAGAAAAAGAATGACAGTCAAATACGGCATCAGTTTCTTCTTGGGAAAGTGTCATCTGCTGGAGCATTGTTACTGGATATAAACCTCCCCCTGGCAGGCACTTGTGAGGCAAACAGTGGGTCCCTATGTTTACCAAGCTCTTTGTTGACTGTGGGCTATTGCTCACGGCAGCAAACAAACTTGTGAATGAGTGGAATTTTTCTCTTAAAGCATTCGCCTGCCTCCTATCAGCCCTCACTGTCTGGGCGCCTAGTTTCGCAGCCGTCGATCAGTTCGTTTGGTTGCTATTGAAGATCACAGTCCTGAAAGCAAAACAGCTGTCTTCTTCACCACATCAGAAGTGTCCTCTTTCAGCCTGCGGACTGTTGGCATTTCCTGACCTTCCTGGGGAAGGTTAGATGACTCTCACCTGAGCATCTAGCTGTGTATCCCACCTACTCTACACACACACACACACACACACACACACACACACACACACACACACACGTACCGTTTGCGTACAAATTTGTATAACTGGTCTGAGACTCACAGAGGGAGTGTATAGGCTGGGGAAGGCCAAAGGAGGAAGGATTGGTTTATGCAGCCTTGCAGGACTATCATTCACATTAGGCACAGACCTTCCAATATGGCTGCTTTTGGCCTACCTGGTCTCCAGGCCATACCCCTCACCTGACCAGGCTGTGTCAGTAAACCTAGCAAAGCATTGCTTCCTCTGGGTTAACTTTGGCTCGTCCTTGGGATCCTATGTAGGGGGTAGATGTTTATGTCTCCTCAGGAAAGGAATTTTCACAACAGCCAATAGATATTTAGGGGACCTGGCAAAAGTGGCCTAATGTCTTACAGAGCACCTAGGTTTGATCCCCAGCACTCATATGGTAACTCACAACCATTATAACTCAAGTTTTAGGGGATACAATGCCCTCTTCTGACCTCTGTGGGCATCAGGGATGCATGTGGTAAATGCATACAGGCAGGCAAGGCATTCGTACTTAAAATAAAAATAAATCCTTTAAAATTAAAAAAATGAGTACTTATTGGTCACTTAACATATCCTGCACTGGGAATACAGTAGTGAACTATACAAACTTCTTTTTGCTAACAAACTGGCTTGGTGGAGAAATAATAAGTGATAGCAAATACACATAGTTTCGAGTAATAATAAATGTCATGAAGGGATAAAATAGGACAAGAAGATCGTGGGTATAGTGGAGTGCCCCCGGCTTCCGATGGTTCTTGTAAAACCTCTGTGAGTAAGCTGGGTAAGTAAGTGAGGATGCTCGTCTGGGGAAAGAAATTGTCCCAGCAGAAGGAACAGCAAGTCTAAAGAGTTGGAGAAAGGAGTGCTTGTGGAATAATGGTGACTCCAGGAAGCAGTCTCTCAGATTGCTGTTATATATTTCCGTTTTTATCCTGAGGGTGGCCGGAAGTCATTGGCAGGTTTCAAATTAGAAAGTGACAAAACCAGACTTCCGTTCTTAAGAAGAAAAAAAAATCACTGGGTACGCTGTGACAGTCGGAATGGAGAGAGCAAAGTGTGCTAACCAGTGAGTCAGCTTCTATCCATAGCAATAGTGTGGTTTCCTTGGTAACAGGAGGGCCAGCAAAGCTGCTTTCACCCAGTGCTCCCAGACAGTGCTTGTCTCCCGAATTCAAAAAATGAAACTCATTGATCACAGAGGGAGAGCTTTAGAAATCTATTTTAGATTTACAGGTTAGAGCTCAAGATGTAGTTAGTGGTGGTGGGTGGGGCTTAGAGGAGTTGTGCTGGGCGGGGCTTAGAGGTGGTGGGCGGGGCTGTAAGGCAGGAAGGCTGGGGGTGGGGGGGATACCAGGTGCCATTCAGCTGCCAGCCTGGGCCTTTGAAAGGGCTTGTGGAAGAAACTGGGTTGAGGTATGAGGAGGAAGGTGAACTGGTCAGTCCAGTTGCCCAACCACAAGGTGGTCAGGTACCTCCTCTCAGACTCTGTCAGGCAGTTACCATAGCCTCATCTTGTTCTTTTAGGAGATGAAAGAGAAACAGGAATCAATATTCCTGGCATTCCAGGTCTCCAGCAAAGGCATTCTCAGAGCCCCAACCCACCTGACCAGTTTCTAGTTCCTGTTTCTCAACAAGATGGCCATGCAGAGCAGATCTGCTGATTGCTTGGTTAGAGTACTGTAAAAATCCATCATCCTTGGCCACAGTGGCAATCAAAACCACTCAGGATTCAGCTGGAGATTTCTAGGATGGCGGGGGTGGGGAGTGGGTGGGTATCTAAGCTATAGTCAGTGAAGTCATCCGGTCTTGAGGGTCAGCTATGGAGATTTCTACACTGTCTGGCAACTGGCAAGGGCCTGACTGAGTTCATAGCACATTGTCAAGTTTTATAGGACATTTCAATACAGACATTGTCAAGTTTTTAGAGATATTTCAGGACCTGGCCTTTTATCTCTCTCAGTCCCCTGTTTTTCACTCAATAGCATGGGTGTTATCAGCAGGGGAAAGAGGGCTAAAATGCTAACATAAAGCGAGCATCAAATTGTGAGAATTGTGTGTCTGTCAGCATGCCGATAAAGCTCCTGCTTTATTACAGTATACAAGCCCAGAAAAACGTCTTAGTCTTGGCCCTAACTTCACTCACATCAGCGACAGAAAGTCCTGCCTTAGGACTTAGGGCTTTCTTGCTGCACTTCTAACCCTGAGGAGAAGGACCACGTCTGTCTGGGCCTTCGTACAAGTGCCTATCACTGCGTCTGAGCCATAGTCAGTGCTCAAGAAAAAAAAATGGGTGCCAGATGGATGGATGAGTGTACAAATGACTAGGTCGGTGGAGGGGCAGAACATGGGTGTCAGCGTTTTACCGTGTAGTTTTATTTCTGTATCTTCCATTCTTTTTCCATTTAAAAAAAATGCCAAAAAGTAACAGAACTGTAGAAAGTGAAAGTCCCCCTATAAATCATGCCTCCCCAGAATCCATGCTTGGTGCGCAACAAATAACCCTTGACAATAGTGTCTCATTTATCTTCCAGCACCTTGTAGCTGTCATGTGGATGACAGCCAGGCTTACAAGGATCTGAATGCCCCAGAGGTGCACCCCCAGGGTGGGGCTGAACTTCCACAGTCAGAGAAGTGGTGTCACGTACGGGTGCTTCACACCTGTCAGTGCAAAAACCTCCCCTTTCAATGTGTTCGATTCTACCCCCTCCCTTGATCTTCGTATCGAGTCCCAAAGTTAGTTAGTATTTTCCTTTGGTATCTTTCAATTCTGAGATCGTCATCTCTTTAGCACATCCATTCCAAGATTCCAATAATCCTTTTACTATAAGCAAGGAAGCTTCTAAAATTTTCCAGAAGTCTCAACACGGCAGGCTCAGTGTGTTCCTTTTACATGATAAGATCCTACTTCCTATACATGTGTATGTGAATATATATATATATGCACACATATTTACCTATAGATAAATATATAATTATACTGTAAAAGATATATATGTAAAATTACATGTAGAACAGATATGTACATATAAGTATATATGTGTTCTTATTTGTGAAATGCTATCTACATATTCTGTACATTGACGACTACATTTACCTCTGTGAAGATGCTCACAAATGTCCCCACCACCGGGCATGTAGGCGCTCCACTTATGGGGTGTTTTCTTTGCCACCACCGTGCTGTGGTTCACCTGGACCTTGTACTGGAGTGGGCCCACGATCGTCTTCCTGTCACAGAGCCATCTCAAGGAAATGAGAGTGGAATCACATTCATAGAGACTTAATGGTCGTTTCAGATCAGATATGTTCAGGCCTAGGCAGCCGCTGGCTCCCACATTAAAGAGGTGGTTGTCGGAAACCCATTTCCACAGCATGTACTCGTTTGGCTGTGTGCAGTTCTCCAGGGTCAGTACGGATTTACCTGCCTGAATGCAAGTCTTTAGGCTCTCGCTCTGGATAATGAAAATTCCTTTATCTGTAACAGAAGAAATGAAAGACGTGGTATGCAATTTTCATATATAATTAGCTAGGGCCATGATGATCCCAGTGTGCGCATCTAAGCCGGGATAAGTCACAGCTGCCAGTCATCCTGCAGTCGAAGGGTAGAGTCCACCAGAAAGTCTTCATTTGCATAAAATAGTTTCCTAGCAAGCAGAAGAAGAGTCCTTATTGGCAATACTGGGAGACCACTGACCTAAGGAGGCTCCTGCGCATGGCAGACCAGGGTTTCCTGACAGTCAAACTTCTTAAAACACTCAGAGAGCAGTGACAGGCAAGAGGGACCCTGGGTGTCCAGGGTGTGGCCATCATTTATTACTTTGTTTCTTTCCTTAGTGTTTGGGACAGGATAGTTTACTCAAGAGTCATGGAGGTAAAAAAGATCTCAAGCCTCGTCTTCCCGCAGAGAACCACAAGGTAATGACATAAACGGAAGCATCTCTGCGGCCCTTAGAGAGGATTCGGGGCTGGTGAGAGCTTAACTCTTGCTTCTGCAGGCTGCTTTCACTACAAAGCCATCGGGAGGGGCATGTGAAGGTGGACCAGCCAATATTCTTATCAGGAGCACCTAGCGAGCGTGCAGCCAGTGGCCTCGATAGAACGCCTGATAACCTAAACACAAAAGGGGCATGGAGCACAGACGCAGCAGCGGAAAGCGACACATGACAGGACGTTCCCCTCCCCACTTTGGATCAGTCTCCTGGGAAGAAGCCGGTAGAATCCAGCCAGAGAACGCTCGCCGACTGGCTCGACTTCAGAACTATGTGCACATATCGTCACAGTATTCTTAGGACAATAACGCTATCTTAGTTCTTATCGAAATTCAGTAAGTACTGATTGGACATGTCAGCAGCTTAAAGCTCATGGCAGTTGGGCGTAAAATGGCCTTATCTCAGAGTGCCTGTGCATATCCATGGGTTCATTTGTCCTCCCCTTAGGCAAGTCCCCAGATTATATTGTACTTCTCATTTATTCTTTAAAACTCTGAGGGGACCTTATCAATTTCTTCTAAACGACTGGGTTTAGAGCAGCAAGAGTCCTAGCAAAGGCACAGAGACAAGTAGAGCCACAGAGAGGTTTGGAGCAGTGTGGATGAGCCCCCTAACACAGGGGACGGAGGGGTTAGTGCCTCCTTTTGGGGGAAATTCTTTTGGTTTCCTCCAAAAGGGATCACACAGAGAGCTGATTCATTTATAGCAAACCAAAATCATTTGAGACTCTGTTAAAAATCATTGTCAATGTATCAGTGAAAGTTGTGCCTCATTTAAAAACTGATAACTTTTCTTATAACCTTGTGCTTGAGGAGTTGTTAGGGGTCAGAAAATGCTTCGATTACTGTGCCCCGGAGAGAAGAGAAGGGAGTGTCGATGGCGTGGGTGGAGAATGAATGCATCTAGGGGAGATTTCATTTAGATCAGGAAATTTGTTTTGCTAATGGGAGCCATCTGAGGGTGGCTATTAGTAACAGTCATTCAAAAATCAAATCCATCTCTCATCAGTGTGATGTGGACTTCAATCATTAACCTTCCCTCTAACCTTTCTTTTCACCATTTCATGCCTGGGCTCAATGCTAGTCTTAATTTCTGCCGTAATCTGCTAATTGCTTTCTAGCTAGCTCAGAGTCCCATTAATTTTTCAATAACGGATAATTATTCTACTGTGATCGTCCTGTAGCTGAGCCCCTATCTGATGCACCTATTCAAATGTATCCGGCTCTGGTTTCCACTGACTGGTCCTCACGTATCTCTGATAAAAACACTGAGTCACTGGGTAAGAACTCTGGACACAGGTTGTGTATGTCTGGATCAATGACTTGGCCTCTGATAGCCTTACTTTCCTGATTTGAACTGGGATTGTGTACACCGTGAATCTCAGAAGGATGTGAAAGACAGACTCTTAAATAAACCCTGCAAAACTCCCACAGCCAGTGAGAAGGCCCCAGGAAGCATGTCTTAGTAGTACTTCTCAGACTTTTCAACTCTGAGCGGTAGAGCCCACTGTAGACCTGTAGATCTGTGTGTGAAGTTCTACTCTGAACGCCTGCAGAAGACTTCTTTTCTTTCTTTTTTTTAAACATTGTCAATGGTAAAAGGTTTACTTTCACTTTTGTTTTCATCACATGCAGTGGTGGCAAAATGATCCTGGGATATTACGGAAGACACATAATCTTCAAAGCACCAGATTTTAGAAAATCCTTGTCTCATATTTTCAAGTACATATGCAATTGTTATTAAGACTCCTTATGTTTTGTTCTTCCACACCTCCTGCCTGTAAAGAACACACTGAAACTTCAAAACAAAACAAAACAAAACAACCCCCCCCCAAAATAAACAAAAATAAGACAAATGCTGGATGTGAATAACAGTATATTCGTGGCAGGATGAATAAGGGGACAGGGAAATTGTACATCACCTAGACTTGAGGTGAAAAAATAATGTTTTACATTTCCAAATTGTGGTGGTTTATATATGCTTGGCCCAGGGAATGACACTGTCTGGAGGTGTGGCCTTGTTGGAGTACCTGTGTCACTGTGGGCATGGGTTTTAATACCCTTGCCCTAGCTGCCCGGAAGGCAGTCTTCTAGCTGCCTTCAGATGAAGATGTAGAACTCAGCTCCTCCTGCACCATGCCTGCCTAGATGCTGCCATGCTCCCACCTTGATGATAATGGACTGAACCTCTGACCCTGTAAGCCCCCCCCCCCCCGCCCCCAGTTAATTGTTGTCCTTATAAGAGTTGTCTTGGTCATGGTGTCTGTTCACAGCAGTGAAACCCTAGCCAAGACACAAATCAATACACGTTTAAGAGGAAAGAGTTGCAGAATTAGGGATGGTAGAGTCACACCAGTGATCACTAAAATCCTTTCCAAAGCATAAAAATGCTACCAGATTAGCATGCTCCATGCTGCCGAGTTCTGGGAGCCATGATGGCTCCATGGCACGTAGTTTCAGGAAAGTGCCTGGATGTGTATTTTAAAGTAGGTCTGGCTGACCTACTTGAACAGACGTGCTACCTCTCAATAAGCCGAGCTAACAAAGGACCCAAGCCACTTCCCCAACAAGCCACATTCAGAAGTAGATCCTAATATCTCATATCTCTATGACTGTCCAACCGGCCCTCTACTTATTAGAGGCAGAGTCTTGCTGTTTCGCAGGCTGGTCCTGCACTCCCTCCTGCCCTAGTCTCCAAAGCACTGGGGTCACGGCAGGGAGTTACCACACCTGGCTTCCAGCACCATCAATCTCCACAGATTCACTAACAGCAAAACGGCTTTCCAGTGGACCACGAAGAGACCCACGGTAAGCATCCCTGTTGCTACTGTGTGCCCATAATAGTTGTCCCTAACAACCATGTAATGTGGAATGAGGTCACTAACTAATCCTTGGTGCGTGCAGTTGTTGGGTTTACAAAAGGATGGAAATCGAGTGTGGGAGGAATCAAGATTGATTATCTATGTCAAGGATATCAGTTCTGCTTGAACAGTGATTAAGTGATTAATGAAGTACTGCCAGAATTACTAAATCTCTTTGCAGGCAAGTGTTAGGTTCTTCCCTTCCTAATTATAAATTTGGGTGCTGAAGAGGTTATGGATTACTAGGAGAAATTTATAAGCTAATTTACATCTTTTTAAAACACAGGCTGACTAGTCCTCTCTTTCTGCCTCTGAGTTTCTAAGGAGTGAGAGGGGAGCTCTGCTCTCAGCTGGTTTGCTTAAGCTAAGGTGCTGTTCTCATGACTGACTACCTGGGACAATCAATCGCGCACTCCTTCATTCAGTAAGCACTCATTGGTGGATGCCAGCCGAGGGACAGGCCTGGAGGCCAAGGGATTGTTAGTCTGTCTATCCCTGGAAACTCAATCCATGTGTTCTCGGGGCTTGAGAGCTGGCTTAACTAATGTCATAAAGGAAGTCTGGTCAGTGCTGAAGAAACACTATCACCACGGTTACACTCAAAGTGAGTCTGGAAAAAATAAGTAATTAAAAGAAAACCAGGATCAAGAAAATAGATCACGTAAAAAGACACTTAACTGAGCCTTCAACTGCTGTCAGTAGGAAGTAGATGGGACTCTTACATAACAAGCATGTGTGGACGTGTGCTTGCCCGTCTCTGAACTGCACTTAGTAGAACCTGAGTTCAGCAGGGAGACAAGCTTTGCCCAGACAGGTCTGGAGAAGCTATCTAATTGAACCATTCATTCATTGCCTTTTTTTTTTTTTTCCCTTCCCATACTCATTTTCTGCTAGGATATGAGTTCGAAGTTTACTGAGGACTGTACTCTGCTGGGAATTTATTTTCATATATCCTGTCCAAACATTGAGAAAGAAGAACCGAATGGCTAATAGATGGCACAAGCAGACACCTTGAAATTTCCAACAACAGAGGTTGTGAGTGACGTGCCGGGAACCTGCAGATGGAAGGCTATTAAGTCAGGACTAAGTGACTTATAGCTCAAGGCCAAGCTTATATTTTAGCTCACAGACATCCAATGTGGTAGAAGACAGGGCCAACGGGCATCATTCTGATCTGGAATATCAGAGAATCACAGTCCTCATATTTTTCACTTGAGAAATACTGACCAGGCACCTAATATTTGTAACCACAGGTATGCACTGGTCCCTGAGAGGAGAGCTGCCTCTGCTCATCAGATAGAGTCAGAATAGCAGGGGCGTGACTCAGTAGGTACACTGGTGGCCAACAGAGGAAGCTTGCAAAGAAGATACCCAGGACAGGGAGAGTGACACTAAAGCTTAGAGATGATGAGGTCAATCAGCCTTTGAGTGACGACAGCACAGCTGTAGAGAAAATTTTGGCAGCAGGAGAATGTGAAGTTAGAATGACTTTGTTGTGCTTTGGGGTCATTCTATGATGATCTTGATTTTATTAAAAGAACTTTTATATTAAGTGTATTATATGGAAGGAAGCTTTTGGAACAAGACACAGATGAGGCTGTGGCTTAAAAGATGACCTAGGGTCAAGCAGACTTCAACAGAAACATTTGTTGTGTGCCCAGCATCATTTTAGGTGACCAGACAATGAAAGACCAATAACCATGTGCCTGCCTCAGAGGTTCTGATTCAGGTGGAGCGAGGCGGTACGGGAATGGGTTTGAGGAACAGTCTTGAAGTTATAATTGTGATCGAGAATTGGAGATTAAAGATATATATGCAGGTAGTCAGGGAGCCCCACCAAGTGGGGAAAGAAATGGCAGGATTGGGTTATCGACGGAAGGTAAGTGCTATGGCATGGATAGGGATGAGTGTTTTCCAATGGCTCATGTGACTTCCTGTCTTGCCAGTGTCCCCGCTTCTGCCATTGCGAAGCCATCTGCAATGACCTATCTGCAATGACCTAGTGACCTCCTTTCTAGAACCCAGCAGGTGCAGGTGCCATGCTTGTTGTTAGCCTTTTGTCTAAGCTCCTCCCCCCAGTTACCTGGTAACAGCCAGGTGTACCTCAGTCACTGTAAAAGGGGCTGCTCGCTTCCCTCTGCTCCCTCTTGCCTTCTCCCTTTGCTCGCCCTCTCTCCCCATTCCTCCCCACTCTCTTTCCACATGCTCATGGCCAGCCTTTACTCTACACTCCCCTCTCTCTTCTCTCTCTGCCTTTCTCTGTCTCTACTACCCTTTCAACTCCCCGCCCCATGCACTGAATAAACTCTACTCTATATGTACTGTCCTGTGGCTGGAACTGCCGAGGCACTCCCTTCCCCCACACCTGGCTACACACCGAACATTCCTTCTCTCTTCATTTTTAGAAAACAACACTGGTGAACCTCTAGAGCTGTGAACCTAATGAGATAAATTGCTTTCTAACCGGATGGCCTTGGCTATTTCATTACAGCAACGAAAGGCTGAATGTTACATGACGATTCTGGAAATGTACATTTAACAGGAATTCCTGAGAAGGATCTGTGTCTAGCTGTGAATAGAACAGCTCCTGGGATAAGTCTCTGTGTCTACATAGACCGATGAATAGAATCCAGTCTCAGTTTTGTGCACAGATTTAGAATTTTCTAATTACTTTATTTTGGACTAGTTATAGCCTTTTAGAACAGCCACTCCTTGCTCCACTCTGTATCTGAATTAACACCTCAGAATATTAAGTAAAAACCGCTTAGAAGCCAGTAATTCAGCAGAACACTAGCTTCCACCAATCCAAGAGCTAAGGTTATGTCCTGGGCCTGTAGAATAGCTCCTCTAATCTCTTTGGTGTATCCACCAATGTATTTTAAAGTTTCCCTGACTTGTGGCTTTCTTTGTCCTGTAAAACTATTTAAAAAAGAGAGAGAAAGAAAGAAAGAAACCAAAACAACCAAACAAAAACATGAAACTGCTTCCACTTTGGAAGGTGGAATTTGCAGTAACCTAATTCTGTGTTCCTAGGGCCATGGTCACTCAAAATAGCTCCAGAATAAACTATCTCTTGTACCTTCTAAGATGAGAATCTTTACATCCACAGGTACTTAGGCTGGCTAAGTTTTTGGCTTGATGTACTCAATAGCTATCAGATTCCTCCGAACTCCCTTGATTTCAGCATGAGAGGCTAGGAACTAGATTCCCCAAGAGGCAGACAGATAGGGAGAGGGTCAGGACATAGCTAGCTAGCTTCTTCACCCTCTTGACCAGAGACAAAAGCGTGGCCCAGTAAAACAAAAGCCTTTGCTCACCCCAGCCAGGAGGGCCTCTGCTATGGACTGGCCCATCAAGTTCAAAGCGTATGAAGACCTGTTTACTAACAGTGTCTTTTTCAAACTGACCAACCCTAAATTAGGGGAGGAAGATCCTTCAAGGACTTAGATAAGGAGGGGTGGGGGTGGGGAGTGGCTCTCACCCCTGATAAAATTCTTTCTCTTTACCAACTGACAGCTGTTTGAGAATTTCTCAGCCGTTATCTATCACACAAGAGACTATTCCTGCCTTTTCATTCTTTAACCACCAGAGAAAATGAACCCAATCCAGACCACTATGCAGTAACAAGAGAGTATAGCAGCCATCCTCCTATTGCCAACCTGTAGGAAGTGTCCCTTGAGACCCTGCCATTGGGACCCTCCTGGTTTTCTCTACCTGTCTTGAGTGTCTCCTGCTTTAGACAGCTCTTCTCTTAGAAGCAACCTCATGAAGATTATAGAGTGGCCAGGGATGCGTTTGAACTGTTAATTCTCTGCCTCTAAACTAATTCTTAGCACTTTTAACAAACAAGACTTGCAACAAATAACCAAACAGAATTCTTAAGCAATCCTGTGCCCTGGCAGCACCGTAGGCATGTACAGCTCTCTTGTATTCAACAGGCCACACGGTGAGGAAGTTGGCCTCTGTGGTGCTCAGTGATAAGAGCCCCGCAAAGAAAGTTCCAGGGCACAGTTCACATCTAGTGCAACGCTTAAGACAACCTATTAAGAAGTCACAGCTTGTGAATTAATGTCAGTCTCCTTTCCCATTTTTAGTCTATCCACCCAAATATTACCCACTGGCTTCAAAGGGGGCCTGAAGCTTCTCTTTGAGTCAGTTCAGTGTGTGTGTGTGTGTGTGTGTGTGTGTGTGTGTGTGTGTGTGTGTGTGACAGAGAGAGACAGGGAGAGATAGACAGAAAGAGAGAAAGAGAGAGAGAGAGAGATGTGTGGTGTATACATGCACACTTGTGTATGCAGGTACCCATGGAAGCCAAAGGAATTGGGCGGTCTTGCTCTGTCATTCTCAAATGTATTCCTTTGAGACAGGGTCTCTCACTGACCTGGAGCTGGGCTAGAAGCCAAGAAACCCCAGTGATCCTTCTGTTTCTGCCCACCCCACTCCCTTTGTGCTGGAGTTACAAGAGCACATGCAATCATATTCTTTTCATGTGGGGATTTGAACTCAGGCCCTCATGCTTGCACACCGAGTGTTCTTGCCAGTTAACATGTCCCTCCAGCCCCTCTGACACAATTCCGGGGGTTAGTGGGGATGGTATCTCCCTGTAACTAGTCTGAAGGTGGGAAGCTTCTCTCTGGAGAGGTACTCACTCAATCAGCTTCCTGGATTTGGATTTGTCAGCAGCCCATTTAGTAAAACCAGGACCTCAGATGCAGCTGCATGGTTCTGACTCTGTAGCAGGAAGGGGTTGAAGCAACCCCCCTCAGTGACAGAAGAAATCTGGTTCTCTTCCTTAGGACTCTATAAGCCAGAAGTGAGAAACTTCCCACGCTCACACCAAGGGCCTCTACCCGGTCCTCCAAAGAACAGATACACAAAAGAAGAGGGAGGGAGACTTTCCTTTCCATGGCTCTCTGTTGAAAGTGTACATTTTATCTCAAAACTTTTGTGTTTCTTTAACAGTCCTTGCGTTCCTGTTAACTGCCTTTTATTAATCAATTAAGTTACTTAAGTACAAAAGCACATACATACATACATGCATGCATGTATGCATACATACACACATACACAATACATACATACACACATATACATATACACACATTACATACATACACATACATTATATACATACATACATACGTTTAAAAAAACAAACACAAAACACAAAACTCCAATCTTAGCACTTCCTTCTCTCCAAGCACTGTCCTTGATTCTGAGGTGTCTTTCGTCTCCTGCTGCTTGTGAACCTGAATAACCCCCCTGTCCCCAGGCCCACAGGTCCCCTCTTGCTAAATCTCTACTTGTTCCTCTCCCCTTTCTCTCTAATCTCCCCAAGCCACAGCTTCAGGTTCTAGGAGGCACACAATACCCTTTGTCACAAGTGGGGAAAAATGAAACCTGGCTTAATCAGCCCCACTGGGCACACTTCTGTGAGGCTTCAAATTGCTGCCTACCAACCCCTGCAGGTGCATTAACCATTTAGACTGCTCTGGAGGATCTCAGCCATGCAGACTCATTCTCACACCCCACCCCCGCCCCCAGTCAGGCTCTTCACCATGATTTTGTGTCTTACTAAGAAGATTTAAAACCGAGCGAGGAACATTTTTTGTCCTTTTCGTTCTCGGTCTATCCCTGCATCATTTTGCTTCCATTTAACTGGAAGGTACCCAGCAGACATCACTGGGGTGAAAACTCACCATTCACTGTGGTTCTGTTATTTTCTTACGGGCCCATGTGGAAACTATACCGTCTTAGTCACGAGGGAGCATGCTTACAAAGAGCAAGTTAAGGCAGGGCACGGTAGGGCTGACATGTTAAACTCCCTGCCTGAATGCCTGCATGTTAAGCCCTGGGGGAAGGGACCCAGACTGAACCTAGTAACCGCACAGAAAGCAACCCCACCATCAATCAGAAAGGCAAGGAGGCCTCTCTAAAGGCAAACATATTTACACTGAGCTCTCTATCCTGCACTGCATCAGGAGTGTGGCTGTTTAAAACCAACGAAAGCTCCCAGGGACTAAACCACTAACTACCCAAAGACTACACATGGAGGAACCCATGGCTACAGCTGCATATGTAGCAAAGGATGGCCTTGTTGGGCACCAATGGGAGGAGAAGCCCTTGGTCCTGCCAAGACTGGACCCCCCAGTGTAGGGGAATGCCAGGGGGAGGGAGGTTGGAAGGAGAGTGGTTGGGGATGGGGAACACCCTTATAGAAGAAGGAGAGGGGGAACACCTCATAGAAGAAGGGGAGGGGGAAGGAATAGGGGGCTTATGACTGGGGAACTGGGAAAGGGAATAATATTTGACATGCAAATAAAAAAATGTCCAATAAAAAGAAAAGTCCATGTAAACTCGAGGTAGGTGTTTTAGAAAGCAAATACAATGTGATGTTTATGGTGGGCTATTGTTTATATCTTTTTTTTTCCCCTCTTCAACAAATGTGGATTCCTGGAACAGAACTCATGTCATGAGCCTTGGTGGCAAGCATCTTTATTTGTGTGTTTCTGTGTAAGTGTATTCAAGTGTGTGTGAGTGCACACGTCCCTGTGAGAAGACACTGATCCCCGATGCCTGGAGTTACGGGGGTTTGCTGGATGCCTTGCTTGTTACATGGGTGCTATGGCCACAAATAGAGTGGCCTAACCAACAAAAATTTATTTATTGTTTTCCTGATTCTGAAGGCCAAGCTGGGCAGGGTTGGGCCCTTCTGAGGCCCGGAGGGAAGGAGCCTCCCTCATTTGCTTTAGGTCACCTTCCTGACTCTCCTCATCTATTTTTTATGCATATTTTACCCGAAATTCACCTGACTATGAGTTCACCACTATACAAGGTTACAGCCATGATAGTCAACTCTCTTTAACTTGTTTCCCTTTGGGGGGAAAAATCCAACCCCCACTTTTTCCCTCCCTGAATAAGTTCTCATTCTTAGGTGCTAGGTATCAGGGTTCTACCATATGATTGGGGGTTGAGAACACATTTCAAAATGTAACAGTCCCCACCTGTGAAGGTTTGAGTAAAAAATACCCACCCCAGACTCAGGTATTAGAATACTTGGTGACACTATGTGGAGAGAGGGGTACAGTGGCTTACTGGAGGAGACATGTTACTGGGGACCAGCTTTGAGGGATTGGAGCTCTGTCCCACTTCCAGTTTCCTCTCTCTTCTTTGTTTAAAGTTGAGGATGTAATCTCGTGGCTTCCTGCTCTGGTCTCCAGCTGCCACGTCTCCCTCACCATTGAAACCATAAACCCAAATAAACCCATTTTTTTCTTAAGTTGCCTTTGGCCATGGTATTATATCACGGCAATAGAAAAGTAACTCGTACACTGTCCTTTGTATTACACTATTTGCAGGCTCCAGTGCAAAATGAAGACATGTGTCTCCAGCTAGCCACAGAGAAATAGCTGTCCTTCCCACAGGACCCCAAAGATCACACTCCCAATCCCATAATACTCTTGACACACACTTAGTATCTGGACTGGACATAGGTGATCAGCTCTCAGTCTTCTTAGTGTATGAGGTGAGTTTGCTGGCCAGTGGGGAGTCCACTCTCAGGACCCAGGCAGAGCGCTTTCTACCCCACGTAGATAGCAGCAGTGGTCCAGGGGACATACCAGGGAGGGGAGTGTCACGAGCCTGTCCCAGAGAGAAAAAGCTAGGTGAATTGGGTCCTGAGCCCCTGGCTTATTCTCCCATGTCCATCAGACTTACATAAGATACATAAAGTCAAAGATAAAAAGTATTAAGACCCTGGACCATAGAGCATTAAACTATGTGTTGGAGGCCCTTCTGAACATGGAACTCCAAAAACTACCCTTGATGAACCCTTCCCTGATCTTCTTTGATCTAAGTTAGTGCTGTGGGGAAAAAATACTATCAGGCTATACAACACATGCTTGAGTCTCAGAGAGAATCTGCCTTGGATTCCCCAATTGTATAATGGGGTTAATTCTAGTGCTAGCATCACAGGCACCTGATGGGGGATACCCTTAGTCATGTGGTTCACTTCGACAACATTAATAAAACTGAAACAAATCTTAACTTTTGGATGTAAGGACTATGAGAAAAGATAGTGCTCACTTTGAATTTCCTGTTTATTTTGGGCCTTACAATTTCTCAACACAGTAATTACATACTCCTTTGGAACAACAGTAGTCTGGAGTGTATCATAAATTATCAAGTCATATCACCACTCACAGATGTAGAAAGCTCTTGCTTTATTTAGTGGCCTATCACAGAGCTCACTTTTCTTGAGTGGCTTTACTTCATAGAAATACTGTAGTTAAACTAATATTTATAAGGTGCTCTTTGGTTTGTTTCATTTTTTAAAGTAAAATATTCCTTTTCATTTCCATCAATTCAAGCTGTGATTTATGTTCTTGGCTATGTGCAGAACATCTCCTAAAAGGCTTTCAAGGACAGTTTCTGAAAGCATTTGGAAGGAACAGTACAGAGATGTCTCAAATCTGCCACTCCGATAGATTGAATGAGGATTCTCTAGGTAGGTGTGAATTCAGAAGAGATCTCAAAAGCACTGTGGTTTCAGGACACTCAAGATAAAGAAATGAAGTGTCAGGTCAAAGAACAGGAACTGAGGAGAAAATGGGGCTACCTAAGTGATTTAATCTTTCTGGTTATAGGTTTGGAACCTGTTTTGGGTGATACTTGTTACTATGACAATGACCAATGGGAAATGAGATTAAAAGCTTAATGAAGAAGAGTTGAAAGGGCCAGACAAACCAGAAATATATGCTAATATGCAAACTAAGTTCGATAAAGAGCCAATCAGAGGAGGTGAGTGCAGTAAAGAGCCAATCAGAGGAGATGAGTGCAGTAAAGAGCCAATCAGAGGAGGTGAGTGCAGTAAAGAGCCAATCAATCAGAGGAGGTGAGTGCAGTAAAGAGCCAATCAATCAGAGGAGGTGAGTGCAGTAAAGAGCCAATCAGAGGAGGCAAACAACAAAAACACGAAGGGAGAGATGGGCAGAGATGAGAGAGATGGGGTCCAGAGGGTTGGAGTGATTTGAGGCCAGGGAAAAAGCTAAACCAGACTGGTCATGCTTTTGCTTAAATTCCCAATCTCCAGATTAGGAGAATGGCATATTGCCTAAGGACATAGAAGTTGCCTAGAATGGTGTGTAAACAAATAGATTTAGACATTTTTGCTTTAAGAAAATATTCACTTGTACATATGGGATATGAGAGCAAGGTGCTGCAGACAGTAAAAAAAATCTACTGATTGTCCTAGGGCTAAATGGAACCTCATGTTCCATGTATGACGTAGGAGAAAGGTGTATCTTGCCAATTAGTACCTCGGTGTGATGATATTCAGTGTGGGTGCATGTAAACCAGTACAGAGTCCTCTCCAGTGTTGGGAACTACTAAGATCTGGAAAGAGGGCATTTCAACCTCTGTATCAGAAATGGCGCAGTGGGAGAACCTCGGAGCTCTGACTTGGCCTCCAGTTTGTGACTTTCGGTCTCCCCAAAAGCTCTCCCAGGTGGCAATCTCTCCTCTCTTCCTCCTCTTTTCCTAACATAATGATTCTGGCAGCAGCAGGCTCCTCTTTGTTCTCTTCATCTGGAAAATCTTTAATTTCTAAACTAATACACCAATACTCTAGCTCAGTGCTTTGTCTACTGACGGCTGTACCTATTAATGTAGCTCATGGAATGAATTTAGCATCATAACCACTATGACAGAATAGACAAAAGAGTGTAGAGTAGGAAAAAAAACCCACTATGATATATTGGGCAAGGGCATCTTTTAAATGAAACATTTAGACATAATACTGTGCATTGTGGTATGAAATATTTCTGTGAACATTAGATTCTTGGCTCTGGCTCTAGTATTGCTCTAAACAGTTGGTTTCTTGACTTCTTCTGCTTCAACTATCTCTTTTTACTTCCTGTCCAATTTCACGGCTGCTCCTGCAACTACATCTTCCCAGGAAGGCATGAGGGCTGCCACTATCCAGAATGGATAAATCTCCCAAACTTCAAATTCCCATTGTCTGTTACCCACCCTTTCCCAAACTTCCTTCGTTGTCTCCTTTTACTTCACTCATTTTAAAAGAAGAAAAAAGTAACCATATTTTAAAATTCACACTCGATGCTTCCTGCTAGGACTGACTTAGCTCAACCTTAACTTCCTAGATGATGTCTTTACTGGGCCAGTGATCGGGGTGGGGGAGGTGTCCCTTCATTCCAGTGGCCAGCATTTTGGTGTCTGCACAAGATGCTTGTGTGCCCGACACTCGCCACAGTGACCTTAACAGACTGGCCCTTTTCTTTGCACGTAAAAGCGACTCATCGAGAACTCTCAGCCCACTGAACTTCGACGGTGGCTGATACATGGTTCTATGGCTTTCACATAAAATATGACTTGGTCCCCTATCTCCCTTTCCCCATACGCCAATTCACTCTTTATCCGTTAGGGCAGTGAGAGCCCTTTGGTGGGTCCCAGCTCTTCAGGCCAGTCTCTCCTCTGCAGGCCTTCAGCCCTCCACTCACTGCTTGGTGTCTTAACACCTACTCTTCTGTTTTTCAGTTGTTTACCTTTCTGTGTCTGCCTCTGGTTTCCTGACTTCTTGGAGCCAGTGTCATTTAGTACTCTTGTTTTTATATTCGCAGTCTTGGGGTGTGCCGCTGATGCTGCTGGCTCTGAGCTCACATCCTCGATCAGTGCTTCTGCTCACCTGACAGATTCTATTTCTACACAGGTTTCAGGCAGGCCAGAAGCACCCAAGAATGAATGTCTCAGGAATGACAATAAAGAAGGGGAGGAAGGGTGCTGGAAAATAGCACAGCTTTCTGTCCGTCCATGGCCCCACTGAGAATTCACAGGTCCCTGTGAAGTTGAACCTCAGTTGCCCGCAGAGGCCTTCTTCCCCTCTCTGCTTATTTCCTTTCTCCCTTACCACGCTTCCTAGAACCACCCCACACAATGCACACTGCCATAGACATCTCAGGGACTGCCTTCTAATGAGCCCCAAACAACACAGGGGAAGAGCGCATAGCGTTTATCAGAGAGACACCAGGGAGGCCTTCGCCATCGCTCACCGCTCTTCCCCTCCACCCACCTTGCTTCACTGTCCTTCTTTAGGCAGGAGCCATGGTCAACTGATGCCCCATTTTCCTTTGCGCTAATTGTCCAGAAGAGCCCCCTCAGTCTGATGGAGCTCGCTACACTTGGAGCTCTGGGGAACCAACACCACAGGAGGAAGCTCTCACTCTGCTCTGATCAGAGCCACTTTACAGTTTGGCCTTCGGTGTGGTTTTCACATGTGTTCATTCTCAGGTAACTTCCTTTAGCAAAGGCTTTGCCTTTCTCTCCCCAGGATGCTCTGCTCTCTCTTCATCTTCCCTTTGCCCTCCCAGTATCTGGCGTGTGTCCGTGAGTGGTCAACCTCACAACCGGACACAGCCTAGAATCACTTGAAAAGGGAGTCTCCCTTGAGTAACTGTGTTCATGGCGTTGGTCTTCGGGTATGTCCATGAGGCATTTTCTTGATTGATAATTAGATAATTATGGGCCTAGTCCACCATGGGAGATACCTTTTTCTGGACAGGTGGTCCTGGAGCATATCGGGAAGTAGGCTGAACCTAAGCCAGCCAGCGAGCAGTGTTTCTCCATGGTTCGTGTATTGAGGTCCTGCCTCGACTTCCCTCAGTGATAGGTTGTGACGTGTGTAAAAGCCAAATAAACCATTTCCTTCCCAAGTCACTTTTGGTCAGAGTCGTGTATCACAGCAACAGAGAACTAACCAGGGCAGTGGGGTTAGCACGTTTTAGATTAGAACGTGCTAGAAGACTCAGTGAGGGGAAGACAAGCACAAAAAGCTCCTTGGTTTAGTCAACATGGAAGTGGAGGACGGGATCTGTCAAGAGTTGGTGCTGAGGATGAGAAACGATGGACACAGGGTTGTCAAAATAGTCCTGGCGAGAGGAAGAAGCCGTGAAGACCGTACAGCTAAAGACGACACATGCCATTATAAGGCTCGACGTTTTACAAATGAGGCACAGAGAGTAAGTGACTCATTCGAGGTCTTGTAAATTTCATATCCAGGCTGTCCCTGAAGCTCAGTGATCTCTGCTGCTGTATGATACAACACTTAACTGATTTCCCCATAGAGATTACTGCATACGATTGAAAGAACACATCACTCCCAGGTGTACCTGAGTGCACAGAACGATGTTGCGTGTGGAACCTGTTAAGCATTGCTATAAATCTACTCTTAATGGGTATACAACTAGACTGATTTAGCCAATGATGGCTAAAGGTAAATCAGTGTTGTGCTGAAGCAGTGAGAAATGGAGGTGTCGCAAAACACGGCCAAGCACATTGTAGCCGTTCCCTGGTTCCTGCACTTGAATATATGAACTTTACTTGTGTTGACCAGTTTTATGTCAACTTGATCCAAACTAGAGTCATCTGTGAAGAGGTTACCTCAGTTGAGAAAATGCACCTATAGATCAGCCTGTGGGCAAGCCTGTGGTACATTTTCTTAACTGATGATGATGTGGGAGAACCCAGCTTCTTACTGATGGTGCCTCCTTTGTCTGCGCTGTCCAGCCTCTAGTGCTTAAGAAAGCAGGCCAAGCAAACAATGGGGAGCAATCCAGAAAGCACCCTTCTTCCACAGCCTCTGCATCAGCTCCTGTCTCCAGGTTCCTGTCTTTCGTGAGTTCCTGCCCTAACTTTCCCTCCATGATGGACTATAATCTGTGAGGTGAATGAAATAAGCCCTTTCTTCCCAGAGTTGCTTTTGCTCATTAGTGTTTACCACAACCATAAAAGCCCCAAGACAGAGAAGTAGACAGCATCTGGGTGTGGGTCAAATCTTGGGCACTGCCCTGGTGAACCCCCAGCAGCAGCTGTGACCAGAGCAGCTACAGCATCGCTAACCACTGCACATCAGGCACGCTAGGTGACACCCACGGGGACCACAACCGTGTCCTCTGCTCTAGACTGGGGTGCAGGAGACAAGAGAAGCCTCCGGTCTTTTCCCCAATACTAATATTTTGTTTTCCATCCTTGCTAATGAAAACTCGATTTCATGCCAGTCTACAGTTCACTTGTAATTCCGCTGGTGCAGGTGATGGGGTCAGGAAGAGAGTCTGTGTGGTAGTTAGTACAGAATGCCCATACTTCTAGCACATCAACCGCAGTGCCTGCATTTGAAGAGTCTCAGGGCCCACAGTGTTGAACTCGGGATTTACAGGCTGTACCTGGAGAGTTTGGCAGGCAGCCAGTGATTCTAATTTTCAAAGTGCCCTTGATTGTGGGAAAGAAGGCCTCATTAGCCACTATCTCAGGCCAGGATTTGGGTCTGCCAAAGATAGAAAGGATTAGCTCACAGTGGGTGCTGACCCTGACTGGGAGGATCTCGGATCATGCTTCTGGGGGCTGAGTCCCAGCTAGTCTCACAAAGCTGCTACCCTTTCCTAACACTTGAGCCCAGGCAAGACCTCGATGCTAAGATACACAGTGGCAAACTGCAGGCTGTGCATGCTTGCCCATGCGTGCTTAGAGTGAGTTCTACTTAACTGAACAATACCTAAGAGTACCTTGGTGAGCATAAAGCCCTTGAAGGGTGCTCCAAAGTACAACCAAGAAAACAAAATCTTAAAAATGTGTGCATACGTTGAAGGGAAAATAAAAGAACAAAGAATTGGATTACATCTTGTTTTCCAAACATATTCCTAGGACAGAGCTCATGGGAGCTGCTAGGAGGCTCCTCTTGGTTTAAGGCCACCCTCTTGCCTTTTATCATTGCACTGTCACGCATTCTGGGACACACCTTTTATGTCTCAGAGACTCGTTTCTGAGTTGCTCCTTCTGGCTTCTGGTTTTTTCCTTGGGTTTCCTTATGTGCTCACTTTGGGTCTTACTGTATGTGGGTTGCTGCTCAAACCTATGCTGAACTGTTCAGTTTGTACCCGTGTCTGGGGCTGTGTAACTTAATTTTCAGTGGTTCCATGAATATTATAGATCCATTGCTCAGCCTAGAGAAACCGAGGAACAGAAGGTAGCTAGTGTCTGTACAAATTCCATCATCCCTGTCCACCCCACTGAGAGACTGGCCTCAGTGCCCACTTCCCCGAGGGGCGTATCAGACAGGCCTGTTTTGGGGTTATCTGTAGGGTGTTTTACACACGTGAGTCAAGTTCTCCCTTTGGAAGGGAATCAAATGAGACATCTTTTGGTCAGCTTTATCTGAAAAGTTTTAATCAGCCCTTGTAAAGTTTGCATTGCATTTTGAAGCTATTCCTAAATCCCATAATCTCGAAAGTTTAGAAAGCAAGACCCTGCCCTTACTGTGCCCTAATTTGAAGGCCAAGAGGATGTGCGGAAGGGACTGTCCGTCCCATCTGCCCCCGGACTGTACACAGGCAACCACAATACAAACTCCCTTGTTGTTTGTCTTGCTCAACCCCTACCCGTTTCCCGCCCCGAATCCCGGGTGTCAATCTGCCCCCACCCCGGCCCTGGGGACACTCACCACGCCACTCGAGGGCCAGTTCCTGGGTGTGGGTCAAATCTTGGGCGCTGCCCTGGTGAACCCCCAGCAGCAGCTGCTGGAGCCAGAGCAGCTGGAGCATCGCTAACCATTGTGCCATCAGGCACGCTAGGTGACACACACGGGACCACAACCGTATCCCGTGCTCTGGACTGGGGCGCAGGAGGCAAGAAAAGCCTCCACTCTTCTCGAGGACCACGCTACCCCGGAGCCCTAGAGATGAACTCGCCTCCCGTGTCGCCACAGTGTGTACACTTGTGGCTCTGGGCGTGGAGACACAAATAGCGGAGTTTTCCCCGCCCCGCCCACACGGCCTTGGGGAGGGAGCAGGAAGAGGGGCCGGGCCCTGTGCCTCTCAAACACTCCTGCCTTTTTGGGATGAGGAGAAAGCAGGGCTAAGGTTGCAGCGTGACTTCCGCTCCACGAGCGCTCTAAGTTCTCTCGCTGGCTTGCTGCAGTCCCAGGTGACGCTGGTGCGCCCCTCAGCTGCCTGGGTGAGCGAGCTGATCCCCTCCAGGAGAAGAAACCTGACCACTGGGTTTGCAAGGGTTTGGCTGCCCGCAGATGAGTCAAAAGGGCTGCCGGGTGAACTCACGCCCGGGATGCCTCTGGAATGCAGAGCACAGGAGACACCTAGGGGCCCAACCTGGTCTCCAACATTGCTCCAGAGTAACTAGAAGTCATCTCCAGTATCCAGCGTTATTCTCATTAAAAATGCTTCCGTTTTTTTTTTTTAAATCAACTTCATCTAATCAAATATCCCACACTGTAGAGTTGAAGAACCCAGTCAGAAAGGCCCGTGACTGGATTTCGGTCACTCCTTAACTCAACAAAACGTACTCCCTAAATTAGTAGACAACAACAAATGAGTACAAAACATCAAGCTGCCCAAACCCTGACCAGTCACAGTCTTTCTAACTGCTCACCTTCCCCACAGAATAACAAGCATTAACTGTATTGGAAACATTCGATACATAAGAGGGCCGTCTGATACAAGGCCCTTGCCTAAGCAAGCCCTCGGCATAGCCTATAGAACAGAAGAGGGAAGGCAGCAAAAGGGAACCTGAGGTATAGGAGGACAGGTGATGGGATCTTGGAGGACCCTTCTTTCTTAGGTATTTTGCCAATCACGAAATCAACAATTAAAGGTGCTACCGTGCCAGACTCAGGAAATGTGCCTCTGCCTAAAAGACATAGCCAGGAATGAAGGTTGGAGCGAGATAGGGGCTTAGTCTTGCAGGAACCTGGGCAGTTCGCTGGTGGAGGATAAAAAAAGCCTTGAGCTCTGTGAGCTAGCAAAATATGTATACTTCAGCCACAGCGAGAGTCTTAAGAAGTCCTGGGATTGGAGGCATCAGGTTCATGGCTTAAGGAAAGATGTCTGGTTGTCCTCCAAGAAGAAAATTGAAGGATCAAGGCTGGAGAGGAAGATGAGTTTCAGTGTGTACCTCAGAGAGTCTATGCCATATTGGTATATGCAGAAGTCAGCCTCTTTCCTGACAATATGACAATATGCAGAAAAGGCATGTTGTGAGAGTCATGGTCTGTAGTCACCAACACCGACTTTCTCTCTGTTGGCTCCAGAAGCACATTACTGTGGGAATGTTGCCCGTAGTGGGAAGACTCAGCCCTGATTAAGCTGACTGGTATCAGTTGTGGCAGGCAGGTGCAATCCGTGTGGCCTACTTAGGTAACCAACTTGGCTGCTGATATTAGTCTCTGGAGGGAAGCAGGGCAGTGAGACCAAAGGGGAGCGAGACAGGAGGAACTGGAGTGGGCTCTGACGGTCATGCCATAGGAGAGGCTGGCTGAGATGGGAAGTGGTAAGAAACAAAGGTTAGGATGAAGTGCTTATCAGGAGCGGATGTGTGGCAAGCTGGAACAATGCAGCCATTGGGAACCCTAGGACAACATGGTTAAGTCTTTTACTTGCCAGGGCCTCAATTTTAGCTTCCATATAACGAGGCAGGGGAGCCTTTCTCGATCCCTGCAAATAATATTCTGAAGTGGCAGAGCCCTGACTAGGAGGAGGATAAGAGAGGGAAATAAGTCATATTTCACCCTTAGAGCAATTAGTATAACAAAGAGGGGCGAGGACAGCTTCCTGGCCTATGATACCGCATATCGTACTCAACATTAAAGACTCAAAAAGCACTACCATGTTCATGCCTTCCTGGAATATTACCGCTTTGAGGCAGAGACCCATGGTGGCGCTTTTTAGCCCCTGAGAAAAAGACTCACTTTACTTATCCTGGACTTCTATTTCAGGTTTCTGAGGCAGTGGGGGGGGGGGGGGGCGACGGCAACTTATCAGCACTGTGACTAACTTTCCCCAAACGTTTGTCTGTAGAATGGGCAGAAAGCATTAGCTCATCATGGGATGATGTTCAGAATGTTGTGTTAAATGAGGTAGCACTTAGCACAGTCTACCCTGGTGTACATATCCACCTCTGGGAGCTGTGAGTGTGTGGGGTGGGAGGAAGCAGGCCAGCAGAGCAGGCTCCAAGCAGGACTCAGAGTGAGACTGCAGTGCGCTGTGTCCCTGGGAATGTCTCCTTCCCCCACCAAGAACACCCTGGGCAGGATTCTACACCTGTGAGCTGCATGCCTCATCCTTATCCTTTTGTCTTTGGGCTATCCATTTACTTGTATGTCTCATTTGACTGTGAGTACCTTAAAGAACTGACTATATTTCACTCCTCTGGGTCCTCAGGACATCATACTTCAAGAGCTTCAAGCACACATAGAGAGTAGCTTAGCATCCTGGTACCCCACTTTTTTGGGTAACACATATACCCCCTTATAATAAAAAGCACTTGGCAGCTTGAGGTTTTACTTGCACACAATATGCATACACATACAATGGAATAGGTTTCTCCCCTTAACAACAAACTTAGACCAGTTCTGTTGCCCAGTCCTTTGTCCAGTCAGGAGACCAGAAAGCCTAGTTGGATTTAACTTCATAAGGCAAAACTGTCTTCAGGTTGAATGTTTGGGGAGACCCTCCTATTTACCCTCTCATGACTATGTGAAATTGAATGTGTATATACTTAAAACAAGATGAGAAGGGACATGTGCATTGAAAACATGTCTATGTCATCTAAATTTTCAATGAAAATAGTCACTCAAACTATACCCTTTAGTAAACTGCAGGTCTGGGATCATTCAGAATCACCAGTCTGACTCGAGCTTTAATTTTAGTAAAATGAAAACAAAACTGGCCAGGACCAATCCAGAGAGTTCTCTAGGTAAGACCTTGACTATTGTTAGTCTAAGTCAGTTATAAGGGAAACCCACAGAGTTATAGTTTTGGGGACCAGGTTAACTCTACCCTGTTTGGGTGCAGACAAAGCTTGATTTTGTTGCAGATGTCCAGCAGAGGCCTCAGTCATTCAGGCAAACAAGTGGTTGATATGTCAGAGTAAAACTTAGCAGGCAGAGCCCATTAATCTTGTGACCCATTATCTTGTAAGAATAGCTGAGGTAGTGAAAGACTTTACAGCAGTCAGCAGTTTTTAAGAATAACACAGCTGTACCGGGAAGCCATCCATCTTGGGCAAGGTAGCTAACAGGATACACTGTGAGTAACTTCCTTGTGGCTTACAAGCTAAAAACATTTTTGTTCTTACAAGTTTTTATCCTCTTATCTTACAAGTAAATTATCCTCTAAACATAACGCTCACCATCACAGGAACCAGTAACCTCCCTTTTTTAGACTCTATGAAAAGAGGCAGTAACTGGGGCCCTTGAGTGTCTTCAAGGCTTGCTGTCAGACGCTGTACTGTATTCCTTTCGAATCTGTATTGTTGTTTTGCTTTGAGTAAAGCTTCCTTACCACTTTTCAATCTGCATGGACTTCTATTTCATTCTTGAGTAAGGTTCAGAACCTGGAAACACCATGTTTAAATCCTGACCACCATTAATACTGTCAGAGAACCATAAACAACCATAAACAGGAAGGAGGAAAGAAAGAAAAAGGAGAGAGTGTTGGCTGGGGGAAAGAAGGAAAACAATAAGGGAAGAAGGTATGGGCTTAAAAGGCATTTATTACTTGAAGTCATTTGAAAATTGAAAACACACACACACACACACACACACACACACACACACACACACGGAACCTGAATTGTGTAAATAAAAATTGTTAAGAAAATGTTGGCATTCGAAGCTCACTTAGTGCATGAGCTGTGGTTAGGGGCAAAAGAATTAATAGTTTTAAGCACTGAAGGAATTAAGATCTCTCAGAAAGAGTGAGAGAAGTCAGGACGAAAATTTACCAAAGTGCCTGCCACATTTCCGGCTGGACCTTGTGTTGTTTCTACAGCTAGGCCTCAGAAAACACGGGTTGGAAAGTATGATATGAGTCTACTGAGAGCTGAGTCCTTGGGCTAGGGACATCTGAAGGATAACAAACCAATTAAAAGCAACTAACCCAGCCAGGGAAGAAACTGATCAGATAAAGGGATTCTATTGTCTGCCAACTCTGATGGCTTTCCCACTGGCCAAACCCTACAGGAATTCAGCAATCAAGCAGGTCCGCAGAAGCCAGCTCACTGTATCACTGAGCAGAGTGCAGTGCTGTACACAGCAAATCTGGGGAGGCAGATGAACAAGTCGTTGTACCATGGAGAGCAGAGCAGGAGTCCTTGACCATGTTCCTAGGGGTGAGAGGCAGGGAGGAGCCATAGCTCGTGATAGCAGAGGCTAGCCTATGGCATGTGGAAAGCATTTGAAGTACAATGAAGTACAAAGGCTTGAACCTCGGGGCTTGCAGGTAGCTGCTGACAGACACTATCATCACTTGCTTATAGTTGTATCATGACAATCTCTGCCTCTGTTGCCACATAGCCTTCTCTCCTGGGACTCTCTTCATTTGGTCTCTCTATAACAGTACCAGTCATTGGGGTTAGTATGCATCCTGATATAATGTAGCCCCATCCTAAGTTATTTTTATCTTCAAAGACTCTTGCTGCCAAAACCCCCATGCTTTGAATCTCTGTAAGTCACCATGTGCTTGCTGGGAACTGAACTCAGGATCTCTGGAAGAGCAACCAGTGCTCCTAACCTCTGAGCCACATCTCCAACCCCACACTTTGAATCTCTAGTGGACAGATCTAGGGACATAATTCAATCAGTTCAACTACTGTGTGAACAAGTTGCTGTGCTCTTGGATATTTGCTCAAAAAAAAAAAAAAGAAAAGAAAGAAAGGAAGGAAGGAAGGAAGAAAGCAAGCAAGCAAGCATGCATCTATGCAAGATTTGTGCATTAGTCTTCATAGTAGTTTTATTAGAAATAATCAAAGAATAAAAACAAATGTGTCAAGAAATAATGAAGAAATAGACACCGGTAATGCCATACTTTGCTGAACAATGCCATATGCTCTGAGAAATGTGTCGTTAGTCAGTTTTATCATTGTGTGAACATGATAGAGTATATTCAAACTAAATGTCCGTGATATCACTAGGAGACATTTTATGGGGCTTGTTTTAGTTTCTGTTCCATTTTCTGTGACAAAATACCCTGACAAAAGCAACTTAATATAGAAAGGGCTTATTTTAGCTTGTAATTCCCACTATCATCCATCATTGTGGGGAAGTCCAGACAGCAGGAACTTGAAGCAGCTCATCACATTCACAGTCAAAAGTCGGTGAGAGAAAGCCTGCATTCATGTTTGCTCTCAGCTCAGTTTTATATAGTTCAGGATCCAAATACAAGGAACAGCACCACCCATGTCAGTTAATATAATCAACAAAACCATCCATGAATATGTCTGTTGTGGTAAATCTCCAACCCCAATAAACCTGTGCAAAGAACACACAACTCAGTTATAATATTTCTAAGCTGCACACCTAGATTGGGCAGATCGACTACTACTACACTACTCTATTCCCCAACTATGAGACCCCTTGATACTTGTGGCTTCTCTAGGACACATGGTTCTATTCCATCTTCCTTCCACCTCCTCTTTCTCCGTCGTCCTCTGCCTCATCTGTCTTGTTGTCTCCTCTCTCCTTCCTCTCTTTCCCCTCTCTAAAACCTCCAGCCCCACCTTTTCCTTCTACTGCCCAATCGCAGACTCTAGCCTTTATTTGACCAGTTAAAATGGGGGGAAGGTTCACATGAAATAATCTGACTATGTGATTCACTCCTCCTTGGTGCAGTCCCTCTTGAGAAAGTGGAATTAACATCAAAATACAAATAGCACCAGGAAAATTCACAACACATGTCCATAGATCATCATGATCTAGACATCTCATTGAAACATCCTTTCTCAGATGACGCTATATCTTGTCAAGTTGGCAATAAAAATTAGCCATCACAGGGCTACTGACATATATGTGGTCTGTCACTGATTTGTGTGGCCCCTGAGTATATATCCACACACGGCAATATTTCTCTGCAATAAAAAGATTGGACTCAGTGCTTACCTAGGAAGCGCAAGGCCCTGGGTTCGGTCCCCAGCTCCGAAAAAAAGAACCAAAAAAAAAAAAAAAAAAAAAAAAAAAGATTGGACTCTGGGAGCTGGCAAATTGGGTCAAGAGAGTAAGGGCACTTGCTGCCAAGCCTGATGGCCTTAGTTCTATCCCTGGAATCTATGGGCAGAAGGAGAGAACCAAATCCTGCAAGTTGTCCACTGAAACACACACACACACACACACACACACACACACACACACACACACACACACACAAAATCAAAATAATGAACTCTCAATACATGTAGTGATATGGTTAAACCTCAAAAAAATATGCTGAATGAATGACCTATGACACTAGACAAAAGAAGACAGTATACTTTATAACCCAGTTATACTAGTCACAGAGGATGTAAGTTAACGTAATGGATGGAAATCAGATGTCAGGGGACCAATTGCCTGGGTTTGGGAATGGGATCCTAGCAGGAAAGATGAAGCTGACCTGGAAGGGACTGGATAAGTCCCATTCACAGTCCTGTTTGGGTTTGATTAGAATTGAGTCAGGCTTGTAATGGCCATGGGGACAATTGACATCTCCAATGGTTGCTAGGTCTTCTGTGATAACCACAAAACCCGATAGAGGGAACAGAGGGGAGAATGTACACTATGCATTTGAGGACTGAATCAATGTGGTCAGATTGTGTATTGCACAGAGGTTAAATACAAGAGCTGGTGCCAACACCACTAGGAAGCCACTCTATGGCTTCACCGTGACCAGAATTATTTTAAATTTTACTCAATAGATAGATAAATAGACATCTTCTAGAAGCAGACTAGGGAGGAGTTAGAGTCACAGGAGAGTAGATAAAGAGTACTCTGCACTTTGGAGAGAGGTACTTCAAAGCGAATTTCATAACTTCTGTAAAGGCCAGTGAATCCATGCATTGAATTTAGGGACAGGGTAAGGTATAATTTTGGGAAGATTTGATCGTTTTCTGGTGCTAGGGATACAACAGAGAGCCTCACACATGCCAAGCAAATTCTCTACCACTGAATCACGCCCCTAGCCCATATTATATTCTATTTATTTTTTTAATTGTGTGTTTGTTTGGGTGCTTGGGAGTGAAGCCAGGGTCTTGTGCATGCAAAGCAAGTACTGTACCACTGAGCTGTCTCCTCCATGTTATATTGTGTCTAGACAAGCATCTTGACCATGTCTAAATGACGGAAAGGATCCAGAGAGGAAGAAATCAACAAAAATTCAGAATAAGGTTCTTGAGAAGACAGACATTTTAATAACAAAGAAAGAAAAATAATGACATATCCTATATAGGAAGGAATGGAGAAAGAGTTGATCACGAGGCCAAGTGTGTACGCTGGAGGCATAGTTGAGACTTATCAATCAGCCAGCGTCTAGCTTCTGTTTGGCATACATTGTGAAGTAGCTGAGACTTTCTCCTCCTCCTCCTTCTGAGGTGGGGACACAGCTAGGGAAATCAGCTGGGGAAAAGGAGAGATGTGGTGTAGGGCGTTTATAGAGGCTCAGGTGTTTCCTCACCCCTGTTCTGTGCCCAGGAAAAGACAGGGGAGAAAGTAGATATCAGCCTTCTCCAGACTGACATCACTAAGTCGGGAAAAGCATGTAGCTGAGATAAAGGAGTTGGCAAGAAAAAGGTTGCATTGGGAATTTAAAATACTTGGCTCTAGGACACAAATAGACCAGTGGTGACAGGTAGAGGGGACTCTGGAGGAAAGATGGGGTCAGTTTGGGGTTCTGGCTTTATCACTTACTAGTCCAGTGACCTGGAAATGTTGTTAAGCTCTATGTTAATTGCCTTAAAGTCAGAATAACAACAACAGTGCCCATGTCCTTGGCTTGCATTGGAGACTAATACCCCGGCAGTGACCACAGTAACAGGCACACCATGGTTCTAGAGGTAGTTTTCATTCTGAGTTGCTGTTACTTAAAGTTAACAGAAGCATCTTTGGGAAATTAAAGAATGAGTATGACTGGATATCTTATTGGGAAGAGAGAAAAGCTGTAAGACAAAATCCTTCTCTCTTCTCAGCAGTAGCCATTCACAGAGGGCTCATAGGAACCAGACTTTATATGCACTGTGTCTACAGTGCAGTGGTCTAGGCAGCTAAGTGGGAATCTGCTCCGTGAGCCCAGCCTCTTTAAAATAGTAGTCACAGAGTATTTAACGTATAGACAGTCATTCACACCCTGGCAAGTGCTGAGCGCTGGCGAAAGGGAACTGTGATTATTAAGGAAACGCAAATGTTACATTCATTATGTTCTGATAAGGACACTGGAAGAGGTCACATGGCATATGGTTGAAGCCCTACCCTGAATAACCCACTAACTTCATATAATAAGCTCCCCTGAAGAGAGAATGCTACATGGATGAAAGAAAATATCCATTTATATGAGACACAAGTTTTCTAACCTATCTAATTTGTGTACTTAGCAGATCTTTCCCAGTATTTATTAAACGCTTAAGAGTGCGTTCAAAATGTTATTTTTTGTTATGATTTAGCAACACTGTGGTGTTTTCATAATGCCCAGAGTTGCTGAAGTACTTAGAGGTGAAAATTCTCTGGGCAGAGGGCCAGTTTTAGCAGCAAATTAATAAATGAGCTTTTTTTTTTGCCATAGTCCAAACAGCAATTTATATCAATTTAACTCAATTAACAGCATTCCCAGCACGTGGTGCTCTGCCAGGAAAAAAGTTCCACTCGGTTGGAAGTTTCAAGCAAGCCTCTGTCTTGGTTGGTTGTACACAGGGTAACTCGGGTGCTTATCATGCCCCCGCTCTCATTCCTACCTTTGACTTCCTGTACTCAGCTTGTCCGTGTGAGTGACAGTGCCCTCCAGCTTCATGTGTTTCTGAAGCTCATACAGGTACAGTCGAGCTTAGTTCTGCCAGTGACCAGAAATGGTGCAGAGCTTCTAGGGCCACCAGCAGTCACTCAGTCCCTCAGACCCAGGGATTCCAATTCAGGAAGCAATCTAATAGCATCAGGCATGTCGACATCTTCCGTTTCCTCTTCTAGGCTCCGAAGGTGATGGGCGCTAGGGTGGATCGTGTTGGGCTCTTGATAGCGAAGGGTAGGAGCTCATGTTTAGGGCATGGAAAAGAAAAGGAACCAGCAAGAAACCTCCAGAGTTTGGGGTGTTATAGAGAGGATAGGGCAATGCCTAGGAAGCCATAGCAGATGTGTGGTCACTGAGAGAGGAGGCTGCTGCCTGGCTCCAGGAACCCCACGTTAGGCAACAATGCTTTAAGGACATCTCGGGGGCATTGTGGGTCTAGGTTTTACCCTGTAGACTCCATAAAGGGGAGGTCAAGGAATGAATTTATGTTTAATATAGTAATGAATTTATAGTAATTTTGACATTTTCTTTCATTTAATATTGACTCATATAAGGTCGCCCCTGTAATCATCAACATGCCTTTAAAATAAAAGTAATAAAATATAAAAATTGGTGTCTTTTGATTCTATGAAGTGAGTTCCAAATAGAAGTGGAAAATGTTGTTGTGTTTATACCTGGAAGGAACTAGGAAGGGAAGAAAGAGGAAGTAGGCGGGGAATGGGATGCCAATCTAATCTTCTTAAAATTATATCTTACCTGTACTTCTTGGGTCAAATCACATGACCATATGTAAAAGTTTCCCTCTTTTACACATGGAGCAATGAAGAGCTACCTTGCGGTTTCACTGTAAGATGGGGAAAATTCTGAGCCAAATGCCAGACAGAAGGTGGTCCCTTTGAAGTATATTCACAGCCTTCCACTGGACGGGGACTTCCCTTGGGTATCAGAGCTAAAGAGGCTGTGATGTGTCTACACTTTGTCCCATCTTGCTTCAGAAGGTTGGTGACTTGGTGAAGTTTTGTTCTAAGCAATTCAAGACACTAAGGTTCAGAGTAGAGGAGATAGAGCGGATTAAGCATCAGATCATTTTGGGACTATAACAAGAGACATGGACATAAAAGGTCTTCATGTGTCCTGGTTAAATATTAAAGTTGAGTGCAGCCTTCAAAGATCTTCAGCGCTAAGTGAACAGAACACTAAGGACTCTACAAACCTGTTTTATGGAGCTAGGCTGTGAGGGATCCTCTGGGAGTATGTGAAAAAAAATATATATATTTAAACTCATTCCTCACAACAGTAATCACAGTGTTGTCAAATGTGCAGATTTCATAAGAAAAGGTGAGAATGGCTGAGAGACCAGAAACCATGAATATGACATAATTTTTTCCCTTCGTGACCAGACAGTACAATACAGCCGAGCTACATCAGAGCATTATTTATATTTGACCAGAGACAAACAACTTGCTAATAGAGAGGCAGTAATCTCCATTTCTAAAAGAATGACTGACCTATTAAGTTGAGAAGGAACAGATCTTCAATGAAATTTAAAAGTGCCCGAGCGCTCCGCTGTAGCATTATTCACGACAAAACAATAAACAACGCGTTTAAAGCACAGGTTCTCATTTAAACTATAAGTTCTTGCTTTGCAAATGTGTGACGTGCATTTATATCCATGAAATCATTACGACCATCAAGATAATAACATGCCCAGCATCCCTGCAAGTTCCCTGTGTTCTTGGGTAAGCCTTTTTCACACCCCTCCTCACCCTAGTGGCCTCCAGACGATTATCAAGCTATTTCGCCAGCATAGACTAGCTTGCCATGTGAATACATTCACGTAGTAATAACTCTTTTTACCTGGCATGCTTCTGTCAGAGTATTTTGAGACACAGCAGTGCTGTTACGCATATCAATGATTTGTTCTCGGGTGGGTGGGATAGACCTATGACCTCACCTACTTGGGACATTAAGAACGATAGAGCTCTGGTTCAAGGTTTGGCTAGGCTTCAGAGAGTTCAGAGTCGGCACGGAAGGCCTAGTGAAGCTTGTCTCAAAAGAGGGAAATTTTTAAAAGGTCAGAGGACATAGGTCAGTGAGAACAGATGCCAGCACTTGCAAGATTCTAGGTTCAATCCACAATAGCAGAAGTTCTTGCGCGCTGTGACCCCTTTGGGGCTCAAACGACCCTTTTACCGGGATCACTTAAGACCATCGGAAGACAACGATATTTACATGTCGATTCGTAACAATAGCAAAATTGCAGTTATGAAGTAGCGATGAAAATCATTTAATGGTTGGGGGGTCACCACAACGTGAGAGACTGTATTAAAGGGTCACAGAATTAGGAAGGTGGAGAACCGCGGCCTAAGAGTATAAGCACAGAGGGTAGACACGAAAGGTTCATTAGTTAATAATTTTTCTTGCTGCGTTGTTTGAGTTCTGTACAGTTGTCTTCTACATCCCTCTGCTGATGGCCATTTGCAATACTGCCCGGCTTTGGGTGATTACAAACACAGCTGCTAGGACCTTGTGCAAATCCTCATGTGGAAAACTATTTCGGCAGCAAATGCCTATCAGTGCCAGGATGGGATCAAATAGTTCAACATTTAACTTTTTGAGAAACCGCTGAATCATTTCCCAGAGTAGTACCATTTTACATTCCTGCCAATAATGTATGAGAATTCCCACCTCTCCTCCCTTTACTTCTATGGGTGAACAGTGCTCCTCCAAAAGATGTTAAAGTCCTAGCATTGAGATCCCATTAGTGCGAGTTTATAAATATGATTTATTCTCAGGTTACAGTCAAGTCACTCAAAGATCCATAACCCAGTATGACTGATAATCCTATGAAAAGGGCAAATTGGGAGGCAGCTGAGGTAGCACAGTTGGCAAAATGCTTGCTGTGCACACCTGGGGATCTGAGCTCGATCTAAACATTCACATAAGGCCAGACTCCATTCAACACATCTGTTACCCAGGATCCCTGGGGCTCTAAGATCAGTGAAAGACCTAAGGATTAAAAGTGCTTGAGGTAGACACCTAGCCCTTAGCACACCACACGCAAGCGTACACATACGAGGGAGAGATTGGACATAGGACAGGCATGCACAAAGGGGACCATCGCGTTTATGTGAAGGCAGAGATTGAAAATGATGCAGCTGTAAGTCAAAGGAAACCAACAGCCGCCCACAACTCACCAGAAAGGAGCTAGGGGATGCTCAGAACAGGGTCCCCCATAGCTCTCAGGAGACCCTCAACACGACAGCTCCCTGTCCTTGCATTTCTGTCTTCCAGACAACTCAACGCGATTGTTTGGGCCACTCCTTTGACATGTGTGGTGAGAGGGGACCTAGGAAATTAATATTCACACCAGCACTGGGTGTGGCTTGTGCCCTCAATTTTAACCAGCTGCTAGGAGCCCAACATTTCTCTGTGGTCTGCATGTGCCCTTCTCTAGTGATTGATGATTTTGAAGATCATTTCGTGTGGTCATTTGTGTGGTCTCTTCTTTGGTAGAGTATCTGTTCAAAATCCTCCTTTTCCCCATTGGGTTGTTTCGCTGAGTTCTGAGAGGATTTACTTTTTATTCTTTATCCTGGATGTAAGTCCCCTACTTGGTATATAATTTGAAAGTATTTTTCATGGTCTGTAGCTTTGTATTTTTTCTCTATATTATCTTTTGGAAAGTACAAGTTTGTTTTTGGTGAAGTGTGGCTTACGCACTCCTTCTATCGTTCACACTTTTGAATCTGAGGAATCTTCAGCCCAAGGATGGAAAGATTTCCCCCTGTAGCTCTTTCAAACTGCTTTACTGTTAGGTTTGTGGTTTATTTGGCGTTGAGATTTGTATATGCTGTGGTGTTTCATTTTTCACATAATTCTCCAAATATCATGACACATGCGTGCTAAACAGACCACCCTGCCTCTACTTATGGCCTTTGAACTCTGGTTAAAAGGGAACAGTCTTGAGCCCTGGTGCCCAGCTGAGGAGTTATTGATAATTGGTGTTTCCTAGGGGAGGGAGAGTCAGTTTTCTTTAAGGGCCGTGTCTGATAGGTTAACCTAGAACCGTGGCCTGCTGCATGCTCAAGTATGTGTAGAAAATACTAGCTGGACTCTGTGGGCTTCAAAAACGCCAACATGGAGTTGTGTGCGAGGGTTTAGAAAGAGAAGCGAGGCATGAATAGCTACATTATGTGCATGTACGGAGCTCTCGGAGTTAATAAAATATCATATTAAAAATGAGCTGTCTAAAGCTGAGCAGTGGTGGCACACACCTTAATCCCAGCACTGGGCAGGCAGAGGCAGATAGATCTCTGTGAGTTCCAGGACAGCCAGGCCTACCCAGAGAAACCCTGTCTCAAAGACAGAGAGACACAGAGAGACACAGAGACAGAGAGACACACAGAAAAACAGAGAGACACAGAGAGACAGAGAGACAGACAGAGACAGAGAGAGACACAGAGATAGAAAGACACACAGAAAAACAGAGAGACACAGAGAGAAACAGAGAGACAGACAGAGACAGAGACAGGGACAGGGACAGAGACAGAGAGAGCTTCTATGAATGTCCATTTCTGGATGGTTCCCTCCACATTCATGTCTTAGTTTAGTGAAGTCGGTTCATGTTAATCCTTCAACTTTGCTCCTCTTTGAAGTATTTGGCCATTCTAGTTTGTGTTCTTGTTTGAATTTTAGAATCAGTTTGGGATTATTAATTGAGATTTCACTGGGTTATAGATCAATCTGAGATGAAAGGGTATCTTAACACTATTAAATCTTCTGCTCCAGTGAGTAAGGAATATCTATCCATTTATTTAGATTTATTTAATTCTTCTCTGCAGCATTTCACCGGTTGTTTGCTATGTTTTTGTTTGTTGTTTGTTGTTTTTATTTGAGCAGGCTCTCATCATGTACCCAAGGCTGGCCCCAGCTTCTCGATCTGTGCTCTTCAGCCTCCCAAGTGCCAGGATGTCGAGGCATCTCTTGGCATTTTTATGTCCAGCCATTTTACGTCTTTTGTCAGAACTATTTCTAGATCCCCCCCCCATCCACACTGTTGTAAATAGCTTTGTTTTTCAATTTTTTAAAATTATTGTCTCCAGTATATAAATACACAATTTATTTTTGTATATTAATCTTATATGCAATCTTGATAAGTTTACTCATTTTTTTTCCCGCTTATGGCATTTTTGTAGAGTTCATTGAGTTTTCTGTTTGATCACATTGGCTAGAACCTTTAGTGCAGAAACACTGAGCGGGAGTAGTTAAACACGGATATTCTTCGTCCTGTGACCTGATAACACAGGCACCTGGCTTCTCACCACTAACCTAACACCCCTCCTCTGCACCCCTCTATCCCATTTCTAGTTTGCTGAGAGATTTTATCCTGAATGGATGATGCATTTTATCAAGTAGTGCTTCTGCATCTGTAAGATGCTCATGTGGGTTTTGCCAACATAGCAACATTTTCTTAATTAATTTTTGTATAACCTGTGTAATTCTTGACTCCTGTACTATTTCAGTCCCAAGTCTTGTCTTTGGCTTCTTTCCGTTTCCTAGGCCCCACGAAGACCACTGAAATCCCAACTGATGCCCTCTCCTCAGCCTAGTCAGCCAATGGCCACCAACTGGTCTTTGAATGGTATAGCTCAGTCCTCTCCTAGTTGCCGCCCTTCTGTTTGTGAGGTTCCAAATCTTCAGCCATTTGTTCAAAGATGGCCTCTTGCCTCATGTCAACCTGCACTTCAGTTGGCTTTTCATGTTCTAATAAATTTTATTTCCACATCTAAGGTTGGTGTGTCTCCATTCTTTGGTCCAGACTAAGGTCAGCTGTGGTTAAATTAAGTCACAAGAAGAGTTGTATCATTTCAGCCATCCCACTCTGGATGTGATGAAAACATCCCATCTGCTGGGACTTTCCCTGGTCCTTGTCCTGTATCTGAATGAATTCCCTGTGGGGATTGTGTGACTTTTGGCTAAATCTATGCTTTGACTTGTGAGTTCTGTTCAGATGAGTCCCTGTTCGTTAGTAAAAGCGAGTATTCTCTAGAAGGGCTAAACAGGACTCTGAACTAGGCCTGACTCCCGTGCTTGAATATCTTTAGAAAAACAAATTTGAATTCTGTCCCTTGTGTTCTTTATTTCCATAGATAGCCATGGCTATCTGGCTTCCATCAGTATTATCAGTTTTGCCTGTGGGTCCTCATGACCTACATTCCTTTACTCTGTCCCCCACAATTTTCTCAGCACCGTCCCATTTCTTAGAAGTGTCTGTGATTTGTTTTATGGGCTATCCCTCAGGGAAGACTACTAACCAGAGAAAGAACTGAGTAAGATACATTGTTGTGCAATTACTCTTAGAACTGAGCAATGGCCTCTAAGGGTCTAGAAATGCTAATTTGAGAAACATCACGTTGTTTTTCCTTTGTCATATCCAATAGGGCTGCTCTCGAAGTCCCAAACCTTTCTGAGCATTAGTAGCCAGTGGGAATAAATAAGGTATTCTAAACATTCACCCTGATTGTGTAGACAACATCCACTATATGATACCTAGAGGGCTTGAAGCCTCTTGAAGTATTCCAGAGTTTTCTTGCTAGTGCTTTTCACCTGCTTCATGTTTGATTGTTTTCCTGATTCTTGTTTTTGGCTTTACCTCCCCTCTTCCTCTTTTGCCCAGTCTCCCAACCTTGGGTGTTCTGCCCCTGTTCTAACAGGGTGATCATAGTGTGCGTTCAGATAATAATGAATACAGATAACACTGAGTCTATTATGCCAAAGGTTTTAATACCTCTTATAATTCACAGTGACTCCAAGGAGTGGCTAGAGACAGAACACAGAGCCAGATATCCACTGAGTTGCTATTTTTCTCTTATGTCCCTCTCACTATGTGCCACTAAGACACAATCAGTATTCACAACCAGATGCCAGTTCCTTTTAGGTCTAGGATATTAAAGGATCTTCTGTATGATGAGAAAGTTGACTTACAACTACAGCATAAAAATTATATGTGTGCTTTTCTGTGTCACTCTGCAACTGAGACCATTTCGAAGTTTGAATGAATCACAGATTTTTATTAAAGTATGGGTTGGTTATCTCTTAAATGAATATTAGATTTGATTATTATCAAGCAGAGACTGAACACAATGTGACTAAAACCAAAGAAGCTTCAGAGAAAAACATTGTATATTTTCTTTTTTGTCTAGATAACAAGTTCATATCTTTTATTATGCCCAGTGTTTCCAATTTTCTGCTGTTTATATCTGTTTTCTCAAATTTTATCTTCTTCATAAAAAGGGTTGTAAAATATGACACATTTCTTGAATTGATGAGATGGTTATTTAATATACTGAAAGTAAGCAAAAAATACATTTAACCACCTACTTAATTTAAACTTTCATTATCCCACTATAATGTTTATAAAGCCAACAGTCATCTGTGGGAAGATAGTAGAACCTAGTCATTTGTTGCAGAAGGAAATGAATAAACAAGAGACATGGAAAAGTTTTAATAAAATATTTGTTAATCATAGAGATGATAAAATAACTATTAAGTTTATTGGTAGTATTAAAATGTTTCAAAAAAAATCTCATAAGGAATTTCATAAAGGTGGTTACACCTGAATTCAGGCATTGTACACAATACAGACTAAAAAGATCTTTTAGTTTTATTTCATTCTATGTATACATATCTTGTGTGTGTGTGTGTGTGTGTGTGTGTGTGTGTGTGTGTGTGTGTGTGTACATGTTCGGGCACATATACATGATGTGAAGTCCTGAAGCTGACATCAGATTTGGTTGCTTTCTACCTTAAACACTGAAGCAGAATCTCTCACTGAGCCCAGCTTGGCATTTCCGTTTAGTCAGCTTCCAATGGAGGAGCCCTGGCTCTGCCTCTAGAATGCTGGGATTACAGATGGCCTCCACTCTCACCTAGCCTTCAAGTGGGAATTGGAACTCTGATTGCCATGCTTGTATGGCAAGAGCTTTACCCACTGAGCCATTTCTCAGTGGGTAAAACCCCCACCTCCCCCTCCCCCCACACACATCAAAGTCTTTTTTTTAATTTTAATGACTAATGCACATGATCTGTCATTGAGTCCACCGTGTACAGGCATGAGAAGAGAGCTTTCATTTCTTCTTCTCTTCCTTCGTGGGCAGAGTCTTGATGGTCTCCTCTCTCTTAGCCAGAAAGCATTCTTCATGGATTTGCACGCTTTCTTAGTCTTAGACTAAGGCTTTTCTGTTTAGTCAGCTTCAGTGGTCAACCAAGAGCTTCTTACAATGCCTGTCTGCATTCTGTTGTGGATGTGTCTATGAGAATCTGCTTGTTTTGAACACAGTCTGCTTCTCCTTCAGATACAGGTTATGTATGATACATGTGGTGGTCAATCTCTCAGATTCACCATGTCTCCTCATACACAAGATCTATCTGTACCCTGCTCATCTGGGTCACCTTAGCAGGTGTTGGAGCATTGGCTGTGCCTTATGCCCTTCTTATGACCATATGCTCTCCCTTCCATGGACCCAAGGTTTTTTCTGGCATTGGGCCACGGAATGGACCATCTTAGGCCTATGAATGGTCAACTGGTCTTCTCTCAGTTCCTAGATCTGCTGAGGAGAGTTGCCTTGGTGATTTCACTGATGTCACTGGGGTCCAGCCAGACCTTCTTCTCGCCGTAGCAGAGGACAGCAGAGGCTAATCCTCTCCCAAAGCCTGAGCATACTCATGGCTGTGTCCACGCAGCGAAAGCAAAGCAAAGCAAAAGGATCTTTTAAGAGAAATTAGCACACAGTAATTAAAATCTCAAAAAGACCCATTTCCATTTCTGTCTCCAGTAACCTTGGGAAGACAGAACAAGAGACAGTAAAGACAGGGGCTTCCGAACGACTTTTATTGAAGAACTTAGTATGTAATTCCTATCATTTTTCTGGTTATATTTACTATCAACCCTCTGCCCCCATGTTTGCCTCTTCCAGTCCATCAGCCAGCAAAGAGGAACGTCTTGGCTTGGGTACATGGATTACTCTTCCCTTCAGCTTCTCGTGTGAAGCAGGACAGGTCCTCTATGCCAGGCCATGTTTCCATTGGCACCGGGCCCTGAAGCAGAGCTACGAAGACCTTAGGGTAACAGCATAGGAACTCAGGGACGATAGTGTAGGCAGGGACTGTCTCCTAAGACAACCAATTCCAGCCATTTGAACATAAAACAGCATGTGGATGTCCCGTCTGTCACATGGAGCTCGGAGTAGATTTCTGCCATGTGTGCTGCTTGAATGAGCAATGTCCTCCTTAGTCTCTGGTATTTGAACACTCAGTCCCCAGTTGATGGTGCTGTTTGGGGAGGTATAGGAGACCTGGCTTTTCTACAGGAAGAATGTTCCCGCTTGTGTTAGAAGAGGTAAGCTCTCAGCCTCCTATTTCTGCTGACGTGCCTGCATACCATGATGGCCTCTTACCCTCCAGAGGTAAACTCCTTTCTAGAGGTTGCTGCGGTCACAGTATTTTACCACCGCAACAGAAAAGTAACTCACATACCATACAGAATCCCTGCCTCCAGCACAACCTAAGCCTCTCTCTATCCTGAAAGAAAACTTGAGAGGGAAGTGTAAATGCAGAGCAGAGGTCCCGTCCTTGTCTGATTTAGAGGGTGGAAAGCAGGGTTATAGAATGAGAACTGGGCGGGACATGCTCATAACCCATTTCCTTAACATGCTGACCAGAGACCAATCCCCCGAAAAGGCCTTTAGGTCTTAGTTGGATTTCATTATCCCTCTATGGTTGGGTCTACATTGACCAATGGGCATCCATTATTGCACCTAGAAGACCTACTTAGGACAAATCCCACAGAGCAGCTCAAGAATAACACTTTCCTCATGCACCAAAGGGCATAGAGAGGGAGAGGGAGAGAGAGAGGGGGGTGGGGAGAGAATATCCCTGACCATCAAGGATATCAGAATAACATGGCACTTAAGACAAAAGAGTCTGCAACCAGGCATCCTCAGGTCCTGGTCCCACTTTTGCTATTTATATTCTCAGTAACTGGGGACGTCTCTCTAACTTTCTAAACTTCTGCTTCCGTGCATGTCTATTTCTGTATACGCACATCCATCATGAAGCCGACTGGATACAAGAAATAGACATGACTTTTCAACTAGTCAGTTATTGACAAACAACAGGGTTTCATTATAGTATTTGCAGCGATTGACCTGGAATACAGTCAACTGGCATGCAAGCCACAAGTGTCAACACATTTTAAGATTAACCCAAACAAATATTACCTGGGCAATATGTTTCTTCATGGAACTCATTCGTGCAAAACGCAAAGGTTACATCACATGTTCAAATGTAACAAGATCCTCTCTATGGGATTCGTTACATCTTGTCCTTACCAAAGACACCGTATCAAGAATGTGAGGTGTCCAAACCTGTGTCCTTGTTTTCTCCGCGCTCCAAGGACAGCTTATGGGATGGAAGACTTATGGATTACAGCTTCTTACTTGCTGGTTATGAAACCCAGTGGGGAGGAATAAAAGATCAGATTGCCTAGCCTTTTCTCAGCGCAGAGTGATTTTGCATGGGAGGTCAGCTGCACAGAGGCAGCCCTGTGTAGTCTGTAACACAAAAGAATAAAACCTATTAGTCCAAGGTCCACTCAACCACTAACACCCTTCTAGTAGGAACCACAACCAGAGTTGCTGCATTCAGTGTCAGAACTTCTCAGGCCAACCTACTTTTGTCAATGGAGCCATGGTGAAACCACAAACTTCTGAGTTGTGTTGTCCTGCATCTGCTGTAGCAGAGTAATGAATTCTAATGAAAGCATTTCTACTTACTGCATTTCGTTTAGTTCTGGCTTCTCCTCTCTCGCTGTATTTTCTTATCTAGATTTATAAGAATGGTACAGAATATTTATGAATCATCAACAATTTGGGGAAGAGAAGGGATATTGCAGAGTGAGCCCAGGGCCTCACCCATGGTAAGCAAATACTTTATTACTGAGCTATAACCCCAGTTAGTGTTAATATTAAAGTGAAGGCTTTGAAGGCCATCCTTCTTTAGCCGTTAAATATTGCTGTTAGTGGGAGAGCTTCTGTCGGGCCATGAGTCTGCAAGAAGTTCTAGATGAAATGGGCAATGGAGGGATGAAAAAAAATATCAGAGGGCTTTCATTTAATTGGGAATATTATTCTGGGTCAGACATGTTATTTGGGGGTGGGAGGTTCAGAAGAATATTTCAGAAAACACTTGTTTCTTGTGTTGAAGAGGAGTTGAGAGTCATCACATGGACTGAGATCCCCAGAGAGCTGGTCTTTCTGCTCTTATCACAGAGCTAGGCCTGTAGGCTGGGCTGGCCAAGCCACTGGCAGAGCTACTCTGAACATGGTATAGGAACTGCCACATCTGGGCTTTACTACCAAGACGATGGTGGTCCTATGGTTAAAGTGATAACTGTCTCAAAAGAATGAGCATATGAGAGCCACATTTAATTCTCATGCTTCATTCTCAGCACAGATTCGTTTTTTCTTTCCTTTTCCTAAATTTACCACCACTTCTCTAAGTCGAACAAGCTCTTTCTTTCTTCTCTTGTCATTGACTCAGTGATATACAATTCATATTGGCCTAGGGCTGCATTCTTCTTTTGATACTTTGATTTCCTTATTAGCTAGATCCTTTATAATACAAGAATAAAGAGCCTCTGAAAGTTACCATGGCCATAACTCTCAAGCACTAAAACAACCACAAACCCCAAATAAACCACAATCATTACTTCTCCAGAAAGCAAAAGTGAGATGTCTGAATAGTTGGCCATTTTTTTGAGGTTATTATATACGTCCAATAGTGAGTAGGGACCAGGCAACCCTGTGTGCTAAGTATTTTGCTTAAATAACAAGAGTGGGCTGTCTGTTTTCAATCTAGCACTTGAACTGTGTTCGTGTGACTGCAATCACTGAGCAATAGTATGGGGGAATTGCAAAGCTTAAGAAAGTATCATGTCCAAAAAATAGTGGTTTGCATTCAATGGTTCAAATCATCTGGTTCCATTTTTTTTCAGCACATAGTTGTTCTTCTTTCTCCCCCAGTTCACCTGGTTCTTTCTTAAGTATGATGGTGTTGACCCCTCGGGCCTTTGTACTTGATCACTCTCTTCTTACACAGGTCCTTGCTCAAAAATTTGAACTGTGGCTGTTGGTGCCTCCTCCTACGTCATGGGATGGCTTTATGTCCTGCCTTTTGTTCTGAGTTGCTCTCAGTACTATCTTAGTTCAGGTTCTCCATAAAACAAGAGCCTGCAGCAAAGTTTGGTTTTATTTGGAGGTTCTATGCCAGGGAAAAAGGCAAGTGTGGGAAGGGGTAAGAGATGGCAATCACATGATGCTGTTGTAGGATGCTGGTGACCTCGTTCCCAGAAACTGCTGCTGGTGGCTCAGCTCCAATGTGTCTTCTGATTCTTTCCCATCTCGACTTCTTGGGTCTCTTCCTACTTTCTTTGGATGCTAGCTCTCCTACATGGTCCTGTTGTGTTATGTGATCCATTAGCATAGCAATTGGCAAAGCTACTTCGAATATAAGAACTGTCGCACCTGGTGGGCAGAGGATGGTGGGAGACAAAATTCCACAGCGAGCTCCCGGTTCCTCTGGCCCTTATGACTAGTCCAGGCACATACCTGGGAGACCAGTGAGGCCTAGTAGATGCAAGATAAGCCAAAATTTGTCTACTGTCCCAACATTACATTCTTACTTGTATATTATTATTCCCCCATTGGTATAGAGATTGTTTTGTTCAGTACTCACAATATATCCACAGCCACAGGGAGAATGTTGGACATCTACTAGGCATATAAAATAAGTATTTGTTGAATTAATTTACTGTGTGTCAGGGTTAGTTAACGGGAACTAGGAGAGGCATAGAAGATAAACTCCTATTGATGAAGACACCATGTACTTTGGACACAGGATTCATAGGCCCTTGAACTCGTACTGACTGCAAAGCCTCCTCTCTGAAGACTACCTTTTATGGTCCCAGAAAGCACTATGCCAGTTTCAAAAGGGGGGAAGAAGCCAACAGCACTACCTAGAAATGATTCCTATGAGCTACAGCAATGACTAACATAGCCTGCTAACCCTGAGAGCGCTCAAACCCATGGACCTTTGAGGAGAGCTTACAGCTGCCTCTTTACTAAAACAGCAGGATCCCTAATCGTAGTTTAAATATTTATCATTGTACACAAAGATGAGTTTAGCCTTCACCCCTCATCAAAATAAACTTCTCTTTGCAACAGATAGAGACCACTATAGAAAAATCACAACCAATCAAAATACAAAGTTGTGGACTCCTGTCCCAACTGATATCCCTTGCAGGTATCATTGCAGGGATATTGTAGAATCAGGGATCTTTGTAGAAGAGGAGACCAAACGATTGTAAGAGCCAAAGGAACCGGGAGCTCGCTGTGGAATTCTGTCTCCCAGAAATGTCAGAAGCTACATCCATAAAGCTTCAACATGGCTGCCTTAACAAGACCTGAACAAGGATGACGTCAACAGGCATGTGAGGAGGCAAAGCTCACGAGGGCTTAAACCTGTAGTTCTAGACAAAGACTATAGGTAACTAAGGAATTCAGGAGAAGGAGAAACAGTCCTCCTCAGGGAAGAGCACATCAATTTAATATACCATACCAAATGGTCAACTCTGAAAACATGTGCATACAAGTGACATTCTATAGACTGAGCAGGTTGTATTTGGGTATATATATTTATACATATATATACACACACATATATGCATATAGCAACAATTAAAGAAAAGAGGGGCCATGAATTTGAAGGAGAACAAAGAGGAACATATGGGAAGCTTTGGAGAGAGAAAGGGGAAAGAAGAGATGATGTAATTATATCACAATCTCAAAAAAATTAAAAAAAGAAATAGCATGTCTCAGAAAAACTACTCCTGATTTGACTTTGTCTGCCTTTTTCTAAGGAATGGAGAGAGAGAGAGAGAGAGAGAGAGAGAGAGAGAGAGAGAGAGAGAGAGAGAGAGAGAGACAGAGAGACAGAGAGACAGAGAGACAGAGACAGACAGAGACAGACAGAGACAGAGACAGAGACAGAGAGACACAGAGAGACACAGAGAGACACACACAGAGAGAGAGATTAATCTGACTTTGTGAGCATTTTGTCTTCTTAATTCTCTGTACCCATGCATTCATAAATCTGGTATGTCTACTTACCAATAATGAACAGTCTGAGAAGGGAATCAGAAAAACAATTGCACTTATAATGGTTTTAAAAATCTAGTAATGAATTTAACAAAGAAACTGAAAGACTTCTAACAGTGAAAATTTTTAAAAATGGAGGGAAGAAACTGAAAAGAACCTAGAAGATGATCTTTCCATGCTCATGGGTTGGAAGAATTAATGTAGGGGAAAAGGATGTCTTCCCAAGTGCAATCCCAACACAGTGCTAATGACCATCTAAATAAACAGTAAAAAATAATCTCAGAATTCTCAAGAAAGCATAAAAGACCCTCGATAAACAAAGCAATCCTGAGCAAAAAGAAAATTACTGGAGCTATGACCACACTTGATTTCAAGTTACACTACAGAGTCACAGTAACAAAACTGCGTGGCACTGTCACAAAGCAGACACGAAGATGAGGAAAGCAGACTAGAGGATACAGAACTAACCCCTACAGGGACAGCCACAGGATTTTTTACAAAGGTGCTAAAAAAAAACAACCAAAAAAACAAAAACCAAAAACAACAACAACAACAACAACAAAAACCCACATACACACATGGTGGGAAAAAGAAGCCTCTTCCACACATGGTCATGGGAAAACCTGATATCCACATGTGTAAGAATGAAGCCTCAATCTTATCTATACAAAAATCAACTCAAAATATATCAGAGATCTTAATCTGAGAACAGAAACTCTGAAAGTAATAGAGGAAAATGCAGCCAAACTCTTGGAAGTTTAGTCATTTTGAAAGGGACTCCAAGAACTCAAGAAACAGCACCAAGAATTAACAAATGACACTATATGGAATTTTAAAAATACTTCTTCATAGCAAAGGAAAATCATTTGTCAAGTAGTGAGACATCCTACAGAATGGAAGACCGTCTTGGCTAACTCTACATCTGACACAAAATTAATATCCAGAATATTTTTAATAAATTAAGAACCCAAACAAGGGGCTGAGAGGAAGGCTCGGTTAGTACAGTACTTGCTGTGTGATGGGGCAACACTGTGGCAGAAGGACCTCAGGGAGAGCTGGCTTGTCAGTGCAGCCAAACTGCTGTGCTCCAAGTTCAGTGAGCAATTCTGTCTCAACAAACAAGGTGAAGACCGGAGAGGATACCCAGTGTAGACCTCTGGCTTTATATGCATATACATACACACATACATCATATGCACACACAGGCACGTACATACATCACATGAACACACACACACACAGAGAGAGAGAGAGAGAGAGAGAGAGAGAGAGAGAGAGAGAGAGAGAGAGAGAGGAGAGAGAGCACCCTATCAAAAAAAAACCAATAAATGGGAGAATAAGGTGAACAGACAGTTCTAAAAAATACTTAAATGACCAATAAATATATGAAAAGCTGTTCAATATCTTTAGCCACTGAGGAAATTACAAACTAAGTGAAGGGGCGATTCTCATGTTAAAGTCCTGTTCCTCAATTGTTCTTGATTTATCAGCAAAGGAGATAGGGCAGGGTAGACTATTGCTGGGTGGAAGGTACAGTCAGAACTTGCAGGCGGGAAAGAAGAGAGGGTCTTTCTGCTGTGCTTTGCAGGAAGAAGAATGCAGCAAATATGCAAGGGGGTAGTGGTGGTGGTGGTGGTGGTGGGAAGCTGGGGCCTGTGGCCTCTGCTACAGGCAGATGGCCAAGGATATTTGGCAGGGGCTAGGTAGGACTAGCCATATGAAGTTTAGGGCAAGTGGAGAGATAGAGTTAATAAATTTACCAAGGCCTTTCCAGGATGGTTGAGAGGGGAGATAGTAACACCCAGCAAGTGTGCCTAGAAGGCAAGTTGTAAAGTAACAAACTATGTGTGTATGTCTTTTATCCATGGATTCAAGGGTCTCAGGAGGGGGCCAATAGCACTGTCACCTCCCAGACCAAAGATGGGTAGTACAAAAGGGAAGTCGGGTGGGGGCTCCAGAGTGCTGCCATCCTGGAGCAAACGGTGGTAGCTTAAAACTACACGTAACAACTAAGACCATACCAGTAGTCTATCCTACTATGGTCATGTTGGCTATCATAAAGAAAAAATAACGAACTCTGGTATGAATGTGGGAGAAAGGCTACAGCAAGATAGAGATCAACATGGGCATTCCTCAAAACCCTTGAAGATGGATCTGCCATTTCACCAATAGGTGACATTTATAGGTACATACACAATGACCGTAAGGAAGCAGTAGGGGGCTCCGTCCTTGGTTTAAGGATGTCAGTCTTTTCCCTATGCCATGGAATGCCTTCTGTGTGCATCTTTGTCCCCTCCCCTCTTCTTATAAAGGACATCAGTTGCCTGGATTGGGGCCTCACACTGTCACCCCATTTAAATTTATGTGCCTCTTTAAAGATCCTATCTGTAATTTTACAGTCTTGGGGTTAAGACACGTTTCTTTAAGGGCTGTATTCAGGGGAAAGATTTAAGCCCATAACACCAATCCTAAAGAACTTGGTTTTACCAAATGTGGGATAATATTCTGTTCTTCTCCTTGGCCCTTGACTGAAATCTCCAGGGCAAGTCAGAGTGACTTACAGAAAGATCCAGAAATGTAAGGGGGTTTGTACCAAGGAAATGAAAGGCATTATCGTCCAACCAAGGTTCATTGTTTAAATTACGTTTATTTATGTCAACGCAACAATAAAACCACTTTTTAAAAAACCAACCATTTTATCTTCATGTAACATAATTCTTCAGTGAACAGAAGCACTACTGTTAATGTTTTGACCCTTTCAAGGTCCTGCCTTGGGTCAAAACAGTAATTAGAGAAAGAACAAATTCTTCCTGATACACACATGAGAGAAACTTCTATTTTCTAAAATCTCATTCCAGCAATAACACAAAAGCAGAAGAGACAGCTCAGAGGCAGCAGTACCACCATGTCACTAAGAGTGCATTTGCTGGTTGCCCCAGACTCCAAGGTCTTGGACCATTCAGGGACCCAAAGGAGATTCATTAAGATTTTTCTTTTAAATTTAGCCATGTCCTCCCTAACTGACTAATTTACCTGAGTTATTAAAAACCAAAAAAAGAAAGAACTAGATGATGTGAAAACGTACACAGACCTATCTGGCAGGAGTAAAGGAGGTTTGACCAAGCTGACAATTCAACAGACAACGGTTAAAGCCTCCACTAACATGGGGCCATTCACCTAGGGAGTGGCTTCACCTTAATATCCAGTTAAGGCAATACACACTGCACAAAAAATACAGCAACCGGCCCACATTCCAGGGACCCGCGTGCTATTCGTTTTGTGTCAGTACACTTTCAAACTAAGATAGTTATACCATAACTAATACAATCCTTCTATCATTTTACTGACAAAAGAGTGTCGTGCATGAGAGAGAACAAAGGGCTTAGAGTTATAAGCTAGAGAGTCTGCAGGAGCTCTTCTGCCCACTCTCTCAGCTTCTCTGTGGAGATCCAGTGAGATCAAAGTGCTTTGTAATGCAGCAGTAACCATAAGGAGCAAAACCCTCCAGATACTATTCCTCCAACCTGCTACAGGTTGGTTTGTTGCCTGTATGGATTTTGTAAGTGGTCTTACTTTTTAAAGTAAGTAGGTGGCACGCCCACTCCCTGAAGCTGGGATGTACGTGCTGGGTGGTGCACATGGGAAAGGAATATCCTTTAGGAAGGGCAGACTCCATGAGGGACTTCCGAAGTGTTGACATGCTTGATGAAAAACCATGTGGCCTTTTATTCTGTTAGCCTAGGTTTCTTTTCTATTCCTGAAATTCTAGTTGATCCGTGTATAACTTAAAGTGATTTTTTAAAAAGGTGGACACCTTTGTATGATACTTGTGGAGTTTTGAAGACTGTAGCTGTGTGCAATAATATGTAATAATAGGAGGGAAACTTGGGGACCAGAGAGCAATTAAGCAAGCAGTGTTACTTCAGTGTTACAAGCAATGTAATTTATAAATTACCCTTTCCTCATCTTTGAAACAAAATATTTGTGTCCATGACTTTTAAGTGTACAAACCCATGACCATGATTACCATTTAATTTTCAATCTCTCCCTTAGGAGATCACTGGGAGAACTGGATTCTTTCAGCTGATGGGAAACCAGACTCTCATTTCTCATACATGAAAGTTAAGGTCACTGAGCATGACATGTCACATCTTTAATCCCGGCACTCAAGAGGCAGAAACAAGCAGATCGTTTCCCAGTTCAAGGCCAGGCAGCCTGGTCAATTCCAGAGCAGCTACAGAGACACCCTTTCTCAAAAACAACCAACAAACCAACCAAAGAAACAAATTCCTTCAGGAAATAGGAAATAGACCTTCTGCAAGTTCAGAATAAGCGGTTTCTGTGGGTATACAATTTTTTTTTTTTTTTTTTTTTTTTTTTTTTTTTTTAGAGACAAAGACTTTAGGTAGCTGGATTCAGGAAGCAAATGAGATTCTAATTCTGAACATTTTTCAAATGCAAATCAAATCCCCATGAATCATTTTGATGATTTTTTTTGAGGCATTAATGCGTCAGAGTTCATATTCTTCAAGTGATCTTGAATTCACCTCTTTGCTTGGGATATTCTTTTCTTGATTATTTCCAACTTGCAAACAATGTCTCACCTTCACGCCCTGAATGACTGATCTCTGAATGACCTGTTAGTATCTTAAGTCAACCTCCTTTTGACGAAACAAAGGAAGACAAATCATACAGTGCATTAACCTTTAACGTAAGCAGAGCTGACTTTCTCTGGCCGAAGGAGGTCTGTCTACCCATCTGAAGAAAGGCCCACTTTGTGCTTCTCCCTGTGTTTGTAGGTCACGTTCTTAAAAGTGCTGGTGGAGCCTCGGTACAGCGGATTGGTTCCCTATAGAACAGAGGAAAATGGTTCAAAGAAAAGGAGGTGCATTTTGTTAGTACACCATTTTCATGTCTTCAAACATTTGTGTTACAGTTCAAACTGGAGAGTCAAGCTCCATCTTGGAAGCTATTTGATTTTATTTTGGTACATTTTAAATTTTAGTCACCTTTATCTCATTTATTTCTTTATCGTGTGGTATATACGTACGTGTGCGCATCTCTAAAAGTGTGATTTTTAATTTTATTATGCTGCGTGCCTGTGGAGGGCACTCTGGAAGTCAGTCTTGATCTTCCACTGTGAGGTCCTAAGAATCAAACTGGGTTCAGCAGGTTTGTTCTCAACGTCTGTTACCCTCAGAGCCACACTCTCTGGCCCTCCACCTTAGGCCCTGAAAGAGTCTCTCAGTTAACCGGGATGGGGCAGGGGGTGGGGGGACAGGAGGAAGGGTGGAGCACACAATTTGGCTAGACTGGCTGGGTAGCTCTCCAGGACTATCTGAAGGTTCGTAGGAGGAGCACCTACACCCCTGCCCCCTACTGGAGTGGGGGACCCTTAACAATTTGGCTAGACTTGTTGGCTAACAGTCTCCAAGGCTGTTTATTGAAGGAGTACCCACAAACTCATGGTCAACCCTCACCCCTTCACACACACACACACACACACACACACACACACACACACACACTCCTGTACTCTGTGAAGAAGCCCAATAAACTTAGTGGTTCCCCAGAATGAACTTTGGTGGAATTGTGCCTGGTTTACCATGGGACTTTAGGATGAAGGGTAGATATAGTTTATAACTCCCCAGGGGAAGGAATTTTATCTACAACTTAACAAAATTGTATTTGCCTTCAGAAGAACTGAGGAAAACAAAAAAATTCCTGAGCTCACTGACCCTTGCCCTTGGATTTGTGGTAACGCTTCCTCCCAGTGAGAATCGCCCCTCTAACTACATCTGTATTGCTTTGAGTTAGTGATCCATCCTCTGACCAAGAGCCCTTGGTCATGTGACTTCAGACTGATGCCGTCTCTGCACTGAGGGCAAGAAGAAGTAGTTCGTTGGCTAGAGCTCCCTGGTGGGTGAAGGCCAGGTTGCTGTATTGTCTGTACTCCTAAGGTAAGTCTGGAGTTAATCCAGCCGCCATGAGCATCAAGAACATTTAAAGGTGAACATAAACGTCCATGGTCTCAGGTGGGTGTAGCGTCTCATTTGCCATAAAACCCAGAAGAAGTTTTATGGAGTCTAAGGAGTAGAAATTATTGATAAAGTCATTGGTTAAAGAGGCAAGATGGGGGGGCTGGGGATTAGCTCAGTGGTAGAGTGCTTACCTAGGAAGTGCAAGGCCCTGGGTTCGGTCCCCAGCTCCGAAAAAAAGAACCAAAAAAAAAAGAGGCAAGATGGAAAAACGTGGGGTGCAGGTGGGGATGATGACTGAAGCCTGGGCTGAAGGGAGAGGAGGGGTTATGGAAGAACAAATGGGTGGTGATCAAGGCCAGCTTAGGTCTTTGTAGGACTAGTACTTGTTCATAGCCCCTACCCCATACCTGTCCATCATATTAAAATGCACCTACTTCCCCTCTACAATAGAAGTGTGTGTGTGTGTGTGTGTGTGTGTGTGTGTGTGTGTGTGAGAGAGAGAGAGATGGATGTGCAGCTATGCTTGCCTGTACATGCACATGTATAGGAGGCAAGAGGTCAATGCTGTTTATCTTCTATTGCCTCCCCCACCCCCACTCCCTTTGAAACACAGTCTCTCTGTGCTATGGAGCTCACCATTTTGTCTAGACTGTAGTGAGCCCCAGGAGCTGCCAGTTTCCAACACCGGAGTTCAGATTTGAGTTGGCTCTTACATGGTTGGTATGAAGCAACCATGGTTGGAATATGAACTTGAGTTTTCTTGCTTGCATGCTTTCCCCACTGAGTCATCTCAGTAATCCTCCCGCCCCCACTCTAGAGGGAATGGCTCAAGTTTCAAGAGACAGGACAATACAATACTATTTTGTAGACAGCTGATCATCTACTTTTGTGCAGGTCTCACTTATTTCTAAACGTCTTTGTTTACTCCAGGCTGGACTAGTTCAGGGATCCCTAGCAGAGGGTCAATGGACTAAGAGTCCATCCAAGTAGGAAGATGTTAACTTGAGAAGAAACAAGTCCACACTCCTACAGAGGTGAAGGAAGGAGGTGGGGCCTGACCTCAGCTGATGGTCAGAGTTCAGGAGACCATGCTAGCATTGGGCTTTGTGAGCAGGAGCAGGAGGGGAAGTGGCCAGCACTGTCCATATTCATTATTGATGTCCTTTGTGAGACGTCCAGTTGAGACTAGGGCTTAGGGCCCATGGGTGAGTGTCCACATTTAGACAAGGCCAGTTTCTGAGTACATAAGGTGACCAGGTAGATTTCCCCAAATATCAAGGCCATGGTGTAAGGCTGGATTCTGTAAAGCCACGGGACATTTTTCAGGCTTGAACAAAAGCATATGAAAGCTCCATTATGACCCACAGCTTTTTTAATGATTGCCTAACTGCCAACTGCAGACATCATTTGTTTAGCATAGAAGAAAATCAATCCATGACTCCTAGAAATGTCAGGCTAAACCTATTTTTTTTTCTGCCTCAAGTTAATGACTTGTCATCCAAGAGAAAAAAATGTCCAATCGAAGATGAATTTAAATATCTTCAATTCGTGTTTTCAGAAGAAAAAGGCTGACAGGTTTTTTTTTTTTTAACTTAATGTAAGGTAACCTTTCTTTATAGTCCTGATAAAATATTTCCAGAGGTCAGGGCAAAGATCTGTCCTCATCTCTGTCCCCTTAAGCATCCCAGGGGCCCGGTGGGTCAGGTGAGCTCACTGGGTTTTAAAGATCAGTTGAGTGCATCCCTTGAGAAGAAATAGGTTTTAGATTTTTAAATGAGTTAATTCGAAGACCTTTAAATGTACACACCAAGCATACATTTGTCCCAGCGGGAGGATATGTCTGTGAGATTTGAACTGAAGTTTTGAATTGAACCTCTTTTGCATGCAAATGAATAATTATTACCTAGTTGTCATCTACTCGGGAACATCAAACATTTGTTATTCAAAGAAACCCAATTGAGTGAGGGAATAATATTTTCCATTTATGCTGTTATCTGTTTAATGCGTGGTTTTGTCCCACTTTAGTTGAAGAAACGGCTAAAATTTGGCATTTGAATTTCAGTCATGGGTAGCCTCCTGAGGGAGAACAATTCATGTTTTGGAGGAAATTAACTGTTAATTAAAACGTTATTCTAAAGATATTAATCATTTGCCAGCACTCAGGCCTGCGTCTGAGAACATTAAAATATGCTGGTTGTGGACACGCATCACAGAATAGCCACATGTTTGCTTGCAGAATCAGAATACCTGCTTATTATTTCCAGAAACTTCAACCAAAGGCTGCTCTTAGAACAAATTAACAGTCAGGGCTCAGCCCTACCTGTACCAATGCACTGGGGAGCTCCCGAACTTTTGGCTGAATCAGTTCAAACCCCAAATCTGCCTTCACTTACCTTTACTCCTACATTATTGATTGGCTCACTAAAGAGTACAGATGTGTACTCTACAAATGATCACACCTATGTCACACCTAATCGAATTAAATATATGTCCTCGCTATCATTCTAGGATCTGCTGTGTATCAACCTCTTCCCAGTTGTCTTAAAAAATATAGTCTTACAGTTGGAGTCTTCAAGTCAGGACTCAAGAAAGGTCCACAGACCGCGTTTGCTTATTAAAGCTGATGCATATTTTTACTCAAAAGATAAGGCTGATTAAAACCTTTATTGGCCTTTGTCTGTGATGTACATTATGATTAGTTTGAAATCATTCCCCCAAATATAAACATTCATTATCAAAAATGGAAAATTCCATTTGCTCTCGGACCTGAGGATATTACAATAGGCTTAGGGGAAATAGTGTGAACATCAATTTATTTAGGCAGATGAACCCAAGGCTCACTGTGTTTGCCTGCGCTTTCTCCAGTGAGCTCACTGTTTTTGGAATCAGTGGGGTAAGATAATTGCTATTAGATAGCTAGATACACCATTAGAGATTGAGAGATGAAATTAAAACCATGAAATTGTTTCCAGGGGTCTCTAGAAATGTAATTATCTCTCCTGTGGAAAAGAGACACTGAAAATTGTAGTCCTGCTTTCCATTTGCCGACTGAGACGACATTTAAATTATATCTATTGAATACATATATTTAGAGGTTTATTTCTTGTAGCTACTTAAATTTTTATGTTATTCAGAAAATACTGCCTGGTATTTGAAAAGGCCTGTCAACTTTGCATCCTCACATCAGTAACAAGTATTTCCATGGAAATCGGAAATGAACTGTCATGCTATCCCTGAACATTATCCCATTAGATAGAACACGATCAATTTACAGACATGTTTAGATACAGCACCTATGCTTCACTTCCTAAGGTTGCCTCCGCAGCAGCCCCAGGTCACCCTGGCAGGAGTTTCATGAGCCTCTTCAGCTGCTACAAACCCACCCACTAAGACATCCTACATCATGAGAACAACCCAGGTCCAGACAATGGCTTCTTCTGCTCTCTAAGAAAGGTAGAAACTAAGGCTGTTGGGACCACACTGAGAGTGGTCATAGAAGTGTCACCTGAACTCTGCAGAGAATGGCTGAATCCCTGATCGTTTTCATCAGGTCTCCAGAGATCACGTACCGTTTGCCACTTGGCCTTTGATCGTTCTGCTTCAAATTTAGCAACTTCTTTCCGGTCGTGAAAGGATACCAGCAGCTTCCAAATGCACAGTAGCACGACACCGATGAGCAGGATAGCCAGTGACACCCCCAACATGATCATGGGAATGTTTGGAGGTTTGGGGCAGTCTGTGGGAACAGACAAAACAATCTTTAGAACCTGCCACAATGAATATTTCACTGTCAGAAGGTTTTCCCACCCCTCACTGCGATGCAGGGGTTGAACCCAGAGCACAGAACACTGACATTTCTTCTCCCGCTGTGCCATATGCCCATCTCTTGGGACGGAAAGACTTTTCTCATTGGATTTTCTATTCACGTATTTTCTATAGAAGGGAAATATTGATACCTTCTTGTCTTGCAGAATATTTTACTTTTTCTAAAACTGAGTTACTTGTTTAAAGATAGGTTTGTATTCTCAGTAAAAACAAATTATTCAAACCAATTCAAAAATGAATTCATAACCAGCCTTGTATATCCTTGGTTTTGTATGCAGAGATTCAACAAACTATGGTTGAGAATATAAATATGTCTTTATTAAATATGCCCAGCCTTTCCTCTTGTCTAAATGGTAAGTATTATAAATACCGAGACAGCAGTTATATTGTATTTGGTTTCTATCTGCTCTCCCGCTCCCTCTCCCTCTCCTCCTCCTCTCCCTCTCCTCTTCTTCCTTCCTTCTTTCTTTCCTTCCTTCCTTCCTTCTTTCCTTCCTTCCTCTCTCTCTCTCCCTCTCTCTCTCTTTCTTTCTTTCTTTCTTTCTTTCTTTCTTTCTTTCTTTCTTTCTTTCCTTTCTCCTGTCTTCCTTTCTTAAAATAACATCTCTTGCATCACAGGCTGGCCTCAAACTCTACAGCCAAGGATAACCTTGAACACCTGAACCTCCTGCCTTCCCCTCCCCAGCACTGAATTACAGGTGTTTTCCACTCTACCCAGTGTAACACAGTGCTTGGGACTGAACTAAGGCCTCCATGTGAGCTAGGCAAGCACTCAACCAACTGAGCTACATTTCAATCCTCACATCTCATTCTGTAACTAACCTAGAAACGTTTTCAGATATACAGGAAGATGTGTATAAATTCTAGGCACATATAAGGGCCTTCAGTACTGACAGGGTTTGCTACCCTTGGCACAGGACCCAAATCTCCTGCAGATATAGAGAGCTGGCTATAGATTAGATTTATTTAAAACTTTAATAAAACAAAGTGGCAATTGATGAACATGAAATATTTAAAGGACCATAAAAATAATGCATTTTAATTTCCAAGATAATCTCTTCTGAGGATATCACAACTACTTTGGAACATAAAACTATTTTGTCAAGAATCTCCTCGATCCTTGTGAATGGTCTCAGGATTATATTCAAAATTATTACTCTAGCCTGGCTGGTCGTACCTGCCGTCCCAGCATTCGGCAGGCAGATGCAGGAGTTTGATGCTAGCCTACGTTACAAAGCAAGTTGAAGGCCAACTTGAGCTCCACAGTGAGACCCTGACAAGCAAGGACTGGGAGTGTAGACCCCTCGCCGAGTATGCATGAAGGCCCAGGTTCCATCCCCAGGATTGAAAAGACTGCTCTTCACTGCAGGCTCCTTGCCCCCTCTCCTTTTAAAAACAGAAGACAACCATAGCTTTGTGTTTTATGCAACGTTCTACTTCCCCAAATGCTGCATTTGGTTCAGTTCTCATCTGATGAACGCTTGTGTGGATTCCACTGAGCCCCTTGACCTCGTCTGTGAGATAACACAGAGTGCTCCCTCACTTTCCCTGACAACAGAAATGCTGAAGTGGTCTCGCTGATCAAAACCGCAGCCTCCTAGACCTCCCCCTGACCCAGGATATTCTGTTTCAGTAAGTCTTGGGTAATATCACAGGTTATAAATTATTAACAGTATCTGAGTCTTTCTTATAATCAGTGAAGTGTAGGGAATTAGCTATGCTCAACTTGAAGATCCCACGATAGGCTGTTTTGGCTCTGTTGATGGTATTATATCATTTTGCAGTTAGACAGCACCTTCCTCTGTTGACAGCAAAACAACTGATCACCCTTGCAGTGGCTGCAAGATGATGACTCTCTTAATGGGGCGTTATAATTAAGTCCTTCTATTGCTTCCCTGGGAAGAAATTCCACATCAAATGATCATTAAATATCTGCGTCCTCCACCAGAGGTGAGGCAAAAACCTGGCAGTACCTGGTGAAGAAAAGAATCAGGCTTAGCCTATCCTCGATAATGTTACTCTTAGATATTTAATAAAAGAGAGTTGAACACTGAGGCCGGATTGTTTGGTTTTTCAGACCTGAATCTAAGGGGACTAATGACCCCAAACAGCGTGATGCCTCATCTCGCACTTTTCCTGGGTAGAAAACCATAGAAGGACATTATGAAGAAATAAGAAATGCTAATGGCCTGCTCACTATAGTGCCCAGAGCTAAAGGCTGGGCTGAAGCAAGCAATGAAGCATGGCTGTGTCCCTGAGAAAAGACACCGGTCCAGCTCTATTTTTGGCCAAGAAATGTCTGGGCAGGGACAGAGCATTTTCCTAGTCACAGCAGAATGTAGCTTGCTAGGACCTATACTTGGAAGGTGAATCAGGTGAGTGTTCAAGTAGGGAATCAACAAAGAAAAGGTGTGGCTTAGGAGAGAGAACCATTTTAAAACTTAGGCTCCTTGAATACTGTGAATTCCTCAAGAAAAGATTTAGGCCAAGTTGTAGGTAGGCATCAGAACAACAGACCATTACATTTCAGGTTCTCCGGATTCCTTTGGTGCTTAGACTGAAGATGGCGGCCTAGGTGGAAGGAGAGGGTTAGCTCTACTCCTATGTGTAATGTTGTCTGTGAGGTTGGGTCACTGCTGTACCTAATGCTGAGGGTTTGAATATCTAATTCTTAGCTCTGTCTAAGCTGGTAGCCAGATGTGGCTATGGGCACTGGCAATGTGACTTCTAAATCAGGATGTACTATAAATATTGAAGAACTATCTCACAGTCTAAGCATGAAAAAATGTAGAACACCTTGATTTTGGTGGGGATTTCATGTCAAAATGAGAATATTTTGGAAACTGTGGTGAAGAAACTGAACTTCACCTTGACTTTTAATTTGCTTTCTAGAAAACGTTACATTTTATATAGGGTCCACCTAACAGTCCCTATTGGACAATACTGACGTCTTTCAGATTAAGATATATATTACAGTTGTGTAGCCAGTGGGAGGCAGTGTAGTACAATGGTTAAGAGCCAGGGCTCCGAGCCAGGCTGTTAGAATGCCCGAAGCAAGCAGATCTATGTTCAATCACTGCGAGACCTAGCAACCTGTTTGCTTCCATGCCTTGATTTTCTCACCTGTAGAACAAAAGTCAAACTGGTACCCACTCTATGGAGATGTTGAGGATACTGTGTGACATCAGCACATAGGAAACATGATGATCGACGTGTGGACAAGACATGAGGGCTAGTAAGGACCCCGTACTCAAAGGGACCGTGACAATAAATGCATTCCTCCCCATTTCCTGTCTCCTAGAAGGCAAGGGCACAGATTGTACAAGCTCAACTTGTACCAAGTTAAGTGATTGGCTTCTTTCTGCAAAGAAGGCTTGGCTGTGTGTGTGTGTGTGTGTGTGTGTGTGTGTGTGTGTGTGTGTGGTGTGTGTGTGGTGTATCTGACATGGCTTGTAGGCTGGTAGGCTCTGACAGGCTCTGACATTCTATCCAGACAGAAGAAGGAAGATGAGTGACGCCCTGCCGTGCCTGCATCCCCAGCAACAGTCAGCACACTGGGCCAGCTAGCTCCTTTTCAATTTGCTTAGAGGGCACTGGCGATGATTAACCTCTCCCTCCTTTTTCTGGGTTTTCATTAGGCCTTCTTGCTTCTCCCAGCGTCTACCTTCGGAGTGACAGGTCTCATTGCTGCAGGAGGAAGGAGCTATAGTGTCCTGGGGATAGGCTACAGCCTTAGAGCTTCTGGAAGCACCTGGCCTATCCGGGAATGGGGATTTGAGGAATCCTTGGGCCTATCAGAAGATCAGAAAGTGAGATCTCAGGGAGATACCTTTCCCCTTCCTTCCCCTGACTACAAAAGGATAGGGATAAATAAGAGGTGATACTATATACACAGATGTCAGGCATCTGTGTGGGGTCCAAAGCACGATCTGTGGTGTGTCACTCACACTGTGTCCAAGAATAAAAGAACAGACAACAGTTCAGTAACAATACAGAATTTCTTAGCTGAAGGCAGTTTCCACGGGTATGGAGAGTAGGGGTGGGAGACGACTAGAAAGAAAAAAAATCAAACCCGGTCAAGCACAAAAGCCTGCACACTGAAAGCAAGGCCTTCTTTGGAAAGTGGCTTTGCTGCCTGGGAGGGGTTTTTCCAATAGAGTCAATATTTTAAGGGATGGCTTTGATTTCAGTACATCATGCTAAAGTCACTATGGCAATTACAAATGCAAGCATTGGGGGTACAGTTGGAGAAGCTGACTGTACAAATCTGATAATAAGAAGGCAGGGTTTTTGTTTTTTGGGCTTTTTTGTTTTTGTTTTGTTTTTCTTTTTCTTTTTGTTTTTGTCTTATGAAGTAATCTGGTCTCACAGAGCATGGCTCACCCTGTTTTCTTAACTGATGGCTGCAAGATGCCTTTTGTGTCCGCACAGCTCAGAAACGAATACACAGAGTTTCTAAGTGCCTGCCCACAGGAGCTCCCTCCCCCCTCAAAGCAGCAATCACCCCACTTTTCAGGGGTTGTGCCTGCCCTCCAGCTGTCTTGCCCTCAGAGCAGTAATGTGGTATTTCTCTCGTCGCTTTCTTGATTGGAATATGAGGTTGACACCCACTTTGCAGATAGTTTGGTATTATGTGGGTTTTCAACCTCTAGGGTGATACCAAGTTGATAGCTTTGGTTTCAACATCAGGATTTAACATTTTACCAACACTAAAAAACAAGTACCAACACCAAAACTCATCCTTTTTATGCCCCGTGTGTTCTGCTGTTGTCTGGGCCAGACCTTAGGCTCCGAACCCAAGTCTGATGAAGCCTGAAGATGCAGCTGTCATTTTTTCTCGGGGAAATTTTAGGGAGGGTGAGTGTCTTAAGAACTCAATCGGGGTTGTTAGCACTCTCTAAGGAGAGCTGGGAGCCTCTGTGCTCAGCTGGACTGTCAGAATACTGTCAGTGCTGGAAGGCCTGCTGTCCCAGGATACAAGCATCTTAGATAAGCTGCAGGAGTCAGATACCCACACGATTTGAAAGCTCTGCTCTCTACTGCTTCTCTTACTATGTAGTATAAACCTGTCCTTTCCCTTGGCTGGAGATGGAATAGAATTGGAATGTTCCTACATTAGAAATGGATTCCAGGGGTTGGGGATTTAGCTCAGTGGTAGAGCGCTTGCCTAGGAAGTGCAAGGCCCTGGGTTCGGTCCCCAGCTCCGGAAAAAAAAAAAGAACAAAAAAAAAAAAAAAAAAAAAGAAATGGATTCCATGCGTTTACAGGACTGAAAATCCACAGCAGCACAGAAGCAGTGGGTCCCTGCCTGGCCTGTCTGTACCACTGAGCTGAGGCTGCCATGAACTCAAGGCAATCCTCCTGCTTCACTCTCCTGAGTACTGGGGTCATAGGTGTATGCTGGCTAGCCTGGCACTTTGCCATCTTCTGTGGTCACTCCCTTATTTGTTGTCTTGTGTCTTTCCTGATCCAACGTCATCACTGACGGCCATTGCTGTGAAGACATTTTTTGGCACACGTGTTACATTCTATGTTATTCCACTTACTCTTTGAGTCACCTCTTAAAAGATTGTGCCATTATTGTTCCCATTTTACAGATTAGAAAATAAGATGTTCAGGGAGACAAGTATATCCCATAATCTCAGGGAGTGATTGCACAACAAAATAGTATTTGAACCTCCACTTAAACCTGGCTTTAAAATCCATTGAAGTCCTTGTCTTAGTTAGGGCTTTACTGCTGTGAACAGACACCATGACCGAGGTAAGTCTTATAGGGACATCTAATTGGGGCTGGCTTATAGATTCAGAGGTTTGGTCCATTATCATCAAGGAGGGAGCATGGCAGCATCCAGGCAGGCATGGTGCAGCAGGAGCTGAGAGTTCTACATCTTCATCTGAAGGCTGCTAGCAGAATACTGGCTCCCAGGCAGCTAGGGTGAGGGTCTCAAAGCCTACACCCACAGTAACACACCTACTTCAAGAAGGTCATACCTTCTAATAGTGCCACTCCCTGGGTCAAGCATATACAAATCATCACAGTCCTTGCTGGTTTTTTCTGAAAAGACACACCTGTTGAGTGTATCCTTTTCTTGGTTAACAATGCCAGTAGGTAGCTTCCAGGGAGGTGATACCTGGGCCAAATTAAAAGTCATTGTGTTGCCTTGTAACCTTGTAAATAAGAGACATGGGAACACAGCAACGGCTTTAATGGGACCTTTCAACCTTTGGAGAAGCACTTCACCCCAAACTCTGTAATGTCTTTCTTGGCAAGCTACCTCAGGTGACTTTCCGGATGCCTTCGACCAGGTAGTATCACTTGACATTGGCAATGGAGCACAGCTACCCACCTTTTTCACTGATGTTGTGAATGATGGTTTTCCCTTCATTATCCGCAGTTATTAGGAATGTAATAAGACATTCATTTTCTCCTTGTAGCGAGCAGGGGACAGAAGTATCCTTTGAAAACTCTGCACATGAAAGAGTCAGTCATTAGGTCAGATGAGATTTCAAAAGAGATAATTTCTTAAAGCGAAGTGGTATTGAGTTTAATATGCAAATGAGAGTTTGCAATGCTGTCGAATGGGAATTCAAAGGCATATGGTTTTCCCCATCCAAGTGAGAGCTTTTGTTTTTTTTCCTTAGGTTCCAGAAGACGGGCTCCAGATGCGGTCAATCAGGACTGACCAACAAAATTACCTATCAATCTGATGGAGGCAGATTTCAATAGAGTTAAAGTAGCTCAAGGCAGGTGCCCACAGCTGCCAGGGAATAGAATGGTCTTGATTGTGGTAATAGGGGGCTGTTATTCCTCTCAGCACAGCATCTGGGAGAATGGCTAGATTACACTGCTGCTCCGTGTAGACGGATACTGAGGCTAATACAGAGGGCTTCTCACAGCGGTGCAGCTAGGACTTCAGGCTCTGCATTGTTGCATGGGGGGGATTAATATCAGGAAACCGAGGCAGAGGTGTCGTGTAGCTCAGAGACCCGAAAGATAAAGGGAAACTTCAGATTAAAAGGAACCTCAGATAAGAGCTGTCGGACATTCAGCCCACCCTCTTTCTTACCAAGAAGGCGAACTTTCCCTCAAATTGAACATTTTTCCTTAGGAAGCTTATTCAAGAGTCAGAAAATGATGTTCATGATAATAATTGGCAATAAAAATTTTAAACTCCTAGGTCACACATCAAAAATCCTGATGTCGCAGCTACTCTTGCCAAAATTATCGAGCATTTTCAGAATTAAAGCAAACCAAGTTAATTTCATTATTCTCATTCTAAGTTGAAATTTTTGATGACATTATGACAGTCTTTCAGAAGCCTGTGATTAAGATAACATTTAATCTAAACTCCTATGTTATATGAGCCAATATTAGGGTGTAAAGATAGATTGTGGAAACCAAATTGTCCCAGGTAATATGGAACCAACTCATGCTAGACTGTGATTTTCCCCATTAGTTTAAGATGTTAAAGATCTAAAGATGTTAATAAAATAGAATTTATTATTTGTGTGTGTGTGTGTGTGTGTGTGTGTGTGTGTGTGTGTGTGTGTGTGATGTGTATGTTCCTTCAAAAAAATAAACAGCTCATCTAGGGCTATTTAGGGCACAGAAATTCTAGTCGTCAAATATGGAAATATTAAGTTGCCACTGTTGTCTTTGCATTTAATTTTTAAAAGAAAAACCTGATAGGACCGGTGACTAACATGCCTTCTATCGTTCATGACAATAGGAAGCAGTAAATAATAAATTCAGCATTCTAAATGAGATTTTGTACAATGAATTTACATGAACTAACTAGTTTTGAACTCATTAGAGGCATCTATTTACATATGCATGAATATTGGGGGGACTCTAATGCAAATTACCCTCGTCCGGTCACTTCCATATGCATTCAGCCATCTGACTCACCTGGGAGACCTATTCTGGGAACCTATCTGAGGTGTTTTAATGGGAGAGTCTGTGATACGCACAGGACTTGGGCATTAAGCGATGATTTAATAAGCATTCTAATTGGATGCCTTGGATGAAAAGATCTGGGAAGCTCTTGGCAACCGGGGGAGCACGGCTGGCGGCGGAGGTGGCTGGCCGAGGTTACTCCACGTGTTTGGTGGTAAATGGCAGGCACCCTTATTGAAGCTGTAGTTTGGCTCTTTGGTTAGGACCTCATTCACCACTGCCCCGCTTGCACTCCAGTAACTAAGATTCATGGGATCTTGGCGTGTGAGCTTTTGCATTTTGCATCTCTTTCTTCAGCGTGGGCCGCAGCAGTGAGAGCTTTACAGCGATCTCTGGAACTCACTTAATGGGACATCAGGCTCTCAGATTGAAAGTATGTGGATGGCTTATCATCCTCATTTCAGTAATAGTAATCCGGCCTCTTTCTTTTCTTCTAAATAGCCACACTGAAGCATAGGGCGGCTTACTTTCCTTGGCCAGGATTATTTAAGTTTTAATGGAACTACGGATCTGACCTTTGACCCCCCTTGTGCTTTAATTACTCCACCGTTTCTTTTCCTGACCGTTGCAGGCTAGATGTGCCCCGTTTCGTAGCAGCGTTTGGGTGTTGAAATAGTATTATCGGATGTGCAACGAAAGATTTGCATAATTAGCTGCTAAGGTTTTCTTTTGTTGTTCGGAGAAAATGGCCCTTTCTTTCCTGCTTTTACTCCCTCCAGTGTGAGACTTGAATTACTGCCACTGAATAATACAGGGAAAATAAGATCTCAGGCAGCCAGGGAAATCATGCTTCGCAAGGAAGCACCACGGCGTGTGGGATAGAGGGGTGGGGGTGGGGATGCAGGTCTGGGAAGGTCCAGGGAAGCTGTTGAAAACATGAATGTCTGTACTACTGACTCGCCACCCTGAGTTTTAAGTCCTCAGCTCTGTGATCAGCTTAAAGTCCTGGAAGTAAACAGTTTCCCTAAGGAGATGGTGGTGATGGTGGGGTTGGGCTCTATGGTGAGCCACATTTGGGAATCTCTTTTCACTTTAGTGCCTCTCCTGGTGACTCACACTCGTGCTTCATTTAATGTACATAGCAATTATGAAGACTCGCAAAGCCCTGGAATTTAGTTTCCCATTTCCAGAGTATATAAAGCTGTGGATGCTTTAATTCATTGAACTTCTCAGAGGTAGCATTTGGTGAAAAAAAGCATTGAGTAACTATGATCTGAGTGTCTGCCATAGTGGGGTAAATTAAGAAGCAGGACTCTCTGAGCAGATCAGAATACATAAAGTCAAATGGGCCCACCCCATCCCCCCACCCCACCCCATCACCCATGCAAGGAGGGTGAGTTTGTGAGTTATACGGTATGTCTGTTTTACTCCATGCCCTTAGCAGAGGAAAGCAGATGCTAAAAGACCTTTAGCGGAGCAAATGTGATGTCATCTTTTCAGAGTGGTGTGACAGTGACATTAAAGGATGTTATTCTTTTTTTTTTTTTTTTTCGGAGTTGGGGACCGAACCCAGGGCCTTGCGCTTGCTAGGCAAGCTCTCTACCACTGAGCTAAATCCCCAACCCCTAAAGGATGTTATAAAGGTGACTTTTATGGATTCAGAAAATGTGGTACATCTACACAATGGAATATTACTCAGTTATCAAAAACAATGACTTCATGAAATTCATAGGCAAATGGATGGAACTAGAAAATATGATCCTGATTGAGGTAACCCAATCACAGAAAAACACACATGGTATACACTCACTGATAAGTGGATATTAACCCAAAAGCTCGAATTACCTAAGATGCAATCCATAGACCACATGAAGCTCAAGAAGAAGGATGACCAAAGTGCAGATGCTTCAGTCCTTCTTAAAAGGGGGAACAACAATATCCATAGGAGAGGATATGGAGGCAAAGTTTGGAGCAGCGACTGAAGGAATGGCCATTCAGAGCCTGCCCCACATGTGGCATATATATATATATATATATATATATATATATATATATATATATATATATATATATCCACCAAAACTAGATAATATTGATGAAGCTTAGAAGTTAATGTTGACAGGAACTGGATATAGATCTCTCCTGAGAGACACAACCAGAGCATGTTAAATGCAGAGGCGAATGCTAGCAGCAAACCACTGAACTGAGAATGGGACTCCAGTTGGAGGAATTAGAGAAATGACTGAAAGAGCTGAAGAGACTTGAGACCCCATAAGAACAGTAATGCCAACCAACCAGAGCTCCCAGGGACTAAACAACTACCCAATGAGCACACATGGACTGATCCATGGCTCCAGCTGCATATGTAGCAGAGGATGGCCTTGTTGGATACCAGTGGAAGGGGAAGCCCTTGGTCCTGCCAAGGTTGGACCCCCAGTGTAGGGGACTGGTGGTAAAGGGAGTGGATGGGGGAAACACCCTTATAGGGAAGGAGGAGGGAATAGGGGGCTTATGGGCAGGAAACCAGGAAAGGGAATAACGTTTGAAATGTAAATAAAGAAATACATCCAATAAAATAAAAAATAAAAAGAAAGAAAGGTGCCTTTTAAACTCAGTCGGACAAATCACCTCTCAGTCAAGTTTGTCCTTATTAGTGTTTAGAGAGTGTTAGCGGCCCCCTCGTTACTTCCATTTTCCAAGTTAGAAACAGTAATCCGTGTCCTTCTCTCTTAAAGATACTTTGGTCAAACACAAAAGAACATAGATCTTCTAAATGCCACGGAAGCTAGTCTTCCTCTCAAGCTCAAGCCTTTTTGTCCATCTGCTCTGAAAACTGTGAACCTGGACCCAGAGACTGCCCAGTTCACACCTCCATGACTGACATGCTTTCTCCAGACCCTCCTCAGCACACTGCCTTCCCCGTGTTGCTGGCGAACTGAGTTCAGTCATTTGCAGGCCTTTTCTGCGATTTCTGCTCATTTCCCAGAGACAGCTGGTAACTGTCCCCACTGCTGTGAAAGGAGCCTGAAGGATCCACTGAGATGCCCACTAGTTACTGAGGCGGACACGCCACCGATGCTACTCTTTCTCAGTCCTTGAATGTGGCTCACCTTGGGTGTCAGACAAAGCACCTGGCATCTCATTCCACCTGCTGCTATGCGCCCTATTTATCTGCAGTCACCAGAAAAGCACAGAGGAGGGGTTTTATGAGAGCTCATCATGTTCTGACACACCCAGGAATTCAACTGTAGCATCACAACAATTTGAAACAAAGTATTTTATATGTATATATAATATATATTTAATATATATTCTATTTTGGAAATACATTAGTTTCCATATTCTAACCCCATTACATGTGTTCTACAGGCCATGTATATATGTGTGTGTGTGTGTGTGTGTGTGTGTGTGTGTATTCCTTTCCTGCTCAGCTAAAAGGCAGTTGTGTTAAATATTTGTGGTGAGTCTTTGCCACTAGATTCTCATTTTAAATGATTAGACATAACAGATGAAAATGGAAGCTCAATGTGATTATCATTCAGAAGAGGGTTTCTTGGATCTGGAGAACAAGTTCAGAGGGAAGGAGGCATGGTGATGTAATGCCCCTGGCTGGGAGGGGGGATGGAGGCATGGTGATGTAATGCCCCTGGCTGGGAGGGGGGATGGAGGCATGGTGATGTAATGCCCCTGGCTGGGAGGGGGGATGGAGGCATGGTGATGTAATGCCCCTGGCTGGGAGGGGGGATGGAGGCATGGTGATGTAATGCCCTTGGCTGGGAGGGGGGATGGAGGCATGGTGATGTAATGCCCTTGGCTGGGAGGGGGGATGGAGGCATGGTGATGTAATGCCCCTGGCTGGGAGGGGGGATGGAGGCATGGTGATGTAATGCCCCTGGCTGGGAGGGGGGATGGAGGCATGGTGATGTAATGCCCTTGGCTGGGAGGGGGGATGGAGGCATGGTGATGTAATGCCCCTGGCTGGGAGGGGGATGGAGGCATGGTGATGTAATGCCCCTGGCTGGGAGGGGGGATGGAGGCATGGTGATGTAATGCCCCTGGCTGGGAGGGGGGATGGAGGCATGGTGATGTAATGCCCATGGCTGGGAGGGGGATGGAGGCATGGTGATGTAATGCCCCTGGCTGGGAGGGGGGATGGAGGCATGGTGATGTAATGCCCCTGGCTGGGAGGGGGGATGGAGGCATGGTGATGTAATGCCCCTGGCTGGGAGGCTGGGAGTGAAAGCTACTGAGCAGAACACTTGCAGAATCTATACAGTGAAGTCAGGCCAGCTGTTACTGCAGACCATATCTTATCTTGAAATAAGGCAATCCCATGATAAATGAAAATTTCAGACTGCCCATGGGAGCTAACAGCTGTCTGTTTCTTCAATTTCCTTCTTACTAGTTTGGAAAATAGAGCCTTATAGAGTTCTCTGAGGTCACCCCTGTCAAACAGGGGCGAACTCGCTAACAAAGCAGAGACCAATAGACTAGCCGTGGCTTTAAGTTGCTTGTTCCTCAGCTCATCCTTTCTTGAACTTTAGAAAATGCATTTATTCCCCAAATAAGGGGAAGGGAACTTTGGCAGCTAGCTCCTGGTATGAGTAAGGTCAGGTTATTGGGAGTCCCCTGACTCACACCATTTCTGCCTCTCAAGAACTATGTGATTTAAGACAAGGAGCACCTTCCTCACTGATGGTGGCACCGGTGGCTTTGCACTTGTCCTCGCACTCTTCTTGGGCCTGGCCATCTGCAGACAGGTAGCACTCGATGCAGCTCCTGTGGACGGGACAACAGAGTTCATCAGCTCGCGCTGGTAGAGAACAGACAAGCAGCCGGCAGGCCTCCTAAGTGGTCTCACTGGGGACAGTGACCTCTTGATGCTTTCAGAAAGAGGGCTGAGTGGCATCTAGGAGGATGCTAAATTGCTCTGATCTCTACTCCATAATCAGTGTCCCCCAAGTCAGCCTTGAAAAACAGTAGTTTCTATCACCTCTATCTGTTGTGATTGCTTCTGATTGATTTAGCTGTATTTCATTTCACAGTTTCAACCTAAGGGGGTGTTTATATCCATAAATATGATTAGAGTCTAGACAAAGTTGTGAATTTCTTAACACAAATGATTCACGTCTCAGCAGGAATTCCACAAATGGTGAGTGCTCTTAATAGATGTCAAATGCGATTATTCTAAAATTCGATTTTCTGCTACTCTTTTGACTAAGTATAAGCCTGGATGGTGGGTTCTTAAAGCTTAGGATTATAGCCCAGATCTTCATTAATTCAGGCATCTAAATAAAAGATTGCTGCTTATAGAAAAGCGTTTTTCCAAGGATACAAGGAAATTATACTACTTTAAAGATGTCTGTAGACCAAAGTAAAATGCAGGCCGTGAATTAATCTTATGCTACAAGTGACTTTACAAATAGATTCAGTCTGGAGTAGGACAAGTCTGCAAACATACGAAGAAGCTGCACTTTGTTATGGTGTGGAGCACCAACAGAGGATTGTCTGTTGGTGCTCCACAACTGTAATGTTGCTACTATTATGAATCTTGATGTAAATACATGACATGCAGGATAGCTGATATGGGACCCTGTTGGGATCTCGACCTGCAGGCTGAGAACTGCTTTTCTGTGGCAGGGCTTGGATCAGCAGTCCTGTGGGAATGGAAACACAAGTCTTGTCTGATACTGCTTGTGTGTTTTAAATATATTTGGGCAGGCTGGGTGTGGCCTGGAGCACACTATAGTGACTCTTCAAACTGCTTTTGTGTATCTGGCTGTGACTGCCCCAGCAATGCTGGTCTCCCCTGCCCGGCGGTTCCATAGCTCCCTCTACATCCGCGCTGTGCCTGGAAGCCCACTAATCTCTGTTAATTACTTTTTTAAAAAAATGTGATTCGGGGATGGCCATGCAAGTGTGAGGACCAGAGTTCAGATCCCCAAAGCCCACATAAAAACCAGGCAAGTATGGCAACCACCTGTAATCCCGTCACTTGGGAGGCAAAACGGGATCCATGGTAACCTGGCTAGCCAGTTTATCAGGAATTGGACACCCCACTTCAATAGATAAAGGGGAAAGTGATCAAGGAAGACACCTGATGTTGAACTATTCCTGGCCTATGGCACCCATACACATGCGCCAACCATACGTGTGCCCTATACACAAGCAAATGTGCATACACACACCATATACCTATATCTATGGAAAGAAAAAAAATCCTATCTTTCCCTTAAACCCTTAGCACTTATGAAGGTAAATACCATAACTGTTTTACTGTGTGCATATAATTCAACACCATTCATGGCATACAGCAAGTGTTTCATAATTGTCAGGTAGGTGAACATGTGTCTGAGTAAAAGAAAGAACAGACATCTCAAAACTAGCATCGACAGCAAGTCACTGATGCTGGTTCCCAAGCTGGAACAGCTTTAATTGTTAATTTCACATCTTACAGACCAGAAAAAGCACTGACTCATGGTTACAAAGGAGACGGAATAGAAAAGCAATGAAAGAACCACCTTGAAGAGACTTTACTTTTTTTTGTTGGTGGCTATGCCGGGGATTGAACCCAGAGACTCATGGATGCTAGGCAATCACTCTGTCAGTGGGAAGTTTACATTTGATTCTATTTAAGTCATTTGAATCAGCCTCCACGCTCTGGCTTGTGCCTCAGTTTGCCAGGAACAGTGAGAGAAAAGTCTCGACACCCAGTTGGAGGATAACCATTGGGGGAAATGGATTTTCTCCCTCAGTTACCATGGAAATGCAAAAGTCACCAATCTAGGATTCAGAGTTAAAGAGGAAGATGGGCTGCTCTGTCATATTGGCTGCTTGGCAGAGACAATTGACTCCACAACAGCCATGTGGAGACCTACTTCAGTCCTACAAAATGTGTTTCAACTCTGTAAAGTGAAGCTGCTAACCAGAAATCAGTCTTAATAGAAACATATGAGTGTATTTAGTTGTTGTTGTTATTGTCTTAGTAGCATAAACAAACAACCACAGTGTATATATGATGACGATGATGATAACCACACAGAAGTGTGAGAGCACACGGTGATAAGGGGGGAGAGAAGTGAAAGCTAAGACTGTCTCCCTGCTTCTGCCTCCTTCCATCTCCCAGGATGGGAACAAATCCTGCAAGGTCAGCCTAGACGGGGTCTACAGAAGAAGGTCGTCTGTCTCCCCAGAAAAGATACTGACTGCCTGGGGGTGTCAGCAGGATATCTCCAGTGCATTCAACTGAGAGGGCAGCTGACACTCTCAGTGTGGGACATCAGCTGCCACTAGAGAGATGTGACATTGTAGTTTTGGACAATCGAGACCCAGAAAGAGACAAGTAAGAGGCTGACATTCCAGGCTGAAGCTCACTGGAGCTCTTGGGCCATGAGTTTTGGTGTCTGCCTGAGAGCAAACCGAGATGGCACAATTAGAGGTTGGAGTTTGCCAGATGTCATTCAAACTTTGATCACACAGAAAGCTAAGCACAGACGAGAATGAAGAAGTAGTGACACTACCGTCTCGAGTTACAGGGGTCTCCACAGGTAGGGCAGCGTTCACAGGTGGGTCCCGAGGCTCCAGGGTTTCTGCAGACACACTTGCCGCAGACACAGTCCCCACGCCCGCTGCACAGCACGCCATCTTCCGATGCACACGCATCCCTGCTGGTTGTACAGTTGCAGTACTCGCCCGTCCAGCCATCCCGGCACACGCATTCACCACAGTCACAGTCACCATTATCTGTAAAAGACATAACACACACAATGTTGCTTAAGGCCCAGACCACTTCCAGGATGGGGAATAGCTTCTCTTCTCCGAGTGGGGGTGGGGCAGACAGAGACAAAGAAAGAGACAGAGACGGAGGGGCGGGAGGCAAAGAGAGAAGCGGAGAAGCAGACAGACACACAGACAGAGAGAGACGGGTGGGGTGGGGGTGGGGGGTTGCTGGCCCTGTGCAGTCACCAAATTGTCTCCTAGCTGAAAATCACTTCCAGCAAAAGGAATAGAGAATCAGTCAAAACGAGACCATGCACACAAGCCCATCGGAGCTCTTCGGTGAATTTTGTTCATTGGGTTTTAGGATGGTGAGGAAGGATACACTTGGATTAACACCCACACCTTTATATCACCCAAGCTAAAGTGACATGGAAACTTCTAGTTCTTTGGAAAGTTAGTTACGCCAAATGATGTTTTGCTGGGGATGTCTTGCTAAAGCAGACACGTGAATGGTTGCTTTCCTGGAGCAGACACAGGTGAAAGGGTGCTTAATGACAGAGTATACATATGACCCCACAGACAGTGGGAGACGAGCACTGAGCTTTGGTTTGGTTGCTGCACCTTGATATCCTTCGCTAAAGACACACGGGTATTGTTTCGCCCTACAGAGCGTTGTCGCGCTCAACTTGTGACAACTCTGACATTGAGAGAAACTCACCCGAGAACTACTCGAGAGGTTCCTGTGGCAGTTTGCTGCTTCCGTGGCTTTGCCTCAGGCTGGTTGGCAAGCCAGACAGTTTCTTCAGAATTGAACTACAGCTGCCTGGTGTCTGCTTGCCTAGAGGACTGGGCTGTAGCTGCTGAATTGTATTTGGTGTTTGCTATGGGACTGAACTGCTGCCCAAGAAGATAGAGCTCGCCCCCAAAGAACTATTGCTGAAGAGGCCCACTTCCCCCATAGCCTAATTACTTTTCTCTTCCAATCCCTCTGCTGGGTGATGGGCTAGGAGAGAGGTTGACCCCTTATTAAAAGTAGGCTGCAAAAAAATGTATGCCTACTCTGAAGGTGTGAAAAACCCTCCCTTAAAAAATAAAGGGATAAAAAAATCTACTTCCGGTGGTTGTGGCCCTGTGCACAACTCTACTTTTACATCACTTGGTTAGCCATCCTGTTAGAATACACCAAGCACTTGACAAATTCACTACCCAGTAGATTGTCACAGAGCACACGCTCTGTGCCAGAGAATTTACTGGACATGAAGATTCGACAGACAGGAAAACAGACCTCCCATGCAGAGAATAAGGACAGCCCAGGTAACAGCAAAAGCAGAGCCGACACCCTCTGGAAAGGACTTAGAGATAAGGTGACTCGTCACTAAATTTACCCACCCCTGGTCTTTGATCCAGGAAAGGTGGAAAGCAATTAGGAGCCTTCTCCACCTCTTCTTTGACCAGTGGGTCAAATCGTAATGATCCTAATTTCATTCACCAAGTTTTGATCTGATTTTTAGCCTTAGAATAGAAACTGAGAGTCAATTATGGGTCCAGCCCTGAGTGCATTTTGGCAACAGAGATGCAGAATTTGACAGCATAAGATTGCTGAATTTATCCTCTAGTGTAGGAGGCAGGCAAATTATTACTACCAGCGCCAACTGTAATACAGTATGTGGAGTCTACGAGGCGGGGTGGAAGGCTTTCTAAAGTAAATAGGGTTTGGGTTTCAAGAAGTGCTGTTTGAGCTGATTTTGGAAGACAAGGACTGTTAGGAGGAGGGAATTGCTACATTTCAGAGAGAGAGAACAACAGGAGGTGACGGAAATGTGTACAACAACCATAGTAGACTTGTAGGGCAGAGGTGGTGGTGCGGATGTCTGTGGCAAAGGGGACACGGGAAAGTCCACAGTGTGTCTGAAGTGAGATGATGAGAAGCTGCAAGGTTGAAGAAGGTATTTTCCCAGAAGTTTATGAAATTTTACATAAGGGAGTGACCTGAACAGACAGGTATGTGTGTAGACGTCCTGGCATCACAGAAAGGTCAAATGAGAGGCAGGAAAGGCAGTTGCGAAATCTTGCAGGAGCAGGGGCCTGACTTGTGGCTGTGGTCTTGAGAACAGAGATGAACAGATAAGCAACGTAAGGTGAAAGGTTCAGGACGGGGCACGACTGGTAACAGCGCAGCATGAAGACAGACAGACAGAATTCTCAACAGGTCAACAGGCTGGATAGCCCACTGGTGGCATGGCATTCTTTTGACTTGATGTGGAAGCTGGCTCATGGTCTCTGCTGTACTCTAATATGTGTCATAAAGTGAAGATCATTTGGTGAATGAATGATGAGTGAATGAGTGAATGGCTCTGAAGCAGAAAAGGAAAACCAGCTTTGGATGGGCTGGACAATGAACCTCTACGGTTCTGTTGAGTTTGGAGGAGAAAATGGCCATCTTAGTAAGCAGTTGAAAAGTATAGAGGCTTGGGATCCATTAGGGAAAAGCTTCAGGTAAGGCAGCTGTGAATCAGATCGTCTAGGGCAAGCAGTCAGAGCACAAGACCATCCCCAAGCTCTGGAGACCATCAGCCTGTAAAACAGGAACAGAAGAAAGGCTCCTCGAAGGAGAGGCTGAGGGGAGGAGGGAAATGGGAGTAGCTCTGTGCCCAGAGCAGACTCAGTGTGCAGGAGGAGGTGCTTGGAGACTCCGATGGATAGAGATAGAAGAAGGGAGCTGCATACATGTCAGAGAGAGAAGCGGGGAGGTGATGCCATAATTGTTCCACAGGGCAGAGCCAATGGTGCAGATGGCTGTGCACTGCTCCCTTCCGGATCAGGCCACAAAATGGCTCTAAAGTGGTAAATAGTATGTTTCAGATAAGTCTCCTTTCCACAGATTTTGGAGTGCTTGCTGTGGATATTAAAGCAAGCATTTGGCACTCCAAACAAATAGTATTTATTTACAAACTCATAACAGATACTTTCCTTCAGAAAGAGAAAAAGATGGCACCCATGCTGACATCTTGCACCAGAAGTTTTGCTCATCCAGCAAAATCTGCAGTTACCTGAGGTGCCATGTGCCTGTGTTTACCACGGTGCTCCATGCTGTAACTGAGCTCCACAGGGCTCATCTCTAAAAGCTATCTGGGGGAAGAGTTTGCAAGCAGAAGCAGTCACCAGGGATAAAAGTTCTATACTTTTATTAAAAACAAAGTAAAAATAAATGATGCGCGCTTCGGCTCATAGAAGATGCTGGCGAGTTCCCCGCGGATGGGAGACTGCCTTCTCTCCTGCAGACTTGGTTCGAGTAGTTCGTTGACTTATGTTTCTGGCTTTGTGACTGGGCCTCGAGAATGAGAACAGAAGAGACCTTTTATACAAGGTTCTGTCAGGCTCCAAACCACAGTGGTTTCGCAGTTGGGATCTGAATGTTCCTGGGATGTGTGTGTGTGTTCTGTGTGTATGGGGCTTCTCTCTATATTACTCTGTGTGGAATAATATTTTGATGGCAAAATATTTCAGATGAAAGATGGATTTACATTTATTTGGACCCATGGCAGTAAGACAGTTCAGCTGTATTTCATAGCCTATGTAATTCATAATTGGGTCCAGGAATTAAAAAGGATAGTAAATTATTTGGGTGAAAACCAAGAATTAATTTCTAGGTGTAAGAGATTTTGAGAACTCCCAGTATCTTTTTTTTTCCTTCCTCGGGAAAGGGGAAACATCTATAAAAGGGCAAACAGCTCTAGGTTGTTATTTATTCTGAAAATTTAACATTATGCATACATGTGCATTTCCAGGTGCCCTGAGGCCACCCAGTATATCTCTGCACAAAAAGGACTCTCACAGAAAAACTCTAAGACACACCTTTCAGACCTCAGAAACCCTGTACTCTGCTGGCCTTCACGGGCCATCGGCTAGGTCCCTGAGGGGCCAGTGCATGTCCTTGGGCAGCAAACTATCTTCAGTACTTGTTCATGCCTCCAAACCAGCACCTTCCTATTACACTCATGCAGAAGCAAGATGGTAACCCAAGACCTAGAAACATTTACCTTTTTCAGAGGGATAGATCTTTCTGGAATGCCACTGGAAAATAGCTCCTAAGTACATGATCGCAGGAAGCTCTCTCCTCTAATACCATTTGCCTGGTATGGCTCCCAGTCTCTTAGAATCAAAATAGACTAATGGAATTCAGGCAAGGATAAACAAAATCAATGGAGCCTTCCATCTCTGAGTGCTTACGAATGGATGAAAGACGCCTTCAGACAAAAGAACATCATGATAAAAGCTTTTCAGAAGAACAGCATGCTGTCCGGGACGTTATTGGCAAAGTAAGTGAGATCTGTTGAAAGTTGTGAGTGGCACATCTGTTAAGTTTGGCAAATCCCAGCTTCTCTTCACAGTGTGGTGTAATTTCCATCCCTGCACTGAGCACAGTCCCAGACATAGGGAGGCTACTTCACCAATCCTGACTGGATGTGAATACTTGCATTGACTTTTACTGTATATTTCAGAAGAGAAGGCTACTGGCTGTAGAGTATATTATTATTATTATTATTACTATTATTACTATTATTATCATCATTATTATCATTATTATTTTACATTTGCTGAAGTGTGAAAGAACTTGCCCCTGCTGGAGGTTTCTAAGTAGAATTTTTTGTGATTCCTGCACCTGATTTGAAGCGGCATTACTGTCTGACCTTCCTATCTATACGGTATACAGGTTGAGTGTATTCCCGATATCCTGCACATATTTTTAAAATGGAGGAAAGAAATGGGGGAACTGCACATGTTAGTTAGCACTTCCTGCTGTTTTAGGTATTTTTACCCAGAATTTAGGGGCTGGAGTATTGGGATGATGCCTATGCCATTAGATTAGGTTAGATAACACTTGGGACCTTCAGAAAGCATTTTTTTTTTGAACATGTGTTTTTACTACAAAGGCAGCGTGGACTTCTGCAGGTACATCCTTCCTATGAGCTGACGGTGGCTTTGTCATGGATTGCTTCTTGTCAGGCTACAGGCCGTGTCCTGTCTAAATCCAATAAAAACATTGATGTGGGTTTACACATACACACACACACACACACACACACACACACACACACACACACACGAGCGCGCGCATTCACATTGGAATCAGAAAGTGACCCTTTGAATGAAAAGGGAAAGGAAATAATTTTCTTTGGAATAAATGTTTTCATGTATTTTTCAAAACATTCTTTTAGCGTTTCCTTCCTTCCCTCCTTCCTTTTCCTGAAAATAAGTTCCTTCCTTCTTTCCTTCCTTTTTTTCTTCCTTCCTTCCTTCCTTCCTTCCTTCCTTTCTTTCTTTCTTTCTTTTTTCTTCATTTTTGAAAAAAAGTTTTGTCAGGTGACCTTCTGCTTCTGATCCCACTTCAGCCTCTGGGGACTGGGCTTCCTTTCCTTGTGGACCATGTTTGTACCATTTAAATTTGTGCTAATGTTTGTCTTTCCTGTTGGAATAAGTTATAATTAAATTCGTGCATCAGAATGATTTTGACTCATGTTTAACATGGCCTATTCTTTCCACTCTTTTTACAAGATTCATTCTTAACTATTTCACTATTTGTGTCTGTGGACACAAGTACAGCTACCAACTCTGATCCCCTAGAGCTGGAGTTAGAGGCAGTTGAGGGGCCCCTCACATGGTGCTAGGAACTGAACTAAGGTCCTCTGGAAGAGTAGAATGTGCTCTTAGCCAGTAAGTCATCTCTTTAGCTCCTAAAACTTTATTTTTTTTTATCTTTATGTGTATGTGTCCTTATCGGTGAATGCCACATATGTTCAGGAGCCCATGTAGGTCAGAAGAGGGCATCAGACCCATGGAGTAGGAGTTATAGATGCTAAAAAGCCATCTGTCAAGAGTGTTGGAACCAAATTCAGCTCCCCTAAGGAACAGTATGTACTCTTAACCACAAAACCATCTTTCTAGCATCTGTAACGTATTCTCTTAGAGAGCAATGGGTGGGGGGGGTCTTACTATGTAGAACTGTCTGGTCTAAAACTCAACAGGCTGGACTTGAACTCACAGAGATCTGACTACCTCTGCCTCCCAGTGCTCAGACTAAAGAAATGCACCACCACACCTGGCTTCTGTAGTATATTCTTATTGGTTTTATATGCACAAAAGCATCCATAAAAATATTAATATATGCATTTAAAAATTTCTTGAAATTTTTGAGAAATTCCAAGCTATTTCCTACTTTCATTCTTTCCATAGGCTTTTCCTCACATGAATTCTTGCCTGGCTTTACTTGACCTGGAACCTAACATACTAGAATTAGTAGGCATTTAGTACGTGGCTAAATGTGATGCAGTCATGTAAACACTTGGGAGACTGAGGCAGGAAGACTGTGAATCTAAGGAGGGAGGGTGGGAGGGAGGGAGGGAGATAGACAGAGAGAGTTGAGGGGTGGGGAGAAGAGAGACTGGGAGAGGGAGAGGGAGAGGGAGAGGGAGAGGGGGAGAGAGAGAGAGAGAGAGAGAGAGAGAGAGAGAGAGAGAGAGAGATGGATGAAGATAGGGAGAGAGAGAGAGAGAGGTGAAGACTCTCAAATCTACTCAGTATCTCTGAGCCTTCTTGGTTCTGTTCCTTGGCAGTCTCTATTAGTTTATTTTTTCCAACATAAAAGGCGCACCAGGTCAGACCCAGCAACTTAATCTAGAAAAGGTCTGACAGACAATGAAATTCAGATCATAGGCGGTTTTGTGGAATCCGGGTAGCAACCAGAGAGGCAACATTCCAACTTTCATCTGCTTAACTTGAAGGCACAGTGATATTTAAATGTAACGTGGGCATAAGTTCCACTGACAGAGCTCTGACCCCACAGGAATGTTAGAAACGACAGCAAATGCAACAGACAGTCCAGTTATCCCAATCCTGATGATTCACTCCCTGAAGCCACCAGCAAATATTTACAGAACAACTGCTAAGCCCAGGAATGTGAAATTAAAGACAAAAATACCCCAAACAGCTGCTGCGTGAGAGATAGGAAAGCCCGTAGAAGCCATGGCCTACCTCCACAGAGCAGGCCTTTGTGTCTCAGACAGGAGAAGTTGTCACACTGGCAGTAAGGTCCATAGATGCTTCCATAGGGAGACAAGTGGCAGACACACTGCCCACAATAGCAGTCACCCCTTCCGCTGCAGGAGGGGTGACCTGGGGACTCCTTGCAGGAATCCGTGCTCACCATGTCCTCGCCGCACTCGCAGCGAGGACCCATGTGGCCAGGGTTGCAGGCACACACCCCACACTGGAAGGAGCCATTCCCGTGGTGGCACTTAGAACTGTTGGCTTCTACTTCTCTCTGGCAGTCGCAGTCACATTCTGCGCTGACGAGTATTTCCAGGGTGTCCCCAAGTCCCACAGGCTTGATGATAAGTTTCCTGCTTCTTTTCTCACAGTTTGTTATGCTCACAGACACGTTGAAGGATGCCTGGAAAAGAAAAACGCAGATTATCTGTTTCCTCCATCCAGCAACGTGCAGGGCTGGAAATGAGGCTGGTGGAGAGAACGGCTTTGCCAAGAAGTCCAGCTTCGGCGAGCTGAGCCAGCTGGCCTCCGGGCCATCTGATTGTTGTTTCTAAAGTTTTATTGGGGATCTACTTACTGTATCTCCGACTTTCATGTGGGAACACTTCTTTTGGTGTGGGAAGAGGATGCCATTGCTACAGAGAGCTGTGAAAGACAGGTTGAGTCCTTCTGTGTCTCCTAATACTTCTAGTTCCACCTCAGACCGCAGTTCCTTCAGTGCAGACAAGAAAGGGTTAAGTGAAGCCATAAATTAAAAGAAAAGTCAGCCAGAAGAAGAAGAAGCTGGCTGATGCTCATTAAACCACAAAAGAAAGACCAGGGAGACGACTTAGTGTGTAAAGCTCTGTGTAAGTGGGAGAGCCTGAGTTCTAATTCTCAGGACCCACGTAAAGAGGGACTCAGGAGTGTAAGTCTGTAATCTCGAATCCGTGGTGTGCCGCAGGCGGAGACAAGAGAAGCCGGGGTTGCTTACTGGCATACGTAGCAGAAAGTTAACGAGAAACAAGAGACCCTATCTTAAACAAGGTGAAAGGTAAGAACCAACAACCATATGCATGCTGTGGTGTATGTAAGTGTGCTCATGCACATACATGTGATATATGCATACAAGGACAAAACAAATTACAAATTAATAAAACCAAATTGAATATAAAATACACCATTTCATTAATCAAGCAAGAATGGGATATATACTATGTGATATATATGTGTACATATATATGTATATACACATACTATATTTATGATAAATACTTATATGTATGTATACATATATATGCATGTATACATATATATATACTTGGATGTGTGTGTGTATATATATATATATATATGTATTTTTTTTAGACATTGTCAATGTTGAGATATACTAACTTATGGCAAGTAAGCTATGACAATATTTCTGAAGGTGGTTTTGCACAGCACGTGACAGACAGGAGTCAATTATCGCCTGCAAGTTGTTTCATGCATTCCGAAGGACTCAGCAAGTTCTCCTGACCTGGGTGGCTTAGCTTGGCATCAGAAAGACAATTCTTACGCTTATGTGCTAGTGATGCATATTTAACAATGTACAGATACGATAATGGTCCCCTTCACTTGTATGCATCGCTGCTTCTTGGCTCTCAGAGAGCAGCCCATGTTGCTCTGGGAAGAGAGCTGAATCTCATCCATGCCCTCGAAGTGCACATTTGCCTCACTGTATCACATTTACAGCCTGCTGCTTTGCTGGGTGCATTTCTGCATAGATAACAACTTTTCATTCCAATGTTGAGTCACAGTTCAAAAATGTTAAGTCTATCTTACTACAGCCACTACACTTAACACTCAAGTAGCAAAGATGCATGCAATGACTTGAAATGGCAATAATCGCAATTGCGTGATGAAGACGACATCGTGATGACCGCCTGGCACATGATGACTGTAAAGACCTCACTAATTACGAATGGATCGATATTTGTTTCCTTACCGTGATGGGTGGGAATCGAACATAGGACCTATGTAAGGCTACCTCAGCACTCACCAGTGAGTTATACCTCCGGCCCCCCAAATCTTAGAGGTGTTACAAAGTATGGTGTGTGGGGGGAGCTGCACCTTAAAGTTATTTGGGGGGAATTATTAAGCCTTGAGTGTCAAGTCAGCTCTTGAATAAGACTGAATTTCTGTTCTGAAAGGTTCTGATCTTGCCTTTTCTATTCCTTGATTACTTATACATAAAGAGACAAAACAAAAATAACAAACAATAAAACCTAATAAAAGTACTTAATTATTATAAGTTGAGTTATACTTCAATTCATCTAAAAGGTTCTGATACCTATTTTGTTATTGATATTTATCATCTATGTATGTATGTATGTATGTATGTATGTATGTATGTATGTATGTATGTATGTATCTATCTATCTATCTATCTATCTATCTATCTACCTTCTATCATCTACATACCTTTGATACTGGAGTACAATGTACTCTACCACTGAGTTATATCCTCTTCCCTCAATTTTGGCAGGGAAAAAGCACATGTTGCTTCAACTTTTTGTGAAGTATAATTTTGCCCACTGCATGGAATAACTCTACTTCTTCCAAAGTCTGGTGTGTGCATGAGTGTATATATGCTCACCCAGGCACACGAGGACACATTTGCGCAAGTGTGTGGGGAAGCCACAGGACAACTCGGGTGTTGGTCCCAGAGACCACCTACCTTGTCTGTTGAGTCAGGGTCTCTCGTTAGCCTTCTACTCACCAAGTTGGCTAGGCTGGCGGGTCGCCAAGCTCCAGGGATCTCTGTCTCCGCCTTCACAATGGGACTGCAAGTGTGCCAGCTTTTCTGTGTGCATTCTCGGGACCCAACTTAAGCGCTCATGCATGCAAGGTGCCTTACTGAACAAGCTACTGTCACAGCCCTCCAAAGTGTGTCATGCCCAAATCACCAAGAATTAAGGGGGGAGTAGTGCTGGAGAGAGTGACAGGGTGGGTCAGAAGCGGAATAAGAAAAAAGGGATGTGTGTGCTAGTGGCAATAAGAACTAGTGGGTGGCATTGTCTAACCTAAATGACAGGAATCTCAGCATTGAAATAATTGAGTACTAGTGTGTAAATTTTACTGGGAATATTATTAATGTGTATTTCCTGAATAAAGGATATAAATGCTAATTTATTTTCCTCATCATTCCATTCATTAATTTTTATTTTACTTATTTATTTATTTATTTTTAGCAAATCCTACAAGGCTGGGCAAAGAACACAAATGAATTCCTTCCTAGAGGTAAAATCCCTGTACAGGAGCCAATCCCTCGGGCCATTAGTGTATGAGTAAGGGAAGGAAGGAAATTAACGAGTGGGCACACAACCAATTTCAAGACAGCACTGAAAACACTCAATGTTTGTAGCTACAAGTTGCTTCTACCTTGTGAGAAGTTAATCACAAGCTCATTGCTTTCTCTCAATATTTCTCTGTCTCCTCTGTCTCTGTCTCACCTAAAGAAGAAATTCTATACATAGGTTTCTCTATTTGAAAGTCTTTTCCAAATGAACTTAAGAATAACAGTAAAAAATAATATTACTAAACAAGTGTCCACAATCTTTTGCACACGTCACCTCACGGGTCACATTGCCCCAATGAGAACTCCAGAATAATGTAACTTAGCAGACCTTTGGTAGGTGCTTCTTGCTATTTTCTTTTATGTAAATGAGTGTTTTGTCTGTATGGATGACTGTGTATGCGTGCACACTATGTATGCCTGTGTTTGTGTGCACACTACGTCTGTGTGCCTGTGTTTGTGTGCACACTACGTCTGTGTGCCTGTGTATATGTGCACACTACGTATGTGTGCCTGTGTATATGTGCACACTATGTCTGTATGCCTGTGTATGTGTGCTCACTATGTCTGTATGCCTGTGTATGTGTGCACACTATGTCTGTGTACCTGTGTATGTGTGCACACTATGTCTGTGTGCCTGTGTATGTGTGCACACTATGTCTGTATGCCTGTGTATGTGTGCACACTATGTCTGTATGCCTGTGTATGTGTGTACACTATGTCCGTGTGCCTGTGTATGTGTGCTCACTATGTCTGTATGCCTGTGTATGTGTGCACACTATGTCTGTATGCCTGTGTATGTGTGCACACTATGTCTGTGTACCTGTGTATGTGTGCACACTATGTCTGTGTGCCTGTGTATGTGTGCACACTATGTCTGTATGCCTGTGTATGTGTGCACACTATGTCTGTATGCCTGTGTATGTGTGTACACTATGTCCGTGTGCCTGTGTATGTGTGCACACTATGTCTGTATGCCTGTGTATATGTGTACACTATGTCTGTATGCCTGTGTATGTGTGCACACTATGTCTGTGTACCTGTGTATGTGTGCACACTATGTCTGTGTGCCTGTGTATGTGTGCACACTATGTCTGTATGCCTGTGTATGTGTGCACACTATGTCTGTATGCCTGTGTATGTGTGTACACTATGTCCGTGTGCCTGTGTATGTGTGCTCACTATGTCTGTATGCCTGTGTATGTGTGCACACTATGTCTGTATGCCTGTGTATGTGTGCACACTATGTCTGTGTACCTGTGTATGTGTGCACACTATGTCTGTGTGCCTGTGTATGTGTGCACACTATGTCTGTATGCCTGTGTATGTGTGCACACTATGTCTGTATGCCTGTGTATGTGTGTACACTATGTCCGTGTGCCTGTGTATGTGTGCACACTATGTCTGTATGCCTGTGTATATGTGTACACTATGTCCGTGTGCCTGTGTATGTGTGCTCACTATGTGTGCCTGGTGCCAGTGGAGGCCAGAGAAGGGTCATCGTGTTTGCTCTAGAACAGGACTTACAGCTGGTTGGGAACTGCCATGTGGATGCTGAGAATCAAACCCATACTTCTGCAAGAGTACCCAGTGTTCCTAACCCCTGAGCCATCTTTCCAGGCCCAGTCTTGGTATTTTTTGAGGCAGTAAATTAAGACCCAGAATTCCATTCGAATGTGTAATGACTTGATCTTAACTCCCTTGTAAACTGTGTGAGCAATTTGGAAATTCTAGGTGAGACAATTCCCTGGAACGGAGCAAGTAGGGGCGTGGATGGGGTTGACTGATGGCTGAGTAACATGAGGCAACTACTGTTTCCTCGTTTGCCTCACTTCTTTGAAGTGGTTAGCAGCCAACACTTTTGAGAGTATAAAACTAAGGAAAATGGAATGCATTATAATTCAGGAATTCTATTTGATTCTACACATTAGAACACGAGGAAGTGAAGGCATGGTGTGTGTGTGTGTGTGTGTGTGTGTGTGTGTGTGTGTGTGTGGTCTTCTGACTGGAAGAATTTTAAGGATGAGCTGACATGGTGATTCATTTTTGATGAGTGCTAAGAAAACTGCAATATCCCATCATTTCTAGGGAGCGAAATTCCCCCACCTTGTACGGTTTTGGTGGATATGACTGTGCTTCATTCCCTGAAGAAAATGGAGTCTTTGAGAAGGGGTAGCTTGCTTTCTACCTTGTTGAACAAGTTTCAAAATTGGTGGTGCGGTGTTAAAATCACAAGGGGGCATTTATCTTCTCAAACCCTGCCTCTGCCCTTGCTCTGAATGTCTCTAAGATGTCTGTGGAAGGAACCAGAGAGGACTAACTTTCTTAAAAGCTTCTCCGGTAATTCTGGCCTGGCATTTAATTAAGGAACACAGGCGTCATACATTGGAGTCATTGGAGATCATTACATATGGGTCATTAATGGGCAATTTTCAAACATCAAAACTTTGAGGAAATATATTATTATCAGTCCTTATTAGCTAAATGATCTTTGAAAAAAAATCCTAGAGCTTTACTGACTTCTAAAAGTTTTTTTTTAATGCCTGTCCAAATTAGAGGTTTGTTCATTTGTTTGTTTGCTTATTTATTTATTCGTCAGGAAAGACAGAAAAGGAAAATGATATTTAGGACCAAAATAAAGGCAGAAGTGGCAACTGGCCATTCAGTGTTGATCAACTGAGTTAGACAAGGGGACAAAGAAACCTGTGTGTCTTTTGTTGAGGAGAATTCTGTCCTCAGTATTGCTTAACAAGTCAAGGCAAAAAAAAACAAAGCCGAAACAGAAAACCAACCTAAGGGATGAACAGTTAGCTCAGAGTTCCAGGGTACAGTGGGTGGAGTCAAGGCTTGGGAGCTTGAAGGGGCTAGCCATGGTGGCAGTTAGAGGAGAGCCTGCCTTACTCTGTTCCTCTCTCTCCCCAGCTCCTGCCTGGTGACTTTCCCACTAGGATGGGCTCTGAGCTGGAACTGTGAGCTGAAGCCAGGCCTGTCTCCCCTAAGCTGCTCTCCTCAGATTGTTTTATCAGAGCAACTGGGAAAGGAACTTAGATGGTGGCCTCTGCTCCTGTGGAAATACAAAATAGGGGACCAGATACACCCAGTGCTTTTGGTACTTCGGTGTGTGGTCAGCTCTTGTAGTGTGTGTGTGTGTGTGTGTGTGTGTGTGTGTGTGTGTGTGTGATCTTCTCCCTTTGAACCTGTGGAGTCAGAGCCCTATTTAACTCACTGGCAATTTATGCTATTTTTTGTTTGTTTGTTTGTTTAGCCGAGAGGAGTTCAATCGTGACTTAAGAGTCTTTTCAGTTGTATTAAAGTTTTCCTGGAAGCCACACTTCTGTGGGTTATCATCCTAAAACAGACTCAGTTTGGAGGGCTTTGGCTTTTCTACCTGCTACTCCCTTTGGAAAGGTCAGTAAAATAAGAAAATAGAAACCTATATTTTAGCTGCACGAATGCAGAGGGACTTTCTTTGGATGAGCAGTCCTTCCACAAACAAACGGAAGTGCATTCCCTACCTACATCTTAGTGTCTGGATGGCAATGAGATGCTGTACAAGGAGCCAATTGCTTGCAAGGGGAAATAGCATACTTCGTAAGCGGAGATGATCAGCTGAAGAATGTTCCCAGAATCCTTCTGAAGCAGTCCCACAGTCGCTCCAGGGATGAGTTTCGCATAATTCTGTAAACAACAACAGAATGGGGAATAAGGCAACGTTTGGTTGTTCACAATAACTGAGAAATGCTAAGGGCACGGTTCAGTCTGTGGCACCCTCTGTTTAACCAGCCCCAGGAAAGCAGGCTACAGATGGCTCTAAGTTGCCACTGGGGAAATCTAGGTTTACCATATTCCGTAGCTGGGATTTATGTCATGTCAGAGTCAAGTCTTAAGTCCTAATGAGATTTATGCAACAATCTTTGCCCAGAAGTTTTAGGCAGGCCTCCATGAATATCTCTTTCTTTTCCCATTGTTGCAGAAAACACATTTTGGTGCACACAGAGGAAAGCCAGGAATGAGGTTGCTTCTCTGTCGGGCAATCATCTAGTGGAGAAAGAGAGGGAATGCTTGCAGGCTAGCTATCAACTCCAACTCTCTATTAACTCTCTCTCTGCTTCTACCTGTGATGGGCAGCCCCATAGCGAGTCAGGATAGACCTAGAACTAGTTGGAGTTGCTCCTACCTGCATCAGGATTCATTAGAACCAATCCTAACCAGTCTGCAGCCTCTGCTTACACCGCTTCTCCTGGGACGTCCTTTCTACCCAGGGAGGACTTCCACTCTTAGGTTAGCATCCTAGGCCTGGAGTGTGGCCAGAAGATTAAAATTTCCAAGGAAGAGGTTCTTTAGCTGGGTGACTGTTATCCTCTTTTAAGTTTTATGGTGTGCATGAGGAGCATGCACATGCATGTGTGTGTGTGTGTGTGTGTGTGTGTGTGTGTGTGTGTGTGTTCGCGAAGGCATGGAGCTGATGTTAGGCATCTTCCTCAGTCATCCACATTATATACACAGACAGGGTCTCTCATGGAACCAGAGATAGCCAGTTCGGTATTCTGGATAGTCAGCCTCTTTAAATAGTTCTCTCTCTGCTCGGATGAAAAGCAAGCTGCTATGTTCATCCAGCTTTTATGTGGATTCTGGGGCTCTTCAGGAGCCATCTCCACAGCCTGTTTCGCCTACGTTTTTGGGTAGGCTGTGTCACTGGGACTGGACTACTGGCTGCTAGCAAGCTCCAGGGATCCTGCTGGTGTCCCCCCCTCCCCAAGTGTTGTGAGGAAAGGTGCCTGCTGCTGCTTATAGTCCTTGTTTGTTTATTATTCTGGGTTCTGGGACTCTGAGTCCATGTTCTCAGACTTGCAGAACTAACCCCTTTACTGACTGAGCCATCTCCAAAAACCCAGGTAGAGAGTTCTCCGAAGCACACAGTGTCCATCCCTGCTTTCTTAAACAGAGAGTCCCAAGAATATATGGGTGTTATTTATTTTTTAAGGAAATGAAGTTATATTTTTCAATAGTAACTGTAATTCTACACTCATCAAAGTCTTCCAAAATCCACAAAGAAATCAGGCATGGTGGAAAGCATCTGGCATTGTATGACCCTGGGAAGAACCAAGGCAGGAGTTTTGTGAATTTGAGGTCATGTTGGGCTACACAGCAAGTTTCAGGCCAGCTTGGGACTTATAGAGAAGGAAAATATCAACCACAATGAACCACAAGTTAAAATAAATTTAAAGGTAGGAAATGAAGGGAGGAAAGAATGAAGGGGAAGAAAGACAGTCACTCTCAAACTGAGGGACAGTAACTGTGTTGCTTTCAATCCTTGTGTTTGCCTTAAAATATTTTCACTGTCCTCAGCTGCACCCAGACACTCATTTGCTGGCTTATTCATTTAAATCTGGACTCAGTATCTCTTAGGTGGCCTTGCTATGCTAGACTGAAACAGGAGATAACACTGTTTCAGTCTAGCATAGCAGTTAAGATTTGGCATAGAACACCACCAAGTTATAATACATTTAAGGCATCCCCATATGTCCAAGGAAATTTTGACACCCTATCTGTGCTGGCTACTTTTATATCAACTTGACACAAACTATAGTCATCAGAGAAGAGGGGGCCTCTCAGCTGAGAAGATAAGGCTGTGGGCAAGCCTGTAGGGCATTTTCTTAATTAGTGATTAATTCAGGAGGCCTCAGCTCATTGTGTGTGCTGCCAATTCTGTGCTGGTTGTCCTGGGTTCTATAAGAAAGAAGGATCACTTCTCGGCCTTTTGGCTAAGATACAGTGAAGAAGGCTGAGCACGCCATGAGGAATCAGCCAGTAAGTGGCATTCCTCCTGCCCTGACTTCCTTCAGTGATGGACTTTATAAGTCAAATGAACCCTTTCTTCCCAAGTTGCTTTTGGTCAGGGAAGTTTCATCGTAGTGTAATATCCCCAAGCCTCTCTCTTATTCCAAAGGTGATTGAAGTGGTTTAGGAAATGCACAGAGCTATTAGAATAGGCATCACTAGTTAGGAGAGTGACTATAAGAAGTCAGCCCAATGTCAGAACACAAAGGCACCCGGTGGCCCCAGGGACCTGTCAGAGGTATGCACCTGGGGAAACCCTAGCGCTCTCCGCTTCTAGTCTGGAAACAATGGGCTTCAGTTTTGAGTGGGGGTTTTGAAACATTCCATTTAGCCTCATGTTCATGTTCAAAGTTGCTGAAATCTGAACTCTCAGATGTGTCCGTTGCTGCCACTTTGATGCTGTATCTTAGTATCGAGGGGGCCAAGGGAAGCAGTGGCAGGTGACACTTCTCATCTTACTCCTTCCAATCACGGCATGTTGGAGAAGGCCCCTTGCATTTCCCAGAGTAAGGGAGAGTTCGTGAAAACTGAGGAAGGCCCTGCCTCGCCGACTTACCTCTTCAAATAAACACATGTCACAAAGGGCCATGAAGCAGGAGACGGTGGTTAACAGCAAATACCTACATAGAAACTTGGATTCCACTTAAGTGGAGCTGGGATGGGTATAGATTTGCCTGGTCTTGGGAGAGAAGGTTGTGGAAACCTTTGTTCTTGACAAAGAAAGGTTTTGGGTCCTATTGAAAAGCAGTCTCAAGGTTCTTAGCTGGGCACAGAATTGTGGCTCTTGAAGGACATTTTCGTATCCCGGAGGATGAGATGTTGTATTTTTGCAAGCACGGGTTCAAGTGGCTTTGCATTTGGGGTTAATTCTTGGCTAATGATGCTGATCCCATCTGCTTCCTAATGTGTAATTACGATCCTGCATGTGGTATGACATTTGGCATTTGGCTATTAGGACAAGTGGTTAATGTTAATCACACTTGCTGATTGCCACGAGAGCCAGCGTACAAAGGAGCTGGCAGCCAGTAGCAGTAGCCAGTGATGACACTGGCAATTATGTGGAGGAAAACTATTAATTAATTTTTGGATGCTGGTTTCTCCCCCAAACTATATCAAATAATTAACTAGAAACATGACAATTTGGCTTAACGGTCTAACACTGTGAAAACCGGTACTTTAAAATCTTTATAGTATTATGATGATTGGAAGTATGCACCAAACGCCTTTCCTGCCTTAAAACCTTAAAGCGATGTTGTAAATTGTGGTTAAACTTGTTTAAAGTCAGAGAGGAGCTGGTTTTTATGTGCGCGGATGAATGACAGCCCTATGGCTGAGGCGGTGATGTCAGCAACAGTGAAGGTCATAGAGCTGATTAGAAATGCAGTCTCACGTGTGGGCACAAACTCCTCTATTATCCTTCCGAGGATTAGCCTAATTACAGAGTCTCCTGGATCCCCCTGCTGCACCTCCCAGGAGTTCCTGTCTGCGTGCTCGTTCAGATCACCTGGGTTTTCTTATTTATTTGTTCATTCTGCTTCCATCTAAAAAAAAAAAAAAACTGATGGCTTGTTTGTTTAGCAGTGTGTGTCTGCAGGTGGCAAGGGATCATTCAGCAGGCAGCCATCAAAGGACACAGTGCCCCGATTTAGACCCAAACACTCTGACCTCCTCTTCCGAGAGCATCTCCAACCCAGCGGTACCCAGTGTCCGGCCCTCAGACCAGTTTTAGATATGCATACTTGCTTGGCTAAGAGCAGAGGAATGTGTGATTGTCTGTGTCACTTGTGTGCTGACAGGGAGTGGCTGTCTCCTCTGACAGATGGCTGAGGACCTTGGTGAGCATTCTTTGCTTTGGGAGGGCTCCTGACATTCTGCCTTTGGAGGGACAGACAGCTCCTGACAGGATATCCTGCTCTGGTGTGCTTCCTTCTGAGGAACTCTCTCTCAAGAGGTCCACTGACTTCTGGGTGGGAGTTTAGTATTAACCATCGTCTTTCCGATTTGCCATCCTGGGTTGCTCTAGGCCCTGGATGATGGTGACTCAAGCCTAGATCTTTACACATCCTCCTCTTGTAACATCGCTGTTGTCTCAAAGACTCCTCACCACCTCCCTGCTCATTGACCACGGTTTTCTAGTGCCTGGACTCGACATGCTCCTTGTTCATTGGAGGAACAGATGTCAACTTTCCACATACCCGCTGGAGGCATAAACAACAAAACTCAAGGCTTAGAACAGCAGTGCTGCTTCCCTATGGGACCCGAGTTTGCTTGCTCCCTCTATGCAGCCTCAGTAATATACCATGGGTACCACAAGTTTATCTTACGCTCAGCACTGTTTCTATCTCAGCAACACTTATTCAGCACTGTATTGGTAGCCTACCTCAGTGTTTCTGACCTTAAAATATACTTGTTAAATATAGTTCACTGAAATAACAATGTTCACAGAATGTTGACTTGTATCTAAACTGCTCACAAACATTTCATCTAATCTGACAAAGATTTTTCTCACTTCTTTATCTTTACTTCTTCCTAATCGTATTTTCCCCAACCTCTATCTTTCTCTCTTTAACATACATGTAGTAGCCTATACACACTGAGAATAGAAAGAAGCCCAAAGCTCTCAAAACTCACTGCCCTTAGACGGCATACTTCCTCTAGCAAGGCTACACCACCTTAGTCCCTTAAATGATGCTACCAATTGGGGGCCAAGTATTCAACTACGTGAGCCTATGGAGACATCCTTACTTAAACCAGCACAATCTTCATGGGCTTTGTCTAAAAAGAAAATGTCTTAAGCAGAACACAAAAAGTCACTACCCATAGAAAGAGTGATGAAGAAGACTTCAAAGGAAGAATCGTATCTATAGATCTAATGCTATCCCCATTAAAGTACAGCAAGTTATCTTGTAGATCTCAATAAACAGATGTGAAAGTCTCTAAGAAGCAGCAAAGGCCCAGAATAGCCAACTGAAACAGAGGAAGCTAACGTCAAGACTTACTATAAAGCTACAGGACTCAAAAAGCATGGTATCGACAAATAGATCAATACAAAGAACAGAAAGCCCAGAAACTGGCTAGCATAAATAAAATCAATGGACCTTTCCCAAAGACTAAGAACATTACAGAGAAGCAAAAAGAGTGACCTCAGCAAACGGTGCTGGAACAACTGTCCATGCACACACACACAAAGGAATCTACACATGTATGTGCATCCCATCTTTCATAAAGTTTAACTCCAAATGGATTGCTAGCTGTCATGATTTGAATAGGCCTGGCCCAGGGAGTGGCACTATTTGGAGGTGTGGCCTTGTTGGAGTAGGAGTGTCATTGTGGGCGTGGGCTTTAAGACCCTCATCATGGCTGCCTGGAAGGTAGTCCTCCACTTAGCTGCTTTCAGATGCAGATGTAGAACTCTCAGCTCTGCTGCACCATGCCTGTCTAGATGCTGCCATGCTCCTGTCTTGATGATAATGGACTGTACCTCTGAGCATGTAAGCCAGTTCCGATTAAATGTTGTCTTTATAAGAGTTGCCTTGGTCATGGTGTCTGTTCACAGCAGTAAAACCCTAACGAAGACACTAGCCTGCTTGAAAACCATATCTCATGAAAGATAGGAGAAATTGTAGATGATCTTTGGGTGATGATATTTTGCTATCATACCAGGAAATTTGATCCACAAGGCAGAAGATAGATGAGCTAGGTATAAAGAAAAACAATTCCGATGTGTGAAAGACAATTTGAGAGAATGAGAAGACAAGTCACAGACTGAAAGAGAACGCTTACAGGAGACACATCACATAGAGCTCTGTTACTTCTGAGGACCTCTTAAAACAAGAAAACAATCTTATTTGAAAAGGAGTTGAAGACCCTCCCAGATGCCTCACCAAAGAAGACAGGTAGACAGCAAAGAAGCACCTGAAAATACACTCCATGCCACGTCACCATAAACACCTGTCCCCTAACTGCACTGTCCCATGGTGTCTTTGCCTCAAGTATCTGACACACTATGCCTCCATATAAGGACACTGTTCCTGTTAGGTTCAGAGTCCACGTGTGCTACATGGTAACTGTGTCCCCAGTGAGCCTACCTCCAAACAAGATTACATCTCTGGTAACGGGAGTTGGATCTCTAACATACCTTTCTGGGGGACATGATCTGGGGGACATGATGCATTGTTTGCTTTGGCCTCACACCTTTAGTTGAATCAGGGCAGGCGGTGCCTTGCCCAGGCACTGAGGTCTACATGGTGGAATCAGACTGTGGCTCTAGGCCAAGGCTCCCTGTCTTCTATTAGGCTGCTGTGGGAGGAATGGGTACACATGCCAACAGCGAATGAACATGAGCATCTCATTAGAAAGTTAAGATCTCAATGCCCTCTGTGTATGCTTAGCGACTCCGGTTTTAAAACACTTTCCTACCCAGTGCGAGAATGTCAAACTCAAACACCGCAGCTCACAAGAAATGTAGGCAGGAATGAAGGCTAGGGTGAGGTTGGGTGGGGTGGTTCCCAGGAAACCAGTATTCTTATTATTTATCTGGTCTTTGGTGGTAAAGCCTTGCTTCTGTGGAAAAGTGTGTGATTTTTTTTTTTTTCCAGAGCTGGGGGCCCAGACCTGCTGACATAAATGATTCTGAATTCAACTCCGAAGACTTTCTGCTTCAGGGGGTCTTCCCTTCTTGTGGGTGTTTTATTTCCCTGGTTCTCCTGTTCATTATCAGTAAATGCGGGGCTCTCAGTATTATGCAAAAGTTTACCCCTAGGCTTCCCTCTGTTACTAGGACACCCAAGATTCCAAGAGGAACATGTAATTGTTTCTGGCAAAAGGATGGCATGACTGACTGTCTCCGGGTTGCATGATATCTGTGTTGCCTTCAGGCTTCCATTGTCAGCATTCCGCGGGCAGGCAGGCAGGCAGGATGGGAGTGTGCTAATTAGATCAGGTGCTTCATCTTGAAGTCTGTACCGGCAATGACTAGGTAGTGGGCCTCGGAACTTTTGAGCACTCCCTGTCTTTCTCCCAGTCTGCCCGGAATGTAATTATCTTGTCAGCCAGAAGCAGTAGCACGCAGCTGAGCGAGTACTCTAGTGCAATCACTGTGATAAGGAAAGAAACGAATGGACCATGGTGCAGACGGTTACGAGGCAAACAGAAGCTCACGGGCATCCGAATGGAGATTTGGAGAACAAAGGCGCTGTGTGGAGTATTTGTTGCTGAGGACACTTCTTGGCTCCTCTTAATGAGATTAGCCTGCTTTCAGAGATGGAGGGCACACCTTGGCTACAGAATGAACATCCGGGATCTCTAAGCTTTAGAAAGCCCTTTTAAAATGGAAAGGGAGAGATGAGTTTTAGTAACAGCCTGTGTGCTCTGCGGAGCAATGGGCAGGTAATAAAACTTGGAAGAATGACTGGAAGGAAGGTTATGCGGAGGACAAGAAGATAGTAGGCAGAGTGTGTGCAAGGACGGCTGCAGAGCCATGAGCCTCCACACTCCAAGAGCTGCAGACAGATCACGGCATCAGCATCTCCTTAGAACTTATCACGCATGCCGAGGCACAGACACACCGCAGAGACATACGGAGTCAGAGCCTGCATGCTATAAGGTGCAGAACGCAATAGAGAGGAAACGGAACGATGCCAGCCCCAGTGTCTGAGTCCCAAAGTGTCAATTTAATGAGGTCAGGATGGGGCCTGAGCATTAATTTGGTTTTTAAAAGCTGCCTAGGACAGTCTAATAAGTACCAACAATTGAGACCCACAATTGAGACCCACATGTAAACAATAGTCTGTGACTTGGGAAATAAGGACATTATATCTTTAGGACTTAGATCTGTAAGTCCTATGAAGTGTTCAGCATCCAGCCGGTCCCATGCTTGTGTAGGCATCTCTGCTTTGCTACAAAGGTGGTTTTTTTTTTTTTGAGTGTCTGCTCTCCATGGACCTCCTGCTCACCCTCTCTGTCTCCTTTTACCTTAGGTCACTCCAAGCTGACTGACTTTTGAACACTCTTATTCTGTTTCTCATACATTCTGAGTATGGCTTGTTTACTGCCCCTTTGCATGTGCCTCCTCTCTATGCCTCTTAACTTTCTGGCTGCTATCACAACCCCTCTTGGAAGGAGTCTTCCCTGAAGATCCTTTCCACAGAAAACTCTCAGTCTTTCCATTTCATTGTTCTCCATTGCCGAACACTACTCCCTTCCATTCCTTTGGCAGAACATTTAAAAGGCACTCTGCGTTATTTCTTCATTACTTATTTTTCTCTGTCTGCTTCCCTTCAATAGAATAAGCTCACGAGGACAGATCCTGCACCTTATTCTCTATTCTCCAGTGCTTGCTAAGTACAAAGCACATAAAATATTAAGTGAATGAATGAACGAGCAAACTATGACCTGTCACCCATTTTTATAATAACAGGAGCCCATGAATCTTCATACAGTGTGGTAGAGTTGTATGCTCCTAACTCAGAAGGCTTAGACGACCCTCTGACCCTTACTAACAGGCCCCCTAAGAAGATAGAGCATGTTATGGTGTGAATCCTAGATGACTCCTATTGGCTCGTGCTTTGAACTCTTGTTCTACAGTTGTCAGTACTGTTTTTGGCAGGTGGAACTTGTCTAGATGTGGAATCCAGATGTGGAACTTCAGGGAAATGGCAGCGGCTGGGAAGGGATGGCTGAAGTAAGGCACTAGGGAGGGGCTTCTGAAGGTTGCAGCCAGCCTCTGGCTTCTGCCTCCTCTTGCTTCCTGCTCTTCTATGATGTGAACGCCCTTCCTATACGTTTCTATCATGTGGATTTCTTCTGTACTTTCTCACCCTGATGGGCTAAAACCTTTGACACTGTCAGCCAGGACAACTCTGTCTTTTTGTAACCTGTTTCCTCAGGAACTGTCCTCACAGTGGTAGAAAGGTAACACACGTTACAGTTGAGTTTCACTAGAACTATGAACATTTTCTAATTTAAGATATCATCGGTATTGCACAGGACATATTTTTTTTTTACTAAAAAGTATTTGTTGTTTATTTGAAATTCAATTTTAACTACCTATTCTGTATTTTATGAACAAAAGTCTTTCCAAACCTATGACATAAGGGTTCTAGCCCCTGAAATAAAGAATGAAGTGTGCCCAAATTATTCAAATTCAACAGTAGGGTTTTTTTTTTCTTTTTTAATTTTTCTGTTTACTTTCTGAAGATTGAATTTTGCCGGGGCAACAAAATATTCAGTTGTTAAAATTAGTATGAGGCCCTTTTAGTACATCTTAGGTTCTCTCTGAAAACTGGGTGTGAAATTAAAATATTACAATTCTCCCAAGCTTCATGTCCAGTGGGTCATAAACGTGCCCTTTTAGGTCGATGCTGTAGTGAGTGTTGAGAAAGAAGTGTCTGCCGAGTGGCAAATAATTCATCACAGTTAGACTAGTTAGACTGCTCCATATGGTTGGCAAGCTCCTTGTATGTACTGTTGGGATGGCCAAATTGTGGCACACACAATAGCCATTATAACCATGAGAATGACAAGAGAAAGCAGAGAGGGGGGCAACATAGCACTCCGAGGTGCAGACTTGTGTCCTCAGATCGTGGAGCCCCGAGCAAAGGGACATGGTCAGGGATGTGAAAAGAGATACTGAAAACAATTAGTTGGCTTTATGAACGTTAAAATATGGCCATGCAAAAGCAAAGACAAAACACACAGCATGTGAACATGTGGAAAAGTAAGTCTGGAGGGGAGTGACTCTACCTGCACAGCTTAGGGGCTAATGGTGAGAGGGAGCAAACATTATCTTATTTTTACTTTTGCTAATTCCAAGCACTGAACTCAGGGCTTTGTTGACATTGGCAGGTGTTCTACACTGGACTGCGTCTAAGTCCTCTTAGTTTTTTTATTTTGAGGCAAGCTCTTAAAAGTTGCTGAGGCTGACCTTGAACTTGCGACCCTCCCGCCTCAGCCTCTAACTCAACTGGGAATGCAGACCCGTGCCACCAGATGTGGCTCAGTTTGCTTTTATTTTACAGCCGAAATCCTATTAAATATAAAACCCATCCGCTCAGAATCCTGTAGGATAACCTTGATTTCGAGCTAATGTTATTCTTGTTAATAAAAGTGATTGATGTATAACTACATACAATTTAATTCTTATGCCTTTCTAAGACTATAAACATATAAACTCATTTAAAATGGGAACATACTTAATATGTACAGTATGGTAGCAATTATGTTAAAATATGCAAATGCATGCAAAGGAAAAGGAAAGAAGGCTTATTCTAAAATGTCAGCCGTGGTTAGCTCTGTCTGAGGGGCTGGTTTATGAGTGATTTTTGTTTTTTCCTCCTGCTTTTCTGCGTTTCCCTCCCTCCCTCCCTCCCTTTTGTGCAAACGTTGCATTAATTTTGTAAGTAGAGAAAGAGGAGCTTTGTTTTGGTTCCGTTTGGTTATTCTTAGCGTCCGCGCTACATGGCTGGTAAGACAGTGTCGAATACAACAGTATAACTTGTCCAAACTACAAAGGTAACTTTGAAGCTACCATTTCCATGGTACCCAGAGGCCTCACTTAAAGATGTGTGGATCCATGTGGACAGGGAAGGGCACAGGGACAGCATCCACGGTAATGCACAGTTTCATGTGACTGAGTACCCTCCGCCACAGGAAGATGTGGCTGGAGTCACCTGACACGAAATATATCTCCCTGGACCCAACACAGACCGCAGAGCACGGCAAGGCCAGTATGCTTAAGGCCACAAAGCTATGCACTGAAAAATGAATTAAAATAAAAGTGTAGATCACACATGCTTTTTTACCGCAATTTGAAAATGTAAGGAAAATACCTCTCCACCCCCTCAAGCTATGAGAATTCCTCCTTTCCCAGGATCAATCATTGGCTGTTAAATCTTGTAGGTCATTGAGTTCAGTTCTTCAATCAAGCGGAAGGAAGACGGGAGAAATTAAATGTGAGCAGTGAAATGTACTGGCGTGTCGTTAACACAGACTCAGTTACTGATGCGCCTCTATTTTAATAGCGTAAAAACAAGTGTAAGAATGATGGACACTATGTTCAGGATCCTGATTGCCTCACAGAAAGGAAGGCAGAGAACACGGCCGGGAGGTGAGTCCGTGGGTGATTGCCCATGAGATACTTTCCTTCTTCAGAGGGAGCCAATATGGTGAGATTATTAGAGTGGGGCAAAACTTAGTAGTGGGCATGCCGCTGTTCAATGCATACCCTGCTTTTCTGTATGCTTAAATTATGCAAACTTAATAAATCCATAGCTTAGGTGGACCCCTATCCTCATTGTATCTCTTTCGTTGGAACCAGAAGATAGTGAGACTCCTAGATGGGAAAATGGGTTTAGATGGCTGCCCAATGACATTATGCTTCCGGGCTATGTGGCCTCTTTCTATCACAGGGAAGAGTCACAGAGCTCATTTCAAGTCTATACAGCCTTAACTTGATTCATTCACCTAAATTAACTGCAACGCTAAAGGACCTTAGGTCAAAGATTGTGCTGGCCTTGAAGGACTGTCGTTTAAAGAGTTCCTCTGTGGGTTCCTGGGCCAGACAGCTCTGCTCCACCCTCCTGCCCTGTGACTTTACAAGCTAGCAGTGAAAGACTCTTGACTCCCAATCTAGTGACCAGGAGTTGCTGTGCTTTGTGGTTACCACAGTCTGGTTATGTGGTCAACTGTGACTTCTCCCAGTGGTTGCGGCTACAGACTCTGGTTACCTGTGTCTAAATTCTGTCAGGTACAACTTGCTTTGCTAATCTGTGGAGATATATAGAGATGGAATGATAAAGTGAGTGTAAAACTCTCAGTCTCCAGGTGGCCACTCATGGTTCTCTATGTCACCATGGTCATTGCTGTGTGCAATCACCAGACCTCAGCCAGGGAAAACGCCAGGTGTGCTACTGTTGGCATCAGAACCAGTTTTATGATTGTCAACTAATCTGCTACAAACACCGAGTGACTTAAAAAAAAAAAAAAAACCCAACAAACTCATTAGCAAAATTCTGTCAAAGAACACCGCCCCTCGCTTCCTGGGTCTCTACAATGTTTCCATCTTGTTTTTGTGAGTTCATAAACTGATTCACAAGTCTGTTAATCATGCTCGAGACTTCTTGAGACAGACATGGTACCTTTTTCTTGTGGTCATGCTCTGGCTGGTCTCCTAGAAGGTGCTCAAGAGACAGTTGACTGAGGGAGTGGGTGACAGACTACATACTCGGTAGCATCATTCCTCAGCGATACCCTAGACGTCCTAGGTGTTACTCTAGTGTTCAAACATTCAGATGTCCTAATTGTCTATGAGAGGGCCTAAAAGGGGGAATCTCATGAAGGCTCTATTTAAAACTCATGTCTCTCTTTTCTCTTGTGTTAATGGTTTGGAGTAGAAGCCTTTGGATCCTTTAGGAGAAAAGTCCTATGTGTTAGCTCACAGTGACCACTGATGGTAGGGCAGAGTTGGGATTTCCTAGGTAGCTGATTCGGTAGATGCCTACTGATCTGAGGACAGGAGTTTGATTTCCAAGTCCTCCCTTTCTGAAGGATATTCCAGTTGAGGAAAGTGTAGGCAGCTGGCCCTCCTCAGGCTCTGTTCCTAGACACCATCAATTAAGGAGAAATCAAAAATCTTCCCCATTACACTTGAACCGAGAGCAATATTAACTCCATGGCAATGTCGCATAATCGTAAAATTGCCTTTTATGCCAGATGATTTTATTTGCATTAAAAATCCCAAGTTTGAAACATCCAATTATAGCATGAGACTGAGAGGACGGGAAATAACTTCTTAAAGTGGGTCCTAAGATTAGCCACACTTGCTCTCTCTGTGGAGATCATCAGATTCATGGCCAGCTCCAGGGCTGGTCACCGACTGCTTAGAACAGAGGGCGTCTGGCCTAGGTTTTGTATTTTATAAATACCGAGGCCGGAGAGATCAAGGGATCGCTATTGAGCTGAAATTGTTTTGATCTTTTGCAACAAGAACATTAGCAAACAAAACCATAATTGAACCAGTTAACGGATGGCGAGGAGGTTCAGTGTTTATTGTATCTCCCTCTAGTTCTCCGTACCTCCAATCCTCTCTTGCTACGGTGGCTAGCTCAAAGGATAGTCAAAGGAAGAAAGGGAGAGAGGAAACCGGGGTTACTGATTCCTGAAACATGGACACTCAGGGACAGGATGTGGTTATCCTGAGCCGTGCAAGAACACATGGCTTGCAACATGTCACGGCAGCTCCTCAGACTTGCTATTTCATCAAATCTGTGCCGGTGGATAATTGCTCAGGGGGTCTCTGTGCTACAGCCCAGTGAGAAGGGAGGCTGGGGAGCCTCTCCAGCAGGTCTGTCCTGAGCAGATGGGATGGCTCTGCTTTCCTCGCTGCAGGGCCCCACACCTGCTCTATGTGCCCAGGCTTCCCCAACCCTGACCAGTATTTGTCACATCAAGACCCAAGTCCCCACTTGGAACATTTGATCCTATTTTCGAAAAAAAAAAGGGGGGGTGCTTTTATTGCATTTTTATATTTATTTAACATCTTCATCGAGACTTGGCCTAAACAGAAAGACATATAAGACACCATCCTCTTCAAAGACCTAGTAACTGAGAGCTCTCTGTCTCTAAGGGAAGGGGTCTCCGAAGTGTAAGGATCTGTCTCTACCTCGGCGCTCATGCTTTAGACGCGTCATTCTGTCTAGTAGTCACGGGGCATCAGCGAGGGAGGCTGTAGACTGGTTGAACTGATGCCTGCTGGAGACGGACTCACTGCCTGAGTCTCCTACCATAAACACTAGCTCCCAGAACTGCCGTCGCTGCTAGCCCTTCATGCCTCTATCCTCCCAGCTAGCTATAGACATGCTGAAAACATATAGATATCGTAAAGCCTTGCAAATACCATGAAGCCATTAATAACATGACTTGACGGTATGGTAAAAACACTGATCTACAGTGATCGTTTCTGACTAAGAAGGAAAGGCCCCTCGACTTCGACAGTTAGACTCTAAGCCTGATGCTACCTTAATGTAAATTAAGAGTGAGCATTCAAAACCAACAGACTGGAGTATAAACTTTTTTTCTTTTTAAAGCTTGGGTAATCGTATCTCGATTTTAAATAGCATTTAGTCCTTGGATATAATATAGTACCTAGTGCTCAGCCAATTATCTATCATTATCTCTTGGACCCTGCAATTGGACGAACAAGAAACTATTTATAATAATAAGTTTGTCCCTAATTGTCTGTTTGCTGGAGTCTGGGGTGTACATGCAGTCATACTGAACTGAAAGAAAAGTGCTTACTGAATCCCTTCCTTTGTTTGCTCAGCTCCTTCCAAGAGTGCGCAGTACTCCACCCCCACCCCCAAATACCTACGCGGTCCAGAGCATCCTACCCAGCATGCTGAAACAACAGCCATTTTTCCTGAATTCCATGAACGGGCAACATAAATCTTACTTGGGGTGAAACAGAGCGGCCATTGAACTTCACCCATCCCCTGCAGGCTGTGCAGGCACAGAACTAGCCTTACTGCATAACTCAAGCAAATTATTTCCCTTCTGGAATCTCCATTAGATCTCACCCCTTGGCTCCTTAATTCATCCCATTGCTGGCTTTACTTTTCAGCCACTCTTCGGTCCTTATGGTCTTTATTTCACAATTGCCCCACATACTGTGTAGCCCCAGTATCCAGCACGCATAATGCATGTTCTAAGAGTTTTAAATTGGAAGGCAACACAAACCATTATTGGTCTATTTTCTGTTTTCACTCTCAACAAAACAATAGTTCAGCATTTGCATGCTATGTGGGACCTTCAGGTCGGGACATGTGGCTGTCATTATCTTCCGACCAAACTGCCTCCTGGCCCTCTAAATGCAGATGGCACGATGAACCATCAGGAGGAAACCTGAACAATGAGACACAGTCGCAGGGTGGGCTGCTGACCTGGGCTGCTGAGGTGTGGCTCCCCGAAAGTGTCCCTTGGAATTTAGTGGCGCCCGGATGGCAGAGCTACCACAGATCATGACAGAACATAAATTCTTCTCCTAATGAGATTAGTAGGCAGACAAAACAAATGTCCTGCTGCAATATTAGAGGCAGCTGTAATCTGGTGTTTTCCTTGGAAACGATCATTTCTTCTGCAGCCAGGGACCATGCGCAACTAACTTGAATGCAACAGATTCTGTTTAGCCACACGGTTATTTTTCATCCTCCCCTGTCTTCTTAATGGCGGACTGGGGGAGGCATCTAAACGTTGTGAGTCTTGAAGACTCTGGCCAAAGTGAATAATGAGAGTCTACATTCATGTTCATCAATCGTGGTCCCAGACTCCCTTTTGCAGGCAAGTTCTATGCAGCTCCCCCTCCAGCTTCTAAGCCACAGGCCTGCTGGGAAGGAGGTATTGTGACCCACTAGGTCCTCTCACATTAGCTTTTGAGATCAAAGGCAGGATAGACTCACTATTGTACTGAGGGTATTTCAAAATCTGTCTTTACACAGCTCTACTACTTAAAACCAGTGGAAACCAGTATCACATACTAAGGAGACTTAAGAAGAAAAAGCCCAGATCAGGTGAGTGGAGAAACAAAAGGGTTGAGGATGGAGCTTGATTGCAAGAGTTCCTGAGTGTACAGAGAAGGCACCCTCACCTGGGCCGACAATACCTTCCTCTCATTAAAAACCCAAGATAACATCTCCTCCTGGACCCTTTCCATAGAACCTGATGTAAGTTCCCGGGCTGCACCAGTTGGACTAGTGAGTACATTTCATCAAAGTCTTCTGGGAAATAATTGGAGTTTGCCCTGCACAGTCACCAAGAGGTCCTTTCAAAAGGAATGGGAAATCAGAGTCTGAATTTAGGTGGATCTGACCTTTTTGCATAGAAAGCACCATCTCATGTCTGCGTTTCTGAAGTCCAGGCCTTCCTCCGAAGCTGCATATGAGGTGTCTCTGTTACCCTCACTCAGAGTTATCTCAGCGCACAGCACTTGACATCTTGTTTCCCTTAGGTTGTAAAGTGACCGCAGAAATCTTAGATATGCATAGGCGCTTTACAGTTTATTTGCTGGTCAGCAAGCATCATTTAACCTAATGAAAGACTTTCTCCACACTGGTGCCTCCTTCCAAATACCCAAACTACAAACACAATCACATTGGAGGGGCATATGTGTGATCATTTTTTGGCCCAAATTAATAACTTTTTCTTTTAACTTTCCACTTCTCAGAAGCTTGAATTGCACCTCTGGCTTGAGTCTTTCTGTGTTTGCAAATACTTTGTCATCACCCTCAAACTCTTAACAGTGTCCCCGTTCCATTAAGCCCTTGCCAGACAAAATGCTTGTTTTAATGCCGATGGGTGACCCCCCCCTCCATTCATCTGTATTCTCTCTCATTTACCCTTTCATTTCCAACTCTTATTGCTGCTATGGGTGTCTCCACTTTCCACTGGTGCTCTGTGCTTGGGATCTAAAATTTAAGCAGTGAATGAATGCACTTTGAGTCACAGAGTTACCTGAAGAGTTTCATGGCTCACGATCTCCTTGAAGGGAATCTCTCAGATCATACTTGCTTACCTCATAGAGATGGACTTGTTCTTGGGTGACCGCAAAGATCAGTAGCACGTTGTTTTGTACCAGTTTATCAATGAGTTGGCCGATCGTTGGATATTCCTAAAACCAATACTTAGATTTAAAATATCATAACAAGAGATGGTAAAATTTAAAAGTTGTTCCTTTCCCAGTTGAGAAATCAATATTCGCAGGCATCTTATTCTCAGGAAACACACATTACTGGTGCTATTCATTTAGGAATGATCCCAAGTCTTGTAAGTTCAGGTAAGTCCTAAGAGCAGACTGGCAGTACGTCACACCATGCCGTCCTACTCCTAAGCAGGTCCCTTGGAATTTATTTCAAGACTTTTACTGTGCCATATTATCTTCCCCAAGTGCCACTCAACAGTGGGTAGGAATGTAAGACCAGAGGCATGGGGTGGGTAGACTATGATGAATGTGACTGAGGTGACTCTTGTAACTCTTACTGGAATTGGACTTGGCAACATGAAGGTTGAGGACAGGACTGAGTGCTGATGAATAGCACACTATAATTCCTACAGCTGTCTGATTTGAGACAGCCCTGCACCAGTCCTCGGGGTTAGTTTTATTGCCTTTGCAATGTCATAAATTGGTGGTATGGAACCCTACAATCTTATCTTTTTTTAAAAAAAAAACAACACAGGATTACTGAAAACAATTGGTCCTTTTGACATGGGCACATTCATTCCCAAGTGACGTGAATAATTTTAAAAAAGAAAAGACATTATCCATTATCAAATTTACTGAGGAGTTCATTTTCCAAGTCTAGAAAACAGGAAACACGCTTGCCTGTCCTGGGATTCCAAAAGTGGATAATGCACAATGCAGAAGCGCAGAGGAAGGAGGGGTCTGTGGCCCACTGAACTAGGTATATGGGCAGGACTGTCATCTGTCAAATGGAGGGAAAGCGATGATAAAGAAGCCTTCTGTTCGCTGAGGTCGGGCACTGTTACCTTCTCAGGACTGCTAGAGTATTTTTGTCTGGGACTATCATTAGGTACAAGGTTCAGGTTGAGCAACAAGTGTTCCTCTCTCTAAATTACCCAGGGAAACTTCCCAACTGTGATTCAGGCTATTAGGCTATTGGTCCCCCACCCTTTTTTTTAAAAATCACATTTAGATTTCTATTTTTCTAATGATTTATTTATTTTTATATATGTCTGTATGAGAGTGTTGGGTCTCCTGGAGTTACAGTCAGTTGGGAGCTGCTGGGAACTGAACCCGCAGCCTCTGGAAGAGCAGCCAGTATTCTTAACCTGTGAGCCATCTCTCTGGCCTCCACATGACCAGATAATGGAATTTTTCCTTAGTCTGATACATTTAGTGCTATTGCTTTCCCATTGCCCAAACTTTAAGCATCCTTCGCTCTAAAGCCCAAGTTCCTCCGGTGCTAACCTTACCTCCATGAGTGCGCACCTGTACATGGCTTCATGCAGAACCAGGGTCACACCACCCAGCCCACATACGATGCTGTTTTATGTTTGGGTGAGATCTGTTACTTTAGTGCTCCCAATTCTATTGAGAACTCGAGGCCAGAAGCAGCTCATATTTGGTCCCAGGAATCTGGCTTTGCTTTCAGAAGATGAAAAAAATTCAAAGGACTCAGGGGGCATTGAAATGGTCCGTGGCTTCTGTGCTTGTGCAGAAATCGACTCTGAATACTGAGCCAATTTTATTTATTAAATGAGAACGACATATGAGGTAATGGATGTTGTTTGGTTCTATGATCTTTTTGTTCCAAGATCTCTCTTATGGGGCATTTGATAAATTAATGGCAAAGGACCCTTTTTTGGAAACTCATTGACTAAAAGATAAACTATGGCAAATAATCATTGTGATTCTCACATGAAAGTGTGGCAGTTAGAGACCATGAATGTGTGGGAACTAAAACTACTCGAAGATAGGGGAGAGATCTATGTTGAACTCCAGAATTAGGTCAAAGAATGACCTAAGTTTGTGAACTAGTAGAGTCTTTATAGAAGAGCCTTTTTTCCCCAGTTGGCGTTGGGATTCTAGGGTTTCCCTCTTCTTCCTGTACATACCTTTATAAATCATCACTTGAACGGCCCTTTAACTTTCTGAGCCGCGCTTCCTCTTGTGTTAAATGTACAGAACATGACTTTCCCAGGCTGATGTATTTAATGTATATAAGTGCAGATTTATTTAATGTATATGAGTACACTGTCGCTGTCTTCAGACACACCAGAAGAGGGCATCAGATCCCATTAAATATGGTTGTGAACCACCATGTGGTTGCTGGGAATTGAACTCAGGACCTCAGGGAAAGCAATCAGTGCTCTTAACCACTGAGCCATCTCTCCAGCCTGGGCTGATACTTCTACCCCACACAGCTCAGCACCCACTGAGCTGTCAGGAAACGAAGGTAAGAACCCAGTGCAGGCTCTGAGGAAAACACCATGGGACGGATGGGAGCGAGCACATTGTCATTCCAGAAATGGACATGAAGACGTCCATGAACAAAGGAGAAATGAAAAGTGACTGCTTTGGGATCTAGTGGAGGTCAAAGTGGGCTGTCTGGGTTTTAAAGGGCAATTTAGTTTCTTGAGTATAGGGGATGACATTTATGAGCACAGTAGCCTCGTGGTCTATTAATAGAAACAGAGACCCATTGAAGATCATTTGAAAGCACTTGGGGCAAAGACCTCTGAAATTTTTACTTTGACAATGGTCAAGTTGTTGTTTTTTAAATGTTACCAGCATTTTTTTCAACCACAGAAAATAAAGCTACACGTTAATAAGCGCCAATCAAGGAGTCTCTGATTAGCTGTCCCAAATGGAGCACTGTGGTTGTGGCATGACTGAGAATGACGATGCTCAAAAAGCCCTCAGTGGTACTTTGCTGACCTGGACCGTGGTGGAGATTAGAGAGCTACATGCACTGCTTTTCGTTGGCTTTGGGATCTCTGAGACACTAGGGAGGATCTGGGCTCGCCTGTGCCATAGCTGGTTTAGACTCTCAACATATGCCTACTGCCTACCTTGTGGAGGCCACCTGGCTTCTGTGGGGAACTGTAATGCAGGTGAAAGAAAGCGATTTCTAGCTCCTAAAGCAGAAACTAATACGCCACTTCCATCAAGTATGAGTCATTTCATACGGCTTCATAACAGTTGTCACCGTGTGGGCCTCCTTGTGGCTCGGGAAGCTGAGGACACTGAAGGTTACATACCAAGACAGTTGACATGGAGTATTCATTCCTGTTGTCCAAGTGACAGAGCCCATCGTTGGGAATCACAATGCCTGCCAGCTTGCTGTCCATTCCAAAATGAGAATCAGCATCACTCACAAAAACCAGGAGGTGGAGCGAGTCGTTGCGCCAGCCAATCTTTTCCTAGGGTGAGAGGGATGTCATGGGTTACATGGAGATGGGCGGGCCCGTTGCGCCAGCCAATCTTTTTCTAGGATGAATGGGAAGCCACTGGTTATATGGAAAGGGGAGGGCCCGAACTGAGGCTTGTGAAGCTTCTCCCTTTTGGATTCTGAGCAATGCCTGGAGAACCCATTCTAGCCTTTCTACCTGTAGAGAAGGTATAGTTTATTAGAGACATGAAATCCTGTAGCATTCCTTTTTCCTGGACAGCTTTCAGATTTTCTTTTTTGTCACAGAAAAGGAGTTCCTGTACAAGTAATGTTGCGTTTGCCTCGGCTTCTGGCTATCGATCGTAATTGTTCAGCTCTCACTTTGTGAAAAAAATATAAAAATAAAAATAAGACGAGGTAGCGAGGAAGGTCACAGCCATGGCAAATTCAAGCTAAATGCAATGCAAATTGGTTATAACGTAAGTCTTTTTCATTAAAATGTCACCCAACATTTAGGCATGTATTTCTAACGATGTCACCTAAAAATTATAAACCTATCGCAAGTACAAGAACTGCTGATTGAAATGGCCTCAGGGTCCTGCCCGCTGAGATCTCCACAATCTGTGTTTTTAGCAGCGATCTCTCAGAACTAATATAAGTCTAGGAAGCATTTGAGCAAAACGCCATCCTGGCTGTCCTGACCTACCCATTCCTTTCCTTCTTCTTTTAGCTCCTTGACTCTTCTGCCTTCTTGGAGCTTCAGCTCTAGCTCCCGGTATTTCCCATGAAGAACTATCATCTAGATGGACAATTATTCCCCTTGGTACCTCAAACTGTGAAAGGAGAGCTAGAGAGATGGTGCTACCTATGATCCTGATGTTATTAGCTCGAAACAATAGATCCTTATCTTGAGCCATATAATCAAACTCTGCCTGTAAAAGCCAAGGCAGCTCCTTGGTAGAGCTCCTGTACTGCTTGCCTAGCACATACAAGGCCCCACACCATTAAAAAAAAAAGAGGTGAAAAAACTATGTGTTGTGTACTAATTTTAAATTTGTTTATTAATGTTCTGCCTTTAATTTTTCCTACTACAGTTAATTTAAAAACAACCAATCTGATATTTGAGCCGAAATTTTCTTATACTAGGACACTTTTATTTAATTATTCAAATATCAGACATATGAAACAATCTTCTACTTCAACATGATAAAATTAACTATTTAATAGACATTTTATCTTTTAAGAAAAGGAGCAAATGTAGAAATATGGCAATCAAAGGAAAAGCAATTAGCTAAGCTTTCCAGAGCAGATTTATTAATAAATCAGAAATTTATGTTAATAGGATGGACTACTGACCCCCCCCCCAACACACCGTACCTTACACACAGCAGCTTGCATGATGGCATCGAATCCGCCTTCAGGCGTGTCAATATTAGCGGAAATCTTCTGTTTCCTCACAATTTCATTGAATCTCTCAGCATCATCAGTCAATGGCAAAATGTGCTTGAATCCAAATGTAGGTAAGCAGAAATAGGGGATACTACTACAAAAGGAATATAGAAAAAAAAATCTTAAATGTGATCTAGTACAGTTAGTGAATCTGATAGTTTAGGAACGTTTCCTTAAATAATGACTGGTTTTCTAAAGGACCTCACTCTGTGACTTGGCTGAATCTCTCAGCTAAGGTTGCCATCTTCTCCGTGTTGACTTTTAACAGACATCTATTTGAAGCTGCTGTATATTGTCATGCACAGGCTCAGACAGCGGCAGCACCAGACCCTCATTCCAGGGCGTGTAATCAGTTTCTACTATTGCCTATCAACCCATCCAAAATCTACCTGATAAGTTACCTTTACCTGATAACAGCTGCTTTGTGTTGGTATCTCGACTTGTTATCAAGCATGAGTCATCCTGTAGCAGTGGAGAGAGGAACGTGTCCCTCCTCCTCTGCTCCCAACCTGGTCTACCATGGGCCACAGCAAAGCTCTTGGTTCTTGTCTTAGGATTCCTATTGCGGTGCTAAAATATAATGACCAAAAGCTACTTGAGAATGAAGGGTTTCGTTCATCTTACAGCTTGCAGACTGTCACCCAGAGAAGTCAAGGCAGGAGCCTGAGGCAGAAAATGATCAGAGGCTTGATCTTCAGGACTTATTCAGCCTGCTTTCTTATAGTACCCAGGACTACCAGCCCAGGGGCGGCACCCCACACAGTGAACTGGGCACTCCCGCATCAATTATCAAGAAAAAAAATGCACCACAGGGCTTGCCTGCAGGCCAATCCTGTGGAGGCTTTTTCTCAGTTGAGAGTTTCTCTTCCAAAAGGACTCTAGCTGTACCAAGTTGACATAACCCTAGGCAACAATGTTTCCAACCCCATAGTGATAGACTATCACAGCAGCCCAGCCCAGAACTAAACTGTCTTGGTAGGGTGAAACCTGCACCAAAGAAACACAGCAAATGAGGAGAGCTAATAAAAGGTTCAGACACATTCACGTTTGGAAGCCAATTACTCGCTGTGCACAGAACTCTGGAAAAGTTATTCAACCCTTTTTAGCTTTGGGCTTCACTTTGAAAAAAAAAAATGGAGCTGATGATATAGACGCCGGTTGTCTTTGGACTATGAGGGGTAAAGGATCACTGGCAGAAATAAAAGATCTAGTACGTGACTTCAGATCAGCTGTTGAAATCCTGAGGGCAGCCTTAGCAATCTGGGGTGTGTGTGTGTGTGTGTGTGTGTGTGTGTGTGTGTGTGTGTGTGTGTGTGTGTTACTTCGGTAAAGACAGGGTCTTACTAACTGAGGCTGGGTTTGAACTTTCTGAGTAGCCCAGAGATGTGTTGAACATGTCCTCCTCCTGCCTCAGCCTCCTAGGTAGCTGAGTAACTTGCCTATACCCAGTTTCTTACTCACGTTGTGAACAGAGAGGGGAAACAAAGGCTTCCCCTATGCATATTCCTAGCTGAGTTTAAGCAAAGCGGGGATCTATTCTCCTTCAGTTGAGGCACACACAGCATTGACAAACAAGGGGCCCACTGATGGTCTAGTTGGTGACATCTGGTTTATTTTTTATTTTCCCTGCTTTTTATTGATGTTTTTCACTGTTTGAAATGGTTCACAGGTCTAATACTGTGTTCCTCACAAACCTAGTGTACTAAAGTGGTCTAGTGTTCCTAATGTGGCAAGGCTGTTGTGTAGTTTGTGTAGAAATAAACTTCGTTCAGACTTTACAGTTCAATGGTAATGCATCAACGATATTGATTAAATTACATGTCCCTAGACTGAGATACATGTAAAATAACGGTGCTTATCAGTATATTAACTGAAATAAAAACCCTCACAGGAACCCGATTCCTTGTGCAGCCATGCTCAGTATATTGCAGGTCAATCAGTACATGCGTCATGAGACCTGAGAGGACCACAGAACTGAGTAACTGGGGATCTTATGAAGACAAGAATGGTGATGTCCGTGAAGACCAGTCATCTTTTGGTTAGTACGCATGCATAGAAAGAACTTCAGACTCTGTTCCCAAGTGTAAGAACAAGGTCACTGTAGAGGGCTAGCACCGACTGGCACAGCTCCAATATCTCGAGACAGCCATGCTCCAAACAGAGGCTCTGGTCACAGAAGGTCTCCCCTTCCTGATCTTTGTTCCACTTCTTCAGCCAAAGGGAGTTTTTAGAACCCCTGGCAGCCATGGGATCAGAAACAAGGCAAGAGTGTTGAATAGATGTGATCGGCACTTGCCTCGGTGCCACTTCGCTCTGGGCTCCCAAGACATTCGAAGTTTGACTAGTATTTCAGCTGTGTGCAGCATGATGAGCTGAGCAGAATCGGTGTGAGTCCCCACAGAAATCACTTCCCACAGACTAGCATGCACCCAAGGACGGAGAACAGATTTGATTAACGACATCGCTAGAACCATGCCTTCTATGTAATACACACATGGGTGTTCATTGAAGAAATTGTATGTTTTATACAAACACAGAAGAGAATAAGAATGAATTCTAATGACAGAGCTGTCTCATAGTCCTTTTGATCATCATTTCTTGATGAAAATTCATTCTAGAAATCTGGTGGCATCTTATATATTTCTTAATTGTGTCGCCAGGTTAGGCTAAGTGGTAATACCTGGTATTAGCAAGAGCAGTCTGTGGTATGTGCACTATGACCTGGCATCCAGTCTCTCAGACTGTCTTTCTGCCATTCAAGTGACATGTGATTTGCTCTCTGCTTTCTCTAACTTGGTGCCATTACTCTGTGACTCCATTGTTTAAATAAATGGCTGGTTTCTTCATATTTTGAAGTAAAATATATAATTAAAAAAAACAATAAAGCTTGGGGGCACCATGAAATGCTGCCTACTAGATATCACATGACCGTGGCCACCATGAACACAGAGCAGACAAGGCTGCTTGCACAAGACCTGCACAGGCATGCTTGCACACACACACACACACACACACACACACACACACACACACACACACGGATCTTCTTCAGGATCTTTGTAAATCACAATAAAAAGAGGTTCTACTTACATTAAATTTTAAAAATAAATATTGACAAAATAAGACTATGTTTACATATTCCCAAAGTTATCTTTTTCTGGCAGGAATGATTTTTTTTTTTTTTTTGCACACAGTTTTCTTATCTTTGCAGAGAGAAGCTAGCTGCTGTCTGCTCCTGGTACAGAAAATCCCGTTAAGCATTTTATAGTTGCTTTACTGAGTGATGCTTCACTGCCAATAGGAGGGCAATAGCGGGGCTGAGGCTTCTGACATGTCGAGGCTGTTACATCAAGCTCCACACAGTGTCCTCATATGTGTTTTTAGGAAGCACTAGGCATAGTAAAAGAGGGCATGGTAGTCTTGCTTGATCGTCCTTGAGGAAATATTACAAATCATTAATTGTATTAGCCGTGCAGCTCCGAATACATGTTTTTTCGTCAACACATGGAGCGTTTGCATAAAGCACTTCTGCTGCCCATGAAATACAGAGAGGCAGCATTTGCATGATTGAGCTGAATTGGCCCTTTTTCCTGGAACATCATTTTCACCTTAAGGAATGATTGACAGCTAAACTTAAATTAATCCAACTTGAATATTTGGCAGACATTAAATGAACAAAAGAAGACTGTCATTTCCAGGAACACAAATGCTGGCATTTGCTGCCGACAGCGAAATTCAAGGTAACTAGAATATTTGAATTGAGGAATTGCTCATACGGTACTCCCGACATTTTCCAGGCCTTCAACATACGTGTGAGAAGGTTGGCGTGTGATACTAAGAAGCATGAGTTTTGACAGCATGGATTCTGGAGGATCTGCATAACTCATCATAGTTTACCCATGACCAAAGTATTTATCACATTGCAAAATCATGACTGGTAAGGGTCACTCATTTGCAGGCAGATCAATGGACTGCAATGTAATACAACAGGAAGTGTTCATTGATATTGTTTCAGATTCTACACTGAAAGAGTCTCCTGTTACCTGGTCTGTTAGAGTAGAGAGGTAGACACAGTCATTGGAAATAACTATCATGTGAGATTCTCCTTTGACGAATATATTTCTGTGTGAGGCTTGACTTGCTTCATGGAATTCTACCAAAAGCATTGCAATAGATTAACTGCCTAAGTGGATATAGTAATCTAGTTGCCTTCCACTCAACCTGTGCTTTAGAAATTTGCAAATATGCAGATTATCTATTTGAGAACAAACTTGCTGATTTTTTTGAGACATTAGTTATTGTTGATTAAAACATATTATATAATAACATGTAGTATCTCTTATTATAATTATTAAATCAACAAGTTGATGCTTATTTGTTCTATTAGATTCTGATAAGGTAACTGTTAATAGGTATAACCCACATAAACTGAAGCTTTCTTAGAGGTATGTCATCATCATCCTCACCATCCTCACCATCATCACCATCACCACCACCACCATCATCATCACCATCATCATCATCAATGTCATCACCATCACCGTCATCACATCATTCTAAGCAGAGTCTCTCTTTATAAGTCAGATTAGCCTTATGCTTAGGGTTGTCTTGGTTCAACCAACTGAGGGCTGGGGCTAACAACATGCACTACCACACATGGGTGAGGTATTAATTACTTTTCATTGTTGCTGTGTATGTGTATGTGTAAGTCTAGTCTTTCCTACCATGGGATCCAGGGATTCAGTTAGGTTTTGGCTGTTGATGGCCCAAGAGGTGTTAATTTTTAAGGGTATAAAGGAGTCCTGAGATTTGAAAGTTTGGAGACCACTATGGAAAAAAAACCTAGAGATGGGGTAATGAATTGATGAGAGGAAGGGATTTGATGATTCTTTGGAATGTTTATAGCCCTGAGCTCATTCAATCTCTTGGTTGCTCTAAAGCCAATATCATCCCAACATACAGGTAAAGAGACTATTACATGTTACAGAGGCCATTACATGTTACAAAAACTCTTCCAGGTTTTCCTCTTATCTTTCATCGTTTTCTTACTTAATAACATTTTATTCTATATTTACAAGTTTTCATCTTGTTGTCTATTTGTGAGGGATGGTAGTTAGGTAGAGGAATTTAGAAAGCTAGAGATACAATGGAAAGAAACACAGTGTTACAGTGTTTTCCTTTTCTTTTTTTCTTTTTTAAAAAAAAGTACTTTCCATTTACAGCTTGAATGATAAAGTTTTCCAGGAAGAAATAAAGAAGCAGTGTTAACCAAGAAGACCAGGAGACTAAATGCCTAATCATCCCTCAGGCCTCTACTAGCTGCACACTGTACAGTGCTCGGGTCTCCTCTGACTGTGCTCAGTGGTTACTAGTGGTACCCGGTCTTTATTGAGAACTTAGCAATGTCAAGCCAAATGCTTCTGTTCATGATCTGACCCAAGTCCTTACAATCTGAGATCAGATATATGACTCTCAATTTACTAAAAAAGAAACTGATGATTTGAGAGGAGAAATGACGCAGCAAAGGCCATGTTAGGAATGTCTCGGTGAGCCAAGGCTTCATCCAGAGTTGATTCTGGGGCCTGTGCTGTCATCCGATGTGCCTGGCCACTAAAGAATTTCAGTTCCTTGTGGAATGGGTCCAGATACCCCACTCCCGGATAGTTCAGCACCTTGCATACTCCTTGAGACTCTGTAATTTTTTTAAGCTAATAAATGACTGACAAACTACTTGAATGAACGCCAAGCACGTTTGTTCACACCAATCATCCCAGCACTTGGGCTGAGGCAAGTTGGTTGCTGTAATTTTAAGGCCAGCCATGGGCCATGGCAAGCTCAAAGCCAGTCTTGGGTATAGCATGAGACTCTGTCTCACAAAACAAAACAAAATTAATGCTAAAATTAAATATTTACATAGAGCTAATTAAAGAGTCAACTTACTTTTCTTTTTCCAGATGCTAGGTTTCATTGCTAGTTTAAGATGTTGCCCTCCCCACCTTCCAATTTAGCATAGTCGTCCTACTGTTGATAGTTTTAATTGATTTTTTTTGGTAACATTCTAGACTCTTTGTTTCTCTATTCTATGTCAAATTGCTACGTCTTATCTGACCTGAGACAGGAAGAATGGTACCCAAGAACTGCCCTCCATTTACTGAAGCTCGTTGCAAGAGGATATATAATATGGCAAATAATCATATGCAAACTTCAGGCAGACATAGAATTTTTCAATTTACCAAAGAAAAGGCCAGAAACAGAAGGGCTACTTTTATATTAGATGAGGTAGCTTTTTATAAGAAGTTAATCTTCATAGATGGATCTCATAATGGAAAACAGCAGCCATATCTTATTAGTTATTGTTTGACAATTTTAAAGAATCTGAGTCATTTTTACTCTAGACATATACATGTCTCATGTTACAGGAATTGCTGCCTAGTGTCTTTCTATACAACAACAGAATCCTGAGTTCCAGCCATGAATATCCTTTTTAGCTACCGGTGGTTATGGAAGCAAGTATAAGTTTTCGGGTAAAATTTCTGGCCAGACTTCTCAAATTAGGAAGATAAAATTCAGCATTCACTTATAATTAGGAGCAATGTATCAAAGCAGGCTAGAAGAGGCCTTCGTTGCCTTATACGTGAAACTGAAAAAGCTTACTAGCTTACAATATACCCCGTTTGAGACTGAAGCTTTCCTTAAAACCCATTGCCAGGGTCTGTCCTCTCACACCACATCAATTGCAAATCGTGCTGGTGACCCTAGCCAACGGAATAAAGCAAGAAAAATAAAAAGGAGACTGGCTGCTGGAGAGGAAGACAGATGATGTGACTCCGAACACAGGTTAGAGTTAATGAGAGGAAACATTTCAAGGTTCCAGGGCAAAAATGAACACTCAAAGTAAGTTGCGTTTTGATAAATTACTACCGAAAACTGAGATTTAAAAAAAAAATCTCAAGGAATAGATGACGTAAAGAAAGACGGAAGAAAGTAGAGTGGTTTGTGTTTTGTTTGTCATTTTACACTGAAAACAATGAAGTGGTTCTCAGAGACATTGAACAAGACTCAAAGAACTCAGAGATGTATGTCATGTGACCTGACCCGAAGGTTCCAGGATTTAAGAGATCCACTTTCCCTACTCTGATCTATTGTTTCATTATGATCCTTTTCAGAAGCTCAACATGTTTTTTGGAGAAATTGATAAATTGATTCTAAAATCTCTGTGGAAATGCAAACGGTCTATGATAATTAAGTGAAGGACAAAGTTGGAGGACTTTGTTTACTGTCCTGGTTTCTTCTTCTGTAACGCTACTGTAAGCAAGGCTGAGACACGTACTGTTACATGAGCCAGAGTCAAGGAAGAGTGAAAGAGAAGTAGGTGTCTGCTTCAGATGAACATGAGGCCAACTGATTTTTCACAAAGACATCAAGTTAATTCAACATGGAAAGTCTTGCTTAACAAAGAGTTCTGGAATAACCACTTCTTTGTGGAAACAAAAGGTACATGTCAATGTTTTTCATTCTCAATATAAAAACTCATTTGGTCATGATCAGGGGCCTAAATAGAAGACCTTTAACCTTAAAATTTCTATAGGAAAATTTAGGAGAAATTATTGTCAACTTAGAATAGGCCAAAGTTTCTCAGAACAGCAGCAAAGTTGAACTACAAATAAAAATTGATATCCCGATCTTCAGCAAAATTTTGAAAAGAGTCATTAGTATTATAAAATGCAAACTGCAAACTGGTAAAAAGTATCTGAGAAACATATTGGACAAAGATCTTATATCCAAAATACATAAAAAGGGGCAAGAGAGATGGTTCAGCTATGAAGAGTGCTCACTGCTCTTGCAGAGAACCCAGGTTCAAGTACCAGGACCCACACAGCGGCTCAGAACTATCTGCAACTCCTGATCCAGGATTTCTGACACCACCTTCTAGACTCTGAGGTCACTTAATAAATGTGGTGCATGGACAGACAAAACACTCACATAAAATAAAATGAAAGAACCCATGTAAAACAATATAAAAATAAGGCAATACAACTTCTGACTAGTTAAAATATTTGAAAAGGAATTCCCCCAAATAAGACGTTAGCACTGAATTACCAAAACTTGTCAGACCACACCATTGGCTGTGCGGTTTTTTATGAGTATAATGATCAGATAATTCAGCAAATCCATTGATGCATCTTAGAGAAATAAAAGAAATAAATCTTTGTGAATATTTATATGCAAGTGGTTATACCAACATTGTTCACCGTATCTAAAACATGGAAACAACACAACTGTCTATCAATGTAAGTATGACTAATAGTAGTGGATCCATGAAGAACTGTGTGCTAAAACAAAGTGGGACGGGCTGCTCATTTCCACAACAGAAGCCTAAAGAAACCCGAAAGTGTTTTGTTGAACAAAAGAAGCCAGACACAAAGAGTACACACCACATACACTCACATGGATATGAGATCCAAGAATAGGCAAAAACGATGTAAGCAATCGAAACTAGGAAGTGGTTGCTTCAGAGGAAGCAGAATTGACTGTACTGGGTCATGAAGAATCCTTCTGAGGGAATCACAAGTCTGGTATATGGATTTTCTTGGCTCACTCAATTACCAAAACTCATCCAGCAGCATTGTTGGCTGTGATAAAGCAACACCAAGATAGCATTGCAAATCTGTAACAATGCCTGAAGTGAGAAGGACTGATTGTTTAGTGACAATCTAGTTACTTGAATGCTACTTGTAACAGCACCCGTTAATGATGACATCATTATGATGTGAGCATTCAGAACGCTTGCAAACCTTTCTGAGAAATAAAAGGTGGACTATATATACGATATATGATCTTTATTGACCTGTTTACTTTCCTTTCTTTCTTACTTCCTGGAATAAAGACAGGATTAGTGCCCCAGCAGCCTTCTTAGACCATGAAGATAAAACCCAGTCACCAAAAATGGCTGAACAGACATCAGGGAAGCCTTGGATTCCTGTGTGTGGATCTCTAAGTTAACCCTGAACTGAGAGAAATAATTCTCCTCCTAAGCCAGTGTCTCACTTACTTGCAAGCAAACACAATTCCTAAGAATTATAATCAGTAAGAATTTCCTTTCAGGTTAAAATTGCTTTGGATTTGCTTTGGATTATGTTAAATTACAGTTGAGAACTAACCTAAATTTTTCCCATATCTTATCTATTTACTTAGTTTGTTGTTTGTTAGTTTAGTTAGTTAGTTAGCTAGCTAGCTAGCTAGCTAGTTAGTTAGTTAGTTAGTTAGTTAGTTAGTTAGTTAGTTAGTTTTTTGAGACATGGTTTCTCCATGTAACCCTGGCTGTTCTGGAACTTGCTTTGTAGGCCAGGTTGACCTCAAACTCAGAGATCTGTCAGCCTCTGCCTCTTGAGTGTTAGGACTAAAGATGTGCACCACCACCGCCCAGCTTATGAGAACTATATTAAACTTTTAAATTGATATAACACTATTTGTTTCTTATATATATGGCTCCTTTGGATACATTAAATATTAAATGCTAACACGCATTTGGGAAATTGAGTGTGTTTGTGTGTGTGTGTGTGTGTGTGTGTGTGTGTGTGTGTGACAGAGAGAGAGAGAGAGAGAGAGAGAGAGAGAGAGAGAGAGAGAGAGAGAGAGAGAGACTGTAGAAACCAGATCTTCTCAGAAATCTTTACTTAGTCATGTAGCCTTGGGTAAATCGCTGACCTCTCAGAGCCCCCGTCACTTCCTCTGAGTACAGGACACACAGGAGACCAGCTTCAGCCCACCATCATTGTAAGGATAGAATGAGGTCACGAATATGACGATTTGGCTTAGAGGTTGGCACAGAGCACATGGCAACTCTTTTTTAGCAGAAGAATATTAAATACTTTGATTTTGAATATGTCATTGACGGTAGAGATAAGCCATCGCAAGGCAATTCACCCTTGACTAGTACCTGCATAATACATGTTTTTGGTGACTGATTATAGCATATTATAATAGAGGCACCGCCCCATTTCCTGTTGAATTTAATTGCAGTGAAGGCTGCTGCTCTCAGCGACAAGCAAAAGCCACATTTCCCAAAGTGCGTCAGAAGAAGGTGCAAGAATTGTTATTTTGACAGAAATACTCAGAAAAAAAATGTAGGTTAATGTCAAATAACCCTAGGAAGTGATGGTCACTAGGAACCGAAGATCCCTGAGGGACTGGTATATGTGCCCTGTGTAGCCAACAGTGAAAGACAAACTCTCCTTGTCCACAAACAGGAAACATAGTTGGCTCCATCCTGGCCCGAAAACCTGGCAGGTGATGCAGGGTCTGCAGGCTAGATCATGGAGTTACGATGACCTCACCTTGGCTGGAAGCTACCTAGGCCACAGAGAATTGCTGAGATCCAAACTCGAGGCAGAATGCCAGGGTGTTAACAAGCTGCAAGCCCAGCAGCCCAGCTGTGTGGATTCCATCTATAGAAGGCAGTGCTCAGGGAAACCAGGGAGTTCACTCACTTACCTGCAAGGGTTGGTGATTTCCTCTGGTGTTGTTTTCATAAAAGGAGAAACGGGCTTTTCCACAAAAGAGCCAAAGCCCAGTCTAAAGTTGCTGGTTAATTTAGACATCTCTTTGGCCAGCCGGGAGCCAAGCTCTTTGATTGTGTTGAGGTCATCATCCATGGAGGCCGAGAGGTCCATGAGGTAATACAGATCTACTGGGTAATCTTCCGTCTGGCGGACCTGCACTTGCAGAGTCTGCTCACCCCCTGCAATGTCCCGTGAGAAAGGCAAATCCTTAAACACAGAAGTTCTTTGTAACTAACCAATCTTGAGCTACCTGGCTACTTTATTTCAGTGTGACCTTATTAAGATGCATGCAATCAGCCACCAAACACAGTCACTATTGCTGATGCCAAGAAATGCTTGCTGACAGGAGCCTGATATGGATGTCTGCTGAGAGGCTCTGCCAGAGCATGACAAATACAGAGGGGGATGCTCTTAGCCAACCATTGCATGGAGTCCCCACTGGAGGAGTTAGAGAAAGAACTGAAGGAGCTGAAGGGGTTTGCAACCCCATAGGAAGAACAACATTATCAACCAACCAGACCCCATCCCCCCCAAGAGCTTCTGGGGACTAAACCACCAACAAAAGAGTACACATGGAGGGACCTGTGGCTCCAGCTGCATATGTAGCAGAGGATGGCCTTGTCTGGCATCAATAGGAGGAGAGGACCTTGATCCTGTGAAGGCTTGTTTCCCCAATGTAGGGGAATGCCAGGGTGTTGAGGTGGGAGTGGGTGGGTGGGAGTGGGAGCCTCTTCATAGAAGCAGGGGGAGGGGAGGGGAAGTGGGAAAGGGGGGAAAGGGGATAATATTTGAAGTGTAAATACATAAAATACCCAATTAAAAAAACTAAAAAAAAATGCATGTAATCTCATGAACTGTGTGGTAACATTTGTCAACGAACCCATCCATGCAAATCTCAACAGTGAGTTTTGAAGCACTGAAGGATGTGTATGTTGGGACATTTTATATCTCCTTGGGAGAAGTAGCATCCATTTAGATGGAAGATAAGCTGCCATGTGTGTGTGTGTGTGTGTGTGTGTGTGTGTGTGTGTGTGTGTGTGTGTGGCTTTAGAAAAGGTGACCCTTTCAAATAAAGGGGAAATTACATCTGTATTTCAGTCCTTGCAGAAACATGTAGTAATATGGTCAACATTTGAGAAATTCGAATGGTCACCATCAGAGAAGCTGTCTTCAGTGACACATTTGGAATGTAATGAAGAGATGTGTCGGTAGGTAATTCCCCATTTCCTTCAGACTGGGACGTGAGAATTCCCAACAACCAATGATGTGATGGGGAGTCAGAGGGATTATCAGAGAGCAGGGCACAGACACGGCACTAGGCAACCACATCGTACCTGGTCTCAACTTAAGAACCAAGCTTTGAGGAGCAATCTGAACAATGTCAGAACTGTTTTTCTGTCGACCTACGCTGAGAGGCTTATTTTGAAGTATTTCTACTTGGGAGACAGGGTTTTCGATGAAGGGTAACTGACATCCTTTGGCTAAAAGATTCTCGGGGGTGTCGCACCTTTCGCCAGCTCCGGACAGGTGGGTGAAATTCTAAAGGGGGGAAACAGTGAGAAGAAGACAAGTCATCATTTCTTTGTAAAATTCCAGACATTAAATTTGTTTGTGCTTAGAGGAATAAGTACATGCTAGGAACATCACATCCCCTACGCCACTGGTGGCGATTGGCAGATGGAGTTCTGTGATAGCTGAATAACCAGAGAATTTACCCAGCAATTTTTAAGAATAAACCTGGGCTCCCCCCCCCCCCCCGCCAAACCCATGTCGTAAAATTTCTTCAGTAATCTGAGTGGATCTTTTAAATGTCTGAGTCTCCAAAGTTGATATTTTCCTGAGAATTTGTTCCGAATGAATGGCTGGCTTCTGGACTAGCCTAGGACTGTTGAAGCTTTGTGTGTCTGTCAACAAACCCAGAGAGATGTTTCCTGTGGATTCCTAAAGGACAGAGCACCTGACATCTCCCTGTCTGGCGCTCTGCTGCTTTTATTGGATGATGTGTTCCCTTCAGCTACAGCATCCCTGCACTCGAACTGACCTCTCAAGGACTTTAAATTCAGTGTCTTAAGGATTCTAGTTCAAGGTCTTTTAGAGCCCCCTCCACCACCCATGTTTAGAGGCTGAAAGAGAAGGTGGTTTAAAGGTGTGCCTTCTGTCTGGGATTTCAGAAAGACCCAGCCCTTCATGTCCATCCATAGAGAAGGCAGAAGGCGGCTCAACAGAGATGTGGCCACTCTGATCTTGCAGGACCCAGAGCAGGGAGATGCGGCCAAGGCATGGACAGAACAGGTGCTACTGACAGGCAAAGCTGGTCTGAGCGGAATTGACCTGAGGTCCTTGGACTCTGGTGTGTGTGTGTGTGTGTGTGTGTGTGTGGTGTGTGTGGTGTGTGGTGTGTGTGTGTGTGTGTGTGTGTGTGTGTGTGTGTGTGGTGTGTGTGTGTGTGTGTGTGGTGTGTGTGGTGTGTGTGGTGTGTGGTGTGTGTGTGCGTGTGTGTGTGTGTGTGTGTGTGTGTGTGTGTGTGTGTGTGTGTGTGTGTGTGTGTGTGTGTGTGTGTGATGTGCTCATGGAAGCCCATTTTGGTGCCTACTGAGAATCAGACTAATGCTCATGGCTTTTCTTGCCCCTTAGGATTCTAAGCCATTGCTGCTATTTTCACCGACCAGGAAAGCTACACTTCTTCTGCAATTGACTTTCAAATACGACTTGTTACCTGCCCATCAGACCTATACAGATTTATAGCTATAATCTGGGTCTGGCAAACCACAACTTCCCATGACGTAATAAAGGCATACAGTGGCTGCACAGGGCCTCAGAATGCTTCCTAACACAGTATGAATGGCTATCAGCTCTGCTCAGCCTTTCCCAAAAGAATAAAGTTGGGGGTGGGGCTGGGGCTGGAGAGATGGCTCAGTGGTAAAGAACACTGACTGCTCTTCCAAAGGTCCTGAGTTCAATTTCCAGCAACCACATGGTAGCTCACAATCGTCGGTAATGGGATCTGATGCCCTCTTCTAGTGTGTCTGAAAACACAGTGTACTCATATAAATCTTTAAAAAAAATAAAGTTGGCAGGAGCAGTTTGTGTATACTCTCCGTTTGGCTCATTCTTCGCTCTAATGGCCACAGTTGACGTGCTCGTGACTGCTTTCGTTATTGGAGAGGCCTCTAAAATGGTTTGGCCCCAATACTTGATGATCACCTGACCAGCTATAACTCAAACTCTCAGTGACACCTTAGGAAACACTTATTTATGCTAAAAAATGAATTTAGTTATAAATTCTAGTGAACTGAAGAGATAGGTCAATGGCTAAGAGTGCATATTGCTCTTCTAGAGGACCCAAGTTCAAATCCCGGCACCCATGTCAAGAAACTTGCAACTGCCTGTAAGTGTAATTCAGGCGTTCTGATTCCCTCTTCTGGCCTCCATGCGCGCGCGCACACACACACACACACACACACAAACACACACACACACACACACACACACACACACACGCAGTAAACATACACTCTAGATAGATACAATATGTTTTGTCTCTGCTATGAAACGAATACTGTCTTCTAGACAAGAGTGTATGGGTTCGTTCCTTGTTGAATATTCTCAACCTTGCATTTGATATTTGACCTTAAAAGAAAATAATTGCCTTGAATGTTATTTGTTGCCTAAGCAGTTAAGGCAGTGTGTGTGTGTGTGTGTGTGTAGAGGCACAGGGGTGGGGAGACTTTCTGCATGTGAGGCAACCCTCCACAGATCCATAATGAACAGGGGATTTGGGTGCTAACAGTTACAGCCCAGTTCTAATCCAGGCATCTAGATTCCTTTCCCTTTGCATGCTACCTGGCTCCTGCTGTTGGCATTTGCAAGCCTTGATTGGCACTTAGATTCTTTCCAATGGGTGGGACTTAAAATCCAGAAAGCCAAAGGCTGCTTTTTCTTAGTGTGAATCCTTTACACTACACCGTGCTCTCCGCATCACGACACGGGCTGTGACTTGGTCTATCTTGTTATTCAGTCCTCACAGTCTCCATACTTCTTCACACAAGTTTCACTCTGTCCAGACAAGGACCGTTTCTTTAGAGCAGTAGTTCTCAACATTCCAAATGCTGCAACCCCTTTAATACAGTTCCTCATGTTGTGGTGACCTTCCCAACCACAAAATTACTTCCGTTGATACTGCATAACTGTGATTTTGCTACTGTTAGGAGTCGTCATGTAAATCTATGTGTTTTTCAATGATCTCGGGCGACTCCTTTGAAAGGGTCATTCAACCCAGTCAGGGATTGTGACCTACAGGTTGAGAACCACTGCACTGCTTTTGAACTGTGCTGTGCTCACTCTGTTCAGGACTATGCAAAAGAATTGGCTGATGCCTGAATCATAGTTTTCCCTTCTTGAAGTACCTAGCAGAGACTTACAATGGCTCTCAGGTCCCAGAGGGAGCACAACTACATTATATCAGCATTCAATGTCTGCGTCACTTTGGACAATATCTCCATGGCCACCAATTATCCAGACAGAATGTTACACCAGCAAACAGCTAGAAAGACTTTATAGTAAGGGAAGGCTGGCACCACTGGCCAGGCAGAGGCAGCCACATCTCTGTGAGTTCCAGGCCAGCCAGTGCTATGTCGTGAGACCCTGTCTCTAAAATAAAAATCAAAAGTAAGTAAAGTGACTATATTAAATAAGAGAATTGCCTAGATTTAATAAAGGATGTTAAGTTTTTAAAGGACAGTGTGACATCCGTTCCCTCAGTGAGTCGTTTCCAAGGTATAGATGAAAACAAACTTTGATCCACTGACTCCCACATTCCATTCTCGATCTAGTTAGTCATTCAACCCCACAGAGAGAAGCGCTTTCACTGAGGACGTTAATGGATGTGGAAACAGTGTTAGAAACAGGGCAATAGCCAGGGATTTACCTCCTGGGAGCACCAGGCGCAGTGAGGTCCTGTGAGCAGGCAGTCTGAGCAGGTTTCTGCACCACTCCAGGCACAGCCACCTAAGGGCAAACAACCAAGGATTAAAGCCCTCTCCCTTCATTCCGTTTACAGGACTAACCCTTCCTCCTCGAGCAAAGCTATATAGAAATTAATCCTCGGACGGCCAGCAACTCACATCAAAGTTTATAGCTTATATCTCCATCATGTAAGCAGTCTCTCAGACCACAACCATGTCTAACCGCTCAGTACAGAATCATCGGATTCAGCTCCAGTTCAACACCTGCCACTTAATTTCAAAAACAAGTCTGTACCCATTAAAGAGGTTTCTCGTATAAATTCAGCATTTCTGGTTCTGAATCTTCCACACTCATGATTATGACTCCCAGGTGGATGGTCTTGTTGTGTAACAAAGCAGAAAAGCTTCCGAAGTGGCTATCAGAACAACACTCAGAAGTCACATCGTTCAGGAACGCTGTCTGATCCTCCTCATTAAAATGCCCGTGAAGCCTTTGCGTTTATTTACCTTGTACCTAGAACGTTCACTGGGGGGAATGCCCTATGCCTGCCTACAGTTTGTACAAGTGCCTCAGTGGCAGGAGAGCCATCAGACAGGTCAAATGAAAAATGACTGCGGGTCTGTTTTCTGAACCAAATGACAGTTTGTCAAGCCCATGATGAGAGCGATATCCGAGAGAGCTCCGGGCTTACCTTGGACGTGATCATTCCTTCCTAGAAGTAGCAGGAACAGGCAGACCAGCTCAATCCCCATTCGGTTCAGTTTTCACTGTGCAGACAGATTAAAAATGAATTACCTTCAGGGTTACAAGACCAAAGCTGGAAGCCGTGAAAGTCTTTCTTGCAGTGTTTTTTTTTTTTTTTTTTTTTTTTTTTTTTTTTAAGTAAAACTACTTACACTGCTTTGAAAAGTAACTTGAGCTGTAAATTCGAAAGCTTTCATTAAGACTGAAATGAAAACAGAAGCTACCTGGCCAGGCAAAGAAGAAAAGCTGTGTTTAAAAGCAACTTCAACATGCGTACTTCCTCATTCGCCTTATAAGGAAGTCAGGTGTGCAATCACCGAGAAGGTGGGGAGACTCGGGTGCAGGAGACATTTTTATGTGTGAGCATTCTATTAGCTGTACTGTATCCTAGAGAGACTCGGTCTCTTCAGTGAAATGCTAATCAAGGAGCTGTCAAAAGACGGATTTAAATGTATGCTTCTTATGACAATTTTTAGTTTAAGGCAGTGAGGATGTGAAGCAAAACACCAGAACTTAAGCTAAATATAAGGAAGGCTAATTAAAAAAAAAAAAAAAAGCCAACCGAAAATACCTGAAATTTTTGGTTTTCATGTTAGAGCCTCTGCAGAGAATTCAAACGAGCTCTGGAAAATAAAAACATTATTTTACAGTCAAATTAGAAGTTAGGCAAAGGAGAACCAAACACTGTTTTCTTATCTTTCAAATTATATAAGAGGTATTTTTTTCACACGCCCAGAATTCTTATTTTTTTAAAAGTGCATTAAAAAGCACTGTATATGGAGATCAACTGGATGGAAAGAAAGCCTCAGCGTAACAACAGAAACAATGCAGGGAGAAACAATCGCAGCCAAGATTCTGAATCTGTCTCTAGAGCATTCTTCCAGGGCGGTGACGACAGAGAGCATTCGCTGGACACACAGAAGGTCCTGCGCGCCTCTTCAAGTACCAAGATCGCAAAGCAAACAAACGATTACTAAAAGCAAGGTTAAAAAAAAAAAAAAAAAAAAGGAAAGGAAAGGAAAGGAAAGCCTCCCAGCTCCCGGCTTGGCACATAGGAATCATTTATTTGTATTATGAATGACAGCTCAAAATGTGTGCATTCTACAGGTAAATCTTCAAGGTTCGTATCCCCCGCCCCCTCTCCCCCACCCTCCCTTCAGGGGCCTTTCAGGACCTGTAGAAACTGTGAGAGGTAAGAATCAAATACTCTGTCACTCTAAGCCGTCTGACCTTAGGCAGGCTCCTTTATGTCTCAGCTCAAGGCCTGGGAGACTATCTTTTGAAGGTATGTTTCCAGGCAGGCGTGAGAAACCTGGAAAGAGAAGAAAACAAATTATAGTGTACTCAGATTTTTTTTTTCTTCTTCCCAGCAGCCTATAGTCTGTTTTCAACTCTGTCATATACGCAATCCAGGAAGAAAACAGAAAGATTCCTGCAGTAAGAATCCAGATCAGAGAGCTGAAAGATGAGACTTTGAGAGAGAGGAAAAAAAAAACAGAGTGTGAAATGTGTGCCTGCATTCGAAGGATGTTGGAACCATGATTCTCTGTCTATGATACTGCCGCCATTTTTAAAACCCATCGGCAAGTGTTTTCTGAGCATTTGTGTCAGATATGCTCTTTTAAGATAAATTTTTAGTTGACATAACAATGGAGTTCAACCTTAGGGTAGAGTGTGGGATTCCAATGATTGCATATAACATGATCGGGTCACTGGCATATCTATTACCCCAGAAACACCATTTATCATGCCATATATATTATATATGCATATAATTTCTTTGGGAAATGTTTGAATGTTTGAAATCCTCTGTGATAGCCATTTTTAAATATTCAATAAATTATTGTCAACCAAAGTTGTCCTGCTGTGTTTTAGAATAGTAGATGCTATTCCTCTTCAAACGGCATATTGGTGCCCAGTAGCCAACAACTCTCCACCCCTCTCTCCCATCCTTTTCTGGATCCACTCTTTCTTTTGTTCACTACATTTTTGTTCTCAACTATTGTGTGTGTGTGTGTGTGTGTGTGTTATGTACCTTTGTGTGTTTGTGTGAGTGTGTGTGTGTGTGTGTGTGTGTTTGTGTGTTCTTCTTTCTTTGAACCTGTGGAGTCAGATCCCCACTTAATTCACTGGTAATTTATGCTGGTTTTTCTTTTATTGGGGTGTGTATGTGTGTATGGCTGTAGGTGTATGTGTATGTGTGTGTGTGTGTGTGTGTGTGTGTGTGTGTGTGTGTGTATGGCTGCTGGTATACCATCTGTGATAGCATGAGGGTAAGAAGACAACTTTGAGGGGGGGGGGTTGGTTCTGTGCTTCCTGTTGAAGCAGGCTCTCTTTCACAGTTTCTGTTGCTGGCCAGGCCAAGAGCCTTCAGCCCATATCTCTGCCTTCCATTTTACCACAGGAGTGCTGGGATTATAGGTGTATACACCCCACTACATCCAGCTTTTATGTGGATTCCAAGGATCAGAATTATGTGACCAGGCTTGTGTGGCTAGTGCTACGGTCTGCTCAGCTATCTCCCCAGGTGGGTAGTTTCTGTTTCTGAGAAAACTCTGTACTGTTTCCCCCCAGTGCAGATATTACTCTTTTTTTTTTCTTTTTTTTTTTTTTTTCCGGAGCTGGGGACCGAACCCAGGGCCTTGCGCTCGCTAGGCAAGCGCTCTACCGCTGAGCTAAATCCCCAACCCGCAGATATTATTCTTTAAATTAAAAAATACGTGTTATTTATTTTTATTTTATTGTGTAGATGTTTGCTTACTCGTATGTACTGTGTGCTCACTACCCGAAGAACCCAGAAGAGGGTATTAGATCTTTTGGAACTGAAATTGCAGACAGTTGTGAGCCGTCAGGTGGGTCTAAGATACAAACCGAGGTCCTCTGTAAGAATAGCAAACGCTCTTAACTACTGAGCCATGTCTCCAGCCCCAGGGGTTCTTGAAGCAGAGGCCATGTGAGGAAAATGAAATGAAATGAAACAAGTGTTTTGTTCAGACAGCATACATTTTAGGGTGCATCAGTGAGGGAAAGACAGGGACCTGAGCTGTGTAATAAAGCCGGGTTAAAGGTCAGAGTGTTTTCCTAATTAGGGAAGTCAAGAGAGTTTTTCTGATGCTTGCTGAGCCCATTATGAAAGGGGTGTTTGTGGGGGTAGACATGGTGCTAGTCGGGACTAGGCTGTTGATAGGTGAGTAGAGAGGCACCGCCGGGATTCAGGATAGATTTGGAAATGAACTGTGTTCAAGGATTAAGTGTGAATATGAAAGGAAGAAACGTGTATGGCCCGAGAAGCTGGGTGGCACTTCTTGCGACTGAGAGGTTAGCGAGGGGGAAGCAGCTTTCATACAGAAGACGAGCATCAAGAGCACGATTGTTTGAGATCCCGTGAAAGCAGCCAGATTTCGAAATCTGGAACTCGGGGTGATATCAAAATACAAAGCATAGAACTGGATACATCACTGCGGACTAACGCTATGGGGCTGAAGGCATTCAAATACAGGGGTCTGAATAAGATCCCGAGAAAGTGAGCATGGGTGAGGAACAGCTCCGGGCCTGGACCTAGCTGTATCTATCAGTGAAGTGGGCAGCACAGAATAAAGGAAACTGCTAACTAACACACACTCCATCTTGCCAAGGAGGAAGTGTCTTTGTTACAAAACAATTCCCTGACTATCTGTCATGTTTCAACTCTTCTTGCTGGCAGAGGCGAGGGGTGCTTTTGTTCTCCACCCTAGGCATGTTTAAGACAGAGTCTCTCTTTAAGGCCAGCAGAAAATTGTTTAGAGCTTTGAACACTTCAGATTGTGTCTCTGTCTAGATTAAGGGGCAAGAGTGTGCTTACAGCTTGCAGAGAGAGAGAGAGAGAGAGAGAGAGAGAGAGAGAGAGACAGAGACAGAGAGACAGAGACAGAGACAGAGAGAGAGAGACAGAGAGAGAGAGACAGAGAGAGAGAGAGACAGAGACAGAGAGAGAGAGAGAGAGAGAGAGACAGAGAGAGACAGAGAGAGAGAGAGAGAAAATACTTGCTGACTGCCCATTATGAAAGGCTTTCTGTCTTGGAGGCCAGTCTATACCATCTGTAGGCATCTCTTTCCTTTTGCTTTCCTTTTGTGGTGTCTTGGGAGAACTGAAGTCGGGAGATAGATAAAAAGACGTGCTGATACTCTGGCCATTCCTATGGCTGCAAGCAATAAAGTCCTTTATCTCTGACACAAACATATCTCGTCCCAGTCAGTACCCATGAGTCCATGACAGACTTGGCAGTACATAGAAACCCTGGGGGCCCTTCAGCCCTTCCTGGTTTGTGACAATCTCCTCAAGTCGTGCCTCTTTCTTCACATTGAACATGTAGCTTTTCAACATTGCTTTGGGCGAAAAGATCTTGCATCCGCTAAGGTTGCCCCAGGTGTCTTAGTCTGAACAGCGATGCCCATCTCCAGAGGCATCCCAGGCTCCAGAGCTGTCTGCTCTCAAACCCCTCGGGATGCCAGTGTCAGTCACCATGGAATTGGCACCAGGGCTGTCTGCATAGCTTTCGAACTGCCCTGTCTCTAGAATTTTTGCCGAGGTTCTATCTGCCACCAAACCCCTCTTCTTCTTGCAAGACAGTAGAGCTACTCCTCAGCCTCTTTTGTGATTAAGAGCTCTAGTGACTGCACTTGCAAATGAAATGCCATCCAGATGCAGGCATTGAGGTCCTGGGGAGAATTGGGAAAACCCAGTTACGCTTGTGAAATTGAATACCTTGAATTGCATTAGACTTTTAATATAGTGTTTCATACAAACATTTCCATCCCAGTCAGGAGAATTGCAATTACCCGGGGATATTTATTTTTGTGTTCCCAGTAGTCGCCCTCTGATATTCATGCCGTCCTTGCTTTCCAGGCCTGTGCACTTGGTCCCTGATGCTTGCAGGTCTGTGTCTGCCTCCCACCCGCCCAGGTTGGCTCACTGCTCTCCGTCTCTGAGAGACTCTTGGGCCTCTCAAGTTCTCATTTCCCATGTACGTCCCAGAGCATCCCTTACCACTGCTTTTACTTGTTTGACTACTGCTCTCTCTCTCTCTCTCTCTCTCTCTCTCTCTCTCTCTCTCTCTCTCTCTCAACTGTGACGGTATTTTTTAAGCATTAATTACAGAACAAACGTGTATTGAGTTCTTACTGTGCAGCAGGACAGAATTGTATCTAGTCCATCTTTCTGTTTCCAGTGAGTAGCACAATGCATGACACTTCATAAGTAGTCAGTTACGTTTATGGGGCAGAGTAATGAAATGCATGTTTTCATTGCCTAGAGTTTCACCAGCAGCAGGGCAGCCACTCGAGAGATAATGAACGACAGTTGAGCAAACGAATGGCTGTTTGGGAGGGTACAGAATAGAGCCAGGGGAAGGGACATTATGCTCCCTGCCATGACTGTGATGAGAACTGTCAAAAGGCTTCTTATGCAGAGAACAGAAAATGAAGGAGGGACTGAAGAGAAGACAGAGTAGAAGGGGGTTTGAGAAAATACCCCTTTCACCGGGTCCACATTGATGCTGGTCTGAATATCATATTCCAAGCTGTAAGGTACAGGGAGGTTTGCTCTTGCTTCCTGAAGATGCAGTTCCCAGTTTCCTGCCCTCAGAAAGAAAGGAACACAGCCTTCTGTGAATCTCCTACAAGCAGAGATCCCACTAGTTTGAGTCCTGAAGGAAACTTTGTCCCTTAGCCAAGCAGGTCATTTCCCTCTGTATCTTCAGGAGAAAAGTGTCATGACACCCGCAGACCCTGAAATCATGAAGGTACCAAGCCTATGCTATGATTGTTCCTGTATTTAAGTCCCAGATCTCACGCCTTCCCTGCCTTAAGCAGCCACACATGCCATGGCTCTAACTGTGCGGATTTCTGTTCCGTTCTCATAGTTTCTCAACATAGACTTTAGCTGCCATGGCATACAATATTTTTTCTGTCCCTACGCTGAGAACTTTCGCCTTTTCTACTTAAAGCAAGTCTTCATAGCTCCACTCCCCCATCTCAGTTCTGGTATCACCTCACCTATTCTTTGAAGGCATTTTTTTTTCAAGTAAAATAAGAATTTCTTGAATACAATTCAGTAGCACTGTGACAGCCGGAAGCTGATATAACCAAGAGGGATAATGAACAAGTAGCACATTCTAGACTGATATACTCAACAAAGGGGCCATTCAGGCTCTGGGCAGGAAGAAGCGAGATGGTATAAGATTTTACTTCTGAAAGTCTCGGTACTGAAATCTTGAATTGTATTTATTTCCAGAACTTTCCATTTAATAGTTTTATACTGTGGGTTGACTGTGTGTAACTAGAACCTTAGAAAGACAAACTACAAATGGGTGAGTATAGGGGAAATACCATATGCAGCTATAAGAGGGAGATCAGGAATCTTGTGATGAAGAGTAAAGCTGGCAAGGGGGATTGGGGAGAGAGGTACACAAACACAGCAGGCTGGAGGGAACACACCTCTTTCAGAGGGAATCCATAGTTATGTGAAATCCAAAGGCAAAGGAAAGATACCAAGTCAGAGATGAACATCGGAATGAGGTCATCAGTAGTAAAAGGCTCTGAGCCACATACATGGACAAAGACCATCAGGTCCCCAAGCTCACTCTGCTGAGAGGAAGCCATGAGGGTTCTGAGGGCACCAATGCTCTTGTAGGTTCATCTCACTAAGGCTCGGCTCTTCTTAGCTTTCCCAAGCACCCTTTCTCTGTTGGAACAACAAATCTTTCAGAAAAAAATCTCCACTTAGTGTAGGTGACTAAATCTTTGTATTTCTAACAAAGATCCTGCCACACTGTGTACACTTTCAGTCTGGGTGGCAAAAGCTTATAGAACACTGCCATGACATTTGCTTAGAGCCAAGCCTGGAGGTTCTGACTACATTTGAGAGTTTAACCCTCTTCAAAGAGTGTGAGTTAAGAGGTGGACCCACAGCTGGTCTTTATTCAGAAGGGTAGAAGGAAGTCCCCGACTTCGGGAACCTGCATTAACTAGTCTGACTCACTGTGTTTAGCTTCGGCCCAGCCATTCATTCAAATCAAAGATGGCTGTCTGGAACCCCTAGCCTGCCCTAACACTCATGAAAACACTCCCAGAATGGGAAGTGTGACGTAACCTGGAAGGGGAAACCAACTGGATCATGGGAGCCTTAATAATGACTATTGACTTAGGCTAGCTCCTGCTTTATTTAAGTGCCAGTGACACATCTCCTTGGGTTGTTTGGCTGTTTTTTTTTTCCCCCTGTGAAAATATTTGATGGAAGTTAGAAGACAATGTAAACGACAGTGCTGTCTCTGAGTCTGCTGTGGAGACACCGCATGCAGTCTGTGTAGGAGTTGTTTGCAGACTTCCCTGGCTCATTTGGGTGTGGGTAACACAGAGTCATGCAAGTGGATATCTTTGTCTTCAATTTTAAGACCTTTGTAAAAATTGTTTTTGAAAAGGGATATGTTTAGACTTCTTGCCATCCTCCCATTGTGGGCACAATGTCCACAATGTATTAAGCACAAAAATGTCTTTTGACCTAGACCACACAGTTTAGGTAAGATTTATATATTTTTTAATTTGGTAGAACACACGTGGCAAACAAGCTACCATTTGAAACATTTCTAAGTATACATCCAGTGGCAATGAATCTATAGCATTAATTATAATATAATCCAGTGGTAATAAGTACATTTCACAAGCTATACAATTCTTACCAAAATCTGCTTCAAGACCTCTTTCATTACCTTTACCATTCCCCTAGAAACCCCTGTTCTATTGTCCATCTCTAAATTTAACTATTCAAGACTCACTCTGTGGTTTGTCCTTTTGTGACTGTCTTATATCACTTAGCATAATGTCCTGACACTTCATCCATGATATAACCCATGTCAGAGGACAGTCCCTTTGAAGGCTGAGTGTCCTTCTGTTGTACATATGCATAGGAGACATTTTGTTGACCCATTTAGTTAGAAATGAAATTTTAGGCTGTTTCTGGCTTTTGGCTCTTGTGAACAGTGGTGGTATGTATGTTAGTGTTCGAGTACCTGCAGATGGCTCTCCAGACTTTAGTTCCTAGATGATGAACTAATAATAACTTTTGCCTTTCAGGATATCAGGGAAGACTGACTTATACCATTTTGAGATGGATCCAGGCTTTCATAGGGGCTGAGATTATGATACTTCAAGAAAAGAATGCAAAACTGGAAGTAAAAAATGGATTTGTTAATCACAAATAAGACAAGAAAAGTCTTGACAAGTTGCCAAAGGCTTGGAGACAGCAGTGCTCTTGATCAGTTTGCTCTTCCTTGACGTCACCTCAGGCAATTCACCAGAAATCTTTACCTAGAATCTGTTCCCTTCTCATCTGGAGCCACTTCTAGTTCCCAGTAACTCCAGGAGCCTATGGGAACTGGCAGGCTGAGCTTAGACTCCATCCACGTCATGGTAATCCCCATCTGCTTCACTCAGGGTCTGTGCCTACTGAAGCCGGTGTTACTGAATGCTTACCAAGTACCAGACACGACTACACTGTTCATTTGTTTGCTTCATTTCATTCATACCCCAAAAGAAAAATCCCATACAGGCGATTTTATACCCATTTACTGGATAAAGAGAGTGAGACCCAGGGAAGCTATCCAAATGCCTCTGCTACTCTTGGGGCAGAGCCTTGAACATAGGCCACTTCCCCCCGCTCCCCGCAGAGCTCAGCATCTCTGTGCAGATAAGAGACGATTATGAAATCATAAGAGTATCACAAAAGAGATGTCAACAAGAAGGGAGGCTTTAAATGTGCCTCTGTGTCATTAGGTTTCTTGTTCTACTCTGGCCTACTCTGCATCCATCTGTCCTTTGCTTTCTGCATCTTGAGGGTCATTTACACTGCTGAAAATGAGTCAAGGCTGCTGTCCTGGACTGCGAGATTCTTTCTATCCCTTCTCTGTGTGAAGTTTAGTTCAAACCACTTGAACAAAATGAAACAAACCATGATGGCCTCTTAGGGGAAGCTGCAGCCACTGGTAGGCAGCCAGGCACTGAGTGCAGCCTGGTACCTTCTGGGCTGGGAGATGTCTAAGAACTCAGGCCTGGTGCTTGCCTGCCACCTGCCCACTCTGGAGCCCAGCAGGCACTCAGGGAATCCTCCTCTGAGCTAGCTGAGCATCCGAGACTTAGGCAGCCTTCTGCCTCAGAAATCAGAGATTACTTTGAAGACTAAGCTCTTTCTGGATTTTTGCTTGTGAAATAAATTCAAGATGAGATAAAAAAGAAAGAAAGGAAGAAAGAAAGAAAGAAAGAAAGAAAGAAAGAAAGAAAGAGAGAGAGAAAAGAAAATACCACCGAGTAGAAGTTTATTTTGACTGCCCTCTGAGGAGACCCATCATGTGCTTTCCCCTAGTTCCACCACACCTCCATATTTTTTCTACCTATGATCCAAGCAAATGGTTTGCTATGGCAAGAAGTTCATGTCAATAAATAAACACTGTGAACCTGGTTTATTCTCAGCTTGCAAGCATGATAGGCATTCCAAACCTTTTTATTCCAATTGATAAATCCAACCGAGAGTCAGGATTCCTCAATTTTAAACTATATACATTTCTCAAAACTATATATATTTCAAAACTATATATATATATTTCAAGACCATATTATATTTCAAAACTATATATTTTTCAATATATATAATATATATATATCCAGACTGTCTATTATTATTGAAATTAATAGACCAAGCATCATTGCGAGTTCAAAAAAATAGATTCTCATTTATTTCTTCTTCCTTTAATTAATTAGCTAACCATTGAGATTACAACCCACACAGAGAACTGTCCTGGGAATACAGTGCAAATTAAAACTGACAAAGCACCTGCCACTCGGAGTTTATAGTGTGAGAGACAAAATATACACAAAGATAACAAGAGGTGGGAGGCAAAAGCTAAGAAACAGCAATGAGTTAATCAGAGTTCTTGTGGAAGACCAGAGAAGAATCTCTTCTGGGTATAATTTAGACAGAGCTTAGAGGGAAGAAAGAGGTACGTGGCTGCCATGGGAAGACCGTGACTAGGCTGTTGGGAGAAGAGAAGAAAGGCTGGGGTGTTTTCTGTGGATAAGTCTATAGCAGGAGACAGGCCACAGGGAGCCAAGAGCCCAAGAGCCACAGCCAGGAAACTACATTTATATTTTGCATGAAAAGGGCAGCTTTTAGGGAAGTTTAGGATGTGTTTTGAAGAGATCACTCTGAGTAGACTGCAGACTGTAGGTAGAGTTAGCATGGATGGAAGCCAGGAAGCTCACTGGAGGCTGTTTCAACAGTGGAAGCCAGAGGTGATGAGTGCTTGGCTTGGACTGCAGTGGAAGTAAAGAAACTAGTGAGGAGTGCTTGCATTCTGTATCTATACCCAAGGTTGACCAGATGTATAGATGATTGCTTGTGGCTGGAAGAGAAATGAAGTGAGCAAGAATTGCTGGAACAGTATGAAGGGCCCACCAGATGACCTCACCATCTCCATCAGCGTTTTCAAGGTCAGAGAGAAATGACATTGTACCCATCCATCATCAAAGTCAGAGTGAGGTCTGATATAGTCTAGTGACTTGGGGAGCCATGAGCATTGCGAAGGGGATTGCAAGGTAGAGCCAGAAGAGTCTAGGTACAGCAGGCAAGAGCTCTATAGCCAGACTGCTCACATGCTGTGTAAATGTTCCTTCAGCCCAGTAAAAGTCAGATTAGCTAGTGTCTTCAGTTCTGGAACTTTCCGAGCACCTGAAGAATAAAAGAAAATTTGAAAAATCCCATTGGCCTCAGGATCTTCCATGGCTGTGCTGGTAGACTAGTAGGGATTAGTTTTGATAGAAAAATAGTCTCCCCGTTTACTCAATATGTCAATCTATTTAGTATGTAGGCTAAAGGTTATATAAATGTGTATGATTCTTCATTAAGCCAGTATGAGGCAGGTGAGGTTGGTAAGCTTATGCTAAACTGAGTTTAAGGTGGAAGAAAGTCAAACTTCTTCTCTCCTTAAAGACAATTTATATAATTGTGACATGACAAAAAAACTTTTTTTTGAGACAGGGTTTCTCCATGTATCCCTGACTGACCTGGAACTCAACTCTGTAGACCAATGTGGCCTTGAGCTCAGACATCCACCTGCCTCTGGAGTACTGGATTAAAGGTGTGTGCCAGCACTGACCATTATGGGAGGTTTTGAGGGAGCACCTTTATGTACTGCAATCTCTCTTGTCTAATGGCTGCTTTGCATGGAATGCCTCTTGTTCTCTATCCTAATCTAAAGTCCCCTTCTCAGCACCTTCACCAAGACAGCTGTTGAACCCAGGCGTAAATCAACCGAAGGCTCGATAGGAATTCAACATTAAAGTAAGGAAAGGGAGAATGTGATTTTTTTTTTTTTTTTTTTTTTTTTTAGCTAAGCCTTATTGTGTATCCCAGGCTGGCTCTGAACTCTAGATCCTTCTGCCTTAGCTGATGCTGAGATTACAGGTGTGCACCGGCATACCCAGTAACAATAGTTTTGTACCAACAAGTTCATTAAAAAATTTAAAGTTAGGGCAAAAAAAAAAAAGCTTTCTGAGAGAAGAAAATTGTTCTCACTGTGAATATTCCGGAAGGTGTGTGTGCATAATAGTGGGTGAGAGCCACGTACTTCCATGTATTGAAATATCATAAATCTTAGGTGTCCATAGACTCAGTAACACGAGGAACACAGTGGCCAGCCCTTTTGCCAGCTCCGGCGTCGGCAGATTGTTGGACATCTTTTGCACAGCATCAGCTGGTCTTGAAGTGATTTAGGGTCTAAACTTTATGCAACCAAAGATGAGGAGGACGGGATTTTAAACTGGCACGATGATTTATTTTATGAATGCCGTTGACAGAAGTACCCGGTCTCCCAAACTGTGTTCTAAAGAAAGCTGCTAATCCTCACCCTCATAATGAACTGTGCCATAGTTTATTTAATATAGCCTATTAAATCCCCTCATCAGAAAGTCATGGTACCCATTAATCTAGTAAACACTCCAAAACGCTCCACAGGGAAGAAAATTGTTAATCTTTGTTTAACAGTTAAATAGGAACCTGCTTTCCCGGGGAAAGCACGTGGTTTTTGACATCCCTGAATCCCTTTCACCTAATATAATCTCAGCTTTGCTGGAAGAGGGGGCCCATGTCTGAGATCATTGGGACCTTACTGAGCCTACTGTCAAGGCAACCCAGAATCCAATAGAAGTTGCCGCACAGCTGTCAGATTTCATAAGGAAGCTTTGCTCCTGTCTTCTGAATGCATCGTCTCCTCAAAGACTCCCCTGACAGGCTTCCTGGAGGGAAAGGTTCTCTGAGAGAAGTTCAGAGGGCAAGTCTATTTTAGGGATAGTGCAGATATAGCCTCTGTTTAAAAAGGCCCAACACTACATTTTCAGTGTGAATGACCCAGTTGGATTCCCCTGTGAAACAGGCCCCAAACTATCATTATTTTCCATCGATTTTTTTCCCCTTCTCTGAACAGAGGACCCCAGTTTTTGCTGTGTCAGCATTTAGCCTGACCCTTTCGGGCACATCCCTAAGTTCTCATTTCCGTCCACCTACCTATCTGGTTTGCAAAGGGTCCAGTAGAGTACTTCTCTGAAGGGTACCACCTTCCCTTCTTGGAGTAGGATCCCTCCTGCCAGGTGAGGATACTGGAATATATTTCATATTTGTTCTCATCGAGCTGTCTGAATCCCGTACTGTGGGTGGCCTTGGCCACACAAGGCAGGAACACTCTTGTTCTGGGTCTCTCCTCTCATCATACCAACTCTCTTAAGAGCACCTTCACTTCTTACAGTGACCGATCGCTGCTTGGATTTTAAAGGTTGTCATCAATTCAGTCTCATCTTGGCATGTTCCTACATTGACGTGGTTTTATCAAAGATCCTCTCATTGCCGTGGGAATCGAAGGAATATATAAGGTCTGTGTTGTCTGTCTACCTTATTGGACTTCAAAGCAGTTAAGAAAGGATCACCACGGCTTATTTGGTTTTCTAAGTAAAATCTGAGATAAAATGTATGTGTGTGTGTGTGTGTTTAATTGAATTCAGTAACAGATCGATGTAAAGAAGCAGACAGATCATGTTCAAGGGTAGATTTGTGGCTTGCAGTTTTCCTTTTCTTAAAAAATTTATTTTTCTCAGACAAAGGGCAAACTAGATCTGAATCCTTTGAACAATATGCAAATAGTAGGATGGTTGACATCCACTTGAAAATATCTGATATCCAAGAATCACACCAAGAGGTATTTGATTTAGTTTTACTTATCTTTGGAATGAGACAAAATTATAGTTAAAGCAATATCTTCAGGTAATTTACTTCACAAATATAGGGCCATCTTATTTTTAAAAATCAACAGTCTGTCTTAAGACATGTCTTATTGTGTGCCTGGCACCTTCTAAATCTTTATCATACTCTAGGCTGACACACATTTCCCTACTTAGAGATACCTGGTATAATGTTTTTAGTTCAGTGACTTCATATATGGATTTCTGACAAAACCCACTTCCACGTTCCCTATTTCCCTTTATTATTAACTTCTTCTGGTTTGTACAGTTTTTACAACTAAGCAACTAAGGCCAGTTACATTGGTTCTCTGACAGCCATACTTCGTTCAGATTTCCTCGTTTTTATCTTACCCCTTTCTGTCTACGAATCCTTGCTGTCATGCTTTTAGGTCCTTTTGTGGATTCTCTCCATTTCATTGAAGAATAAGTGAGGCACATGTGGAGGGTAAATAGTTCACCAAGGCTTCCTAGCTACTTACTGGGGATGCTGGCCTCAAATTAAAGCAGCCTAAGCATACGGCTAACCTTTGTGTTGACGTATCGTCACCTTAATGGTGCTATTTCAGGTTGAAGCACGTGGTTTTCTGGCAGTTCTGGCAGGCAGGTTAGCAGAGTGATGTGCACAACTGATCTGGTGGCTTCACTGAAGTAGAAAACCCATTTATATAAGCAGTTTGCAACAGAGGAACAGTAGGCCTCTGGTTCTTGGGCCTTGAAGAGCTTCTGGTCATCACAGGAGGCTTACAAAACAGAAATTGATTCTCCTTCTGGAGGCTCTGAGTGGGCCCTGGGCCTCTCCCCTATCTCCAAATGACCCCCAACAATCCTTGGCTCCCTGAACTTGTAGATGTGTCTCTCAGATGCCTCCTTCACATGGGTTTTCCTTCTCTGTATCTCCCTCCTACATGGACTCCTGGCCACTGAAGTGCTGACCCTCTAAAAGATCCAGGATGCTGTCCTCTCAAGGGGACCCTTAGTTCTATCTTTTCCTGGTTTACATCTAAAAGACCGTTTTCCAAATAAGACTCCATTCACAGACATCGGGAAGTTAGACATAGCCTCTAGATACAACCACTACTCGACCCATTACAGAGATTAGTAAATCACATTGGCTTGTTAGGAGGAGTAAATGAGACAAGATTATATAAGAGACCTGCATAGAAGGACTGTTTTGAGTTTTTATTATTATTATTATTATTATTATTATTATTATTATTATTATACAAGTTCGCTCAATATACAGGTGTTAGGTTGGGTGAATTATCCCAAATAAAATCATCCCACACATCCATGACTAGTTAGTATGTCTACCATACTAGTTAGTATGTCTACCTTATCGTATTAACATTAGTCTGGTTGTCTATTTTTTCAGTTCTTCCAGGAATTTTATAGGGCCATTCTAGCTCTGGTCTCTCTCTCTCTCTCTCTCTCTCTCTCTCTCTCTCTGTGGGTTGTGTATGTGTGAGAATGTGTGTGTGTCTGTCTGTCTCCTCTCTCTCTCTCTCTCTCTCCTCTGTCTCTCTCTGTCTCTCTCTGTCTCTCTCTGTCTCTCTCTGTCTCTCTCTGTCTCTCTGTCTCTCTGTCTCTCTCTCTCTCTCTCTCTCTCTCTCGGGTGTGTGTGTGTGTGTGTGTGTGTGTGTGTGTGTGTGTGTGTGTGATAGAGCAGGGTAGAGAATACTCTCCATCAACATCAAGACTTTTCCCTAAGGACATTTGTCCAAAAAGACAAGCTTTTGAAGCTTACAAGGGTTCCGTTCATCAAGCCAGGAAACAGGATGAATGCTTTTCCTGCCTTGCATTTCCGTCCTGCAGAAAACAGCTGGCCAGCTCAGCTGCTCCCTGCCCTCGGGACAGCCTCTGAGGTCACTGGTTGCAGCACTTCCGGTTTGTGTTCAGGATCTTTATCTGAGAGGCAGAATTCCAGCTTGGTACTAAGGGACAGGCTGGTCTCCACCACACTGCACTGAGCTGTTACTCCACCCACTGCCTCTGCTGTCTCTGTGGTCTTTTCCTGGCAGCCTCAGGACTCTGAGCTGGCCAGGGCGAATTCCTTCTGCATTTGTCAGAATCTTAGAATGTCAGGGCAAGCAGAGAACTTCATGAAGTTCTCACCGTTGCCTCTCCATTTCTTCCTCTCTTGAGCAGACATGCATTAAACATTCACTCCCATAAGGCACCTAGACAGCAGGCAATGTGCAATATCAAGCAGGCTCAAAGGGCAATGAATGTGCTGAAGAAGGGCTCTCAGCCTGAGTAGATGTTTGCTTGTATAGTCTCCAGTAATCATTGACAGCTTATATTTTGCCTGGAAACATTTTAACATATCTGATGGCCAGCTACTGACAGAACTTACTGGGTCTATGATTTTGTATCTTCATTTTCAACCATCCTACTTTGAAACTAACTAAACTTTTTTTTTCTACTGTGGCAGCAAACTGCTGTAAAAACAGTAGCTCCTGCAGCTGGCACCAAGAGAAGTCCAAGGTATTTGCCCTTCATTTGTTGTCCACATGTAGCATCCTGTCAAGTCACAGTGGACCTTTAGGCTGACATTGACCCTGTTATCTACAGTGCTACTAAAGAGGTACATGTGTTGCAGAAATGAACGTTTGCTTTTTTATTTTCATAACTGTGTTCCATCTTGTTGGTTTTTAATTATGATATATATTTTTATTTTAGAATTTAGAGACGTTTCATTTTCATTAGATTGTTAATGGGGTCTAGGGAAGGATAGCAGTTATGCAAACTGAAGACCCCTTTTTTTGGAGGGGGGTTTCAGAGTAGGACAGAGTATTTGGTATAATGTGGTGTTGGTAGTGTTTCATATTTAGAAAGGTGTAGTCAACTTCTTTGGGAAAAGTTTTCAATTAGCAATAATCGCGCCTCGGATAAACCTCATTGGCTACGATACTGCCACTGCGCAAAGCTCGTAGTCAACTTCTTTAAAACATTTTTTTTTAGCATAAGTAAATTCCTTAACTCTTGAGGCTGTGAGTTCCAGGCACAGTTCACTTTTATTGCACATCCACTAGGGTCTAGTGTTTCTAAAGAAAAGTATACAAGAAACAAGGAAGTGCCTCTTCACATTTGAACATGTGCGCATGCATGAGGGTTTTTGTTTTTTTTTTTTTTGTTTTGTTTTGTATTACAGTTCCCTACTTAACATACTTGAATTGTTGAATTCCGTATAGGGTAACCAAAAGCAGTTTACTTTTGACTCTCTTTGATATTTAGTTTGACCGATACTACCAGAACTTTCTGAATCGCAAAGTTAAAAGAGACTCAGAGGTTTGAAAAGTTGCAGAAATATGTCCTGACAAAAATTTTGAAATTGAGAATAGAAACCTCTAGCTGGCTGGGCACACACACCTTTAATACTAGCGCTTGGAGGCAGAGGCAGGTGAATCTCTGTGAGTTCCATGACAGCCTGGGCTACAAAGTGAGTTCCAGGACAGTCAGAGCTACACAGAGAAACCCAGTCTTGAAAATACAAAAAAGAAGGTGGAGGAGGGAAAAGGAAGGAAGAAAGGAAGGAAGGAAGAAGATCGAAGCTTCTTAATGAAAAAAGGGCTCATTTTTTTTTCATTTGACTTTCATATCTTCATTCCAGTGTGACCCACTGATTACTGATAGTGAGTCACACTTGAATATCCACACACCAGCTGGTGAGTTAACATCTTAAATGAATTGTATACAACTCTGGCCAGGCTGCCCACCCCTCCCTTTGGGAACAATACCATTTTTATTCATCAAAGTTCAGGAAAAAGACTATTCCGTTGAATAAATCTGTTTCATTTGTGGTTACTGCTGTTTTTCTTTAAATGATTAGATGGGACAAATAGAGTTTCTCTTTATGAGAAGAAAACAAAATCACAAAGTTGGAAATCAGTTGATTTAGCCTCCCGTCTCTGCTCATTGAATAATGGATGTGTTGCTAAAAGAAATGGACAAAATTACACACACACACACACACACACACACACACACACACACACACACACACGTTAGAAGTATGACATTTTAAAAGAATATCAAGACCACATCATGGGGTGGGGCACCAGCAAATGGAAAACTTTCTAACTCTCTGAGACAGAATCTCCCCTCCCATTTTGTCCCTGGATACACACATTTCATACCCTTATCTTACAAACCTGTTTCAGGAAACGAAAACAGGGTGACTTTGAGCAAGCAACTAATAATATTTGTAATTCCTTGTTTTCAACACCCCCCACCCTCCTCAAATGGCAGTTACAAATCTTCTACTAATGAAATGCTTTCCATCACCCCAACCAAAGTGGCCTATCAGTGTCATGATCCCCATTCACGTGTAGGTGACTTAAGTATCTTTAATCCATTTCAAGGAGCCCAAGTGGTCTTACCACCCCCCACCCCAGCCTTGTTCTTGAACTCACACATACACAGCTGGCTCCTGTAATGTTCTTACGGGTGGACGTTCAATTTGTGATGACACCTTACAACCTACAGAACAAAATATAAAACCTAACAGCCTTAACCTAGTGTTCTTCAGAGCCTCCCAGAGCTTTACTGACTTACTGTGAAGGCTATCCCAGAAAACGGTCTCCTGATTACACATTTCTATCCTATTTCCCAACAACCCATTTTTTTTTTTAAACCAATCCCTCTGCACGTCCTTTCCTTGACTGGAAATATCTGCATATCTCCACAGAGGTACTTTGATCTTACAAACACTGTACATTCTTAACTGCCCAATTCAAGATCCAATCTCTTTACTGTACCCTGAGGTCCTAACACCCGTCCTATATGAACCCCAGAGCCCCGAATATATTGCTTGTTTGGGATTTACTGTGGACTCTTTTGAAGTCGTGACATGTATAGTTTAACACAATTATATTTCAATTTCTTCCTATTGAGAACTAACACCATTCCAGTCACATAGTAGGCATTCAATAAACCCAGGGCCTGTCATGTATTGATTACTTGATTTCTCTGCCTCATAGGTTTTCTTACTGTTAGCATGAGAATAGTTGAAATTTAACATGGCTGATGGATTGAGAAAGCAAAACAGAACTATCCCCCGTAGGGTAACCAAAGCAGTTGACTATTGATTCTTTTTGATGTTGAGTTTGGCCGATACTACCAGAACTTTCTGAATCACAAAGTTAAGAGAGACCCCCGAGGTTTGAAAAGTTACAGGAAACTATACAAGCACACTGTTCTCTTGGCCACTGGTTTCCAGACCTGGGCATCTCTTCCAAGTCTGATGTTGTAGCCTGTGCTACTTGCTTGCCTAGCGGAATATGGGAGGAGGCAGTCTCAGTCTGTCTCCTTCCCAGGTTCTAGGTAGTATGAACCTGACAACGAGAAAAATGTTAATTTTGGTCAATAGCAGGCTTGGCATGGCTTGGCCTGCCCCTGCCCTGAGCCAAGTCCTTTTCTTGCAGCTGGCTCTGGGCTAGGGACAATTAGATGTGCACCTGGAGGGTGAGAGGAGGCAGGGCTGGGGTAATAAGACCATTCACACTGCCCTTGCACCAAATTCATAGATCCAGAGAGCAACCAGAGGATCAGTCATCTGCAGATGAGTAAAAACTGTGGGAAGGGCCGGATTGTTCATTTGTGCTCCTGGTAATGATGGATATCACAATAGAGCAAGCCCGAGGTTCCTGACTCCTCATGTCCCGAGTGATGAAGGGAGGTATAAACTCAGTCCGGCGTTTGGGGAAACAGGACTCTTGTTGGACCTGTAGGTTTGTTTAGTATAACAGTTTTCTCACACGTTTGTTACATTGGGTACTTTGAGGAAGGGACCCCTGAATCTAATTTGCATAAAGGCACCAAGTAGACGCCAGTGGTCTCTTTAGACCACTCCCTCCATCACTCCCTCAGTTCCATTGAGCATCTTTTGGGACCTGTGAGCAATAAAGCAGAAATGCCTTTTCTAGTCACGGATGGTGGCTCTTGCCCATAGTTCCTACCCTGAGGCGGGTGAATTGCCAGAAGTTCAAGCTGGTTTGGAATATAGCATGAGATTTTCAACAAACAGTGACAAGAACAACATTTTTTTTTCCCGCATTTGTTCTGGAAAGAAAGAGTATGGAGAAAGCTGAGTGTGTAGGGAACAGAGTGAGGCAAAATGCTCGATTTCACCTCTTTATTCAGTAGGAAAGGGTCTAAACTTGGAGTCACAGGACAGACAGACAAGGTAGATTAAAAGCTACCTCTTGGTTTAGGCATGGCATAGCTAGTGGACTGACTGCCTCCCAGCCTGTCAGTGGGATGTTTGGAAAGCTGCCTCACCCCCATGCACTCTCCTCCACAGAGCTTCCAAGCTCTTCTGCTCACTGAAAGAGGTAAAGGCAGCCAGGCAGAACCCCTAGTAGCCAAGAATGGGGGGGGGATTAAGGGGGTGGATCTCTGCAGCTCTCTCATCAGGCGTGTGTGTTAGCCAGATTTTTCCATCCCTGTGGCAATCACTAGAGAAGAAAAGAGGCATGCTCTATTTCAGCTCCCACTTCAAAAGGTTTCCGTCCATGATGGCAGAGCGGCTCATCAGGGTGACCCGGAAGCAGAGACAAGGGAGGTCTATACCAGCAGAGCCACTCTTCTTCCCTTTCTGGTCCACTGAGGCAGGCTACCGGGCTATTAGGTGATGACACCAGCACTCAGAGCCAGCCTCAGTTTGGAAACGTCCCACAGATGTGCTCAAAAGTGTGCTTTGCTACTCTTCTGGGCACTCCCCAGTCCAGTCAAGTTGACAGACTAGATTAATCACCATAGACAGTGGGACTCCAGCATGACAGGTGTGGCTAATTCTGTCTGCTTGTGTGTATCATTCGGAATCTCCTAGGTTTTAGAGACAACCGCGGAGCAAGAGGTCAGGAACCTCGTAGGAGTTTGGGATCCTGGCTTTGTAGGAGAAGCCATTTGCTTCAGATAGTCAGTGGTTCTCTCCAAAGAGCTAACTCAGATGGAGAAGCCCAATAAGAGGCAAGCAGCATCTCTGAAGGAGAGGGCATGTGGGTCGCCAGTCAGGAGGCCTTGTGTGTCAGAAGCTGCATATCAGCTAGTGGGGCTGGAACCATCGATATGATACGGGAAGGTGAGATGAGAGACTGGTTTGAAGCATGCACATACAGTACTTAAATCGGCAGCCATTTTGGGGTTTGCTTACAGCAAGTGCACAGCCACTGCTATCACCTTGACTAGTATAGAAGCTGGTAAACGCCAATAGCCAGTATGAAGCTGAATGAACTTCTTTTAAAAAAAAAAAATCGGGGCTGGGGATTTAGCTCAGTGGTAGAGCGCTTGCCTAGCAAGCGCAAGGCCCTAGGTTTGGTCCTCAGCTCCGGAAATAAAAAAATTAAAAAAAAAAAAGAAAAAAAAAATCACGCATGGATACTACTCTCTGTGGCTGAAAAGACCCACTATGCTGTATAAACCTCCTTGTGGCCTGGTACTAAGTGTGCCAGCATCTTCCATACCTACCCAGTCCTGTCTGACCCCTTAGGTCTATGCCTTCTCCAGGCACCCTCCTAGGTGTCTGGAAGGCCCGCCTACATAATGACGTCAGTGCTTTAGGTTTGGATCTTATTTGGCTTTATGAGAATACCACCCCCCAACCCCGCACACACCCATTTGATTCAGAGATTTGGTCTCATTAACACCTGTACACTTATTTAATTGAAATCAAGTTCAAAAAGCTGAGAGCTGGGAAATTGTCTGGTAACGCGAATCTGTAAACCCTTCTTCCTGCTGTCTCCCGGCTGCCGGTAAATACCCGGAAAAGTCAGCGTCCCCGGAAGTGTTTGGACTATTCTGCTTCTGGCCCAATGGGCAGTCATAAATAAAAATGAAAGGCACTGGAAGAAAAGCTAGATTAAATTTATTTGAGGCTTAGCAGGGCTCGGCTCCGGTTGGGGGTGGTAAGGACTGCTGGCTTGTCCCTGTCATGTCTGATTTGGCTTTCGAGTTCCACACCTGTGTCTTCAGGGTGGAAACAGGCATTTCTTGTGCTGTGGATGATTCACCTTTAGCTCTAGTGTTCATGGGACACATGAGTCACTGCCATTTCAGAGAGAACAGTCAATGGAAAGAACCTCGGTTTTCAGAGCAGGGCCGTTTCCTTATACTTTCCAGACCGGAAGCAAGCACTGAGCCAGCCAGGCCCTCCTGGGACTTCTGGGCATTTCAGATTGATGGTATTCCAGAACACCCGGGATAGGGGAATACTACAAAGCTTACAGGTGTAAAGTCGGGGTGTCAGGTAACCCGGATTCTCTAAAATGACTGGGTACCATTTCAGGACTGATAAATTTCCTAAAGGATGTGTCGCCTTTCGAGTGCTGCAGCTAGGAGATGCAGCAAAGGCAGTCACCGTGGGTCCCGTGGCTACTGCATAATGTGACAATCCTGAAACTGGGCTACCTGACAGTCCTGTCAGTCGGGTTGACATCAAACTGTGAGATAGACAGATTTCCTAAAGCTGGTGGTGACCCTGCCCGGGTTGCTCGCAAACTAGTGTCACCAGCTAAACTGCAGCAGGGTGGCTCATTTCAGGAAGGGCAGATTAGGTAGATGGGAAACCCTTTGGCTCTACAGCAAGTCTCTTAAAGCACTGTGAACGTTGTCATGTTCTTCTGTCACAAAGCCTCCCCTACTTGTTTCACCCCTCCCCCACCCCATGCACTGATTCAAGGCTTGCCTTTCACAGCTCTTGCTTTACAGGACTACATAACAATTACTCATTGCCCAAAGTTTTTAGGTGATTTTTTTTTTTACAGTTCACATACCTTAGAACTGATATTGTAACTGCTTAGCTGGGGCATGGGCAATGCTGAATCCTGTGGCCACAGACTGAAACAAAGTTTGCCATTCTTTTAACATAGCACATAAAGACAGGGGTTTACAGATCTTGTTCTGCATGCACATGTAAATACACACACACACACACACACACACACACACACACACACACAGCTTCCAACAAACAGAATGAAACCAAATGTATGACTCTTGCAGAATGGACATTGCTGAATCATGCCATGGGTGGAATCATTCCATCAATTCCTGATTTTTCTCCAAATGCAGCTGCGTTTCTGTAGAGTTCGTTTCCTGAGAAAGCTGAAGAGAAAACGGACCTAGCTTGCTGGGTGTCAGAAGGTGGGTGAGTCAGTCACCGCACACTGCGTGGTTTTGCCTCTGGAGCTAAACACGTGGTCATAAGGAGACTTTATTTCCTGCTGCAGTTTGATTCTTAACACATACTGAGTGCCTACTACGTGCAAGGTCCCAGCCAGGCTTTCTGGGCTGTACCAGGAGCGAAGGTAAAGCCTCTACCCTCTGAAATCACTCTGCTAACAATATAAAAGACAAGCTACATGTGTTCCTGTTTAACTCTGAAATGATAACTTCATAGCTCGAGTCTCTCTGGAGCCTGACTGCTACAGATATTTTGATCTTTTCTGTGGGAATTGCAGTGCCATAGGAAGGAAGCTCTTTTCCATATTTTGTAGATGTGTGTAGACTGCAGCCCCTGGGCAGAGCGATTACAGTCTGCTCATATTAATTAATTATGCCTATTTCGATGCAGAAGCTGAACAGGGATGGGCTTGGAGCATCATGCCCACAGCCTGTGGGATGCTGGGTTCCACAACAGGGTTGTTGTTCTGCCTGTGGTTGCCTTTGGCTCCCCCTTGGCATTGATACTTAATTGCATTCCAACTGGGTAAGTCTGAACCTGTCTGCTGAGCCTTCTTGGCAGGTGTGTAACCAAATGTCCCCGGGCCTTGCCAGTCTGTGGGGGCCAATTAGGCCTCACTTCCACTCAAATGTTTCTTAGCTGATTGCTCCAGCTGAGAAACTCCAGCCCGCCATGAATCTTTCTCAAAGGCTGTCCTTCTGGGATAAGGCCACAGGAGGACTCAAACATGCTCAGAAACCATTTGTTTGTAGATCTTGGACATTCAAGGTTTGTTGGCTGTTGGAAGCTGTCACTATGTTGATACCGTGCATCCCAGTTCCTCTGTTGGGGTTACGTCACAGCACATGAGCTTTGCGGGTACTAAGACATGGAGAACTGGTGACCTGAGAGAACGCTTTGGGTGAGCTAGAACTATTGCACAATCCAGAGCACCAGGACAGCTCGTGCAAACCCTTACCACGCGTCTCTTACATAGATCCTGTCTGCCAGAGGCATGAAGCTAACCCTGGTCCTTGGCTCAGCTGCAAGTGCCAGAGCCCCACATTCCCTGCATTCCTCCTTCCCAACCATGACCTTCTTGCCTGCTGGGAAAAGCACCCTCACCCGCCCCGCTTGCCTTTCATTGTTTGAATCCCAAAGCTGCTGGGCTTTAACTTCTGCCTCTGGCTTTCCTCTCAGCTGGGGCCCAAGTCCTGCAAGGCCACCCTCCCTAATCCTGCCCCAACTGCTCCCATTCTTCCTTAGGGCCCATCCCCCACTTGCCTCATCCTCCTGAGTAGCTAAAAAACAGGATGATACAGCTTGACCCCACTGGCAGCTGTGCTGAGACTGTGGATGAATCCCAAGCTCCCAGGTCATATTTCCACCCAACGTCTCTATGCTAGAAGAGAGGCCTTGCCCCTCCAGGAAGTGAACTCATTTCCCTAGCGTTAGGTAGAATGCAGCTTACAGCATCTCTAAGGCCGTTGGTTCCTTTTCAAATGGTCTTGCGCTGTTTCCACAAGGGTTGAATGAGCTAAAGTAAAAGGTTGAAAGTTACGACTGCCCTGCAAGTGGCCAATTCTGGGTGGTAAGAGGTTAGACCTTTGTATATTCTTAACGCCCTGCAGATACTGTGGAAGGGCTAGGGGCCATGACACTTATTATTATTTAGTAGCCCATTGACCATTGAGATGTTTAGTGAGTTAAGTGTGTGTCTTAGTCAGGGCTCCTATTCCTGCACAAGTATCACAACCAAGAAGCAAGTTGGGGAGGAAAGGGTTTATTCAGCTTACACTTCCACATGCTGTTTCATCACCAAAGGAAGTCAGGACTGGAACTCAAGCAGGTCAGGAAGCAGGAGCTGATGCAGAGGCCATGGAGGGATGTTTCTTACTGGCTTGCTTCCCCTGGCTTGCTCAGCTTGCTTTCTTATAGAGTCCAAGACCACCAGCCCAGGGATGGCACCGTCCACAATGGGCTGGGTCCTCCCATGCTGAGAAAATGCCTTACAGCTGGATCTCATGAAGGCATTTCCACAATTGAGGCTCCTTTCTCTGTGATAACTCCAGCTTGTGTCAAGTTGACACACAAAACCAGCCAGTACAGTGTGGCAGCTTATGCCAATCATTCCAGCACTTGGGAGACTGAGGAAGTGGGGGTGGGGGTGGAGGTGGAGGGTGGGGGGTGTTTGCTGTGAGTATGAGGCCAGCCTGGGCTACATATCGAGTTTCAGGCTAGCCTGGGCTACATGGTGATTTAGTTCTAGGCCAGCCTAGGCCACAATGGTATATATAATTTCCATGCAAATTTTTTTTTCTAGACAATATCTGAATGGGAAAAGATGGACGGCAAATAAATTGATCAATAAGAAGATTAATAATAAAGTGCCTGCAGACAATTGATTTTGGGTGATATAATGAGCGGTATCCAGGTGAGTCCTTAGAGCACAGTACCAGGTAAGGCATCCCTGAGGAAGTAATAAAATTAGATTGAAGGAGATCCAACCAAGCAGAGATCAGAGGAAAGAGACTTGCAGAGAATGTGGAGAGCAAGCAGTCTGGGAGCAGCTCGAGCTATGACAGAGGGGGTCTCTGAGGATGGAGTCTAGGAAAGGACAAGGCAGACTAGAATGGGGTGGTCATCTCCATCCTGGGGAGCACAGACAGACGTGGGGCCACCGCAGGTCCAGCTGACTGGATTTACTGATAGGGCATATGCTCTTGAGGAGAATGAGGGGATCCCAGAATCTCTAGACGACAAGACCAGAAACTCCTGCCAGCTCAGGGGCAGGTAGTCTGGACTAAGTGGTCACCAAGCTGTCTAGACAGTGGTATGTCTAACAGGAAGGAGAAGGATGCCTTCCCCACCCTCACTGATAGACGAATCCTTTGGTTTCAAATATTTTAAATTACAGTCTTGAAAAGCAAAGGATAGCTGATTCCACAGGCTAGAAAGTCAAAGAACTTGAAAGCAGCCCAAGGAGGGTGTAGTACACTCACATGGTCAAAAGTCCTGTTTGCCCTGCTGAACTATCTGCCGCAGCAAGGGTGGCTGCTAAGGGCGGGGCTGGCCAGTGTGCGTGTGCCTGTGTGTGCACGCATGCGCACATGTGCGCATGTGGTCTGAGAGCAGTCCATCAGAATTTAAATCGTTTTACTTAAGTATAAACCTGAAGGCCTGTTCTCATGAAAACCCGCGATCCATTCTCTAAGGCCCTGAAACCCAGACTCCAAAGGGGGCCCTACTTGGTCAACAGTCACCATTTCTCTGTGTTTGCTAATTTCACAATTCTGTAAAAACGTCTGAAAGGGTGGAGATGAGAGAACAGGACCTTCTGGGAGCCCCAGGGACTTGCAGATCCCTGCACGCCATCATGCAGTTATCTCTAAAGTCTACACTGTCCCTTAGGGGTTTTTTTTTATTGACAAACAGCACAGAAGTGACTCAAGCCTATGTCACGATCATCGTTTCCAGAACTGGGAGTTCCCCTGGCCAGCCAGACACAGGAGCACTTTTTTTTTTTTTTTTTTTTTTTTTATTCTCCTCATCCTTACTCACACACAGTTACTCATTGCTTCGAAGGGCATGGGGAGTGAGTTTCCTCATGGCCTCTCTGTACTCTTGCTGCTTTACTGAATGAGGAGAGATGCCCAGGGCGGTGCCACTGTTTTCAATCCATTTTTCAGTGTCACCTGGGGCCAAGGTTTTCAGTATCCGTGCAGTTTGATTGCTTTCCGGAATCACGGTGATCGTGTGCATTGCAGGGTGATCCGTTCTTTTGCTTGAGGGTGTTATAACACACTGTGTTAGTTCTCTTAAGCAGACGTGTGAAAGAAAAGGATTGGAACCGAGGAAGAGTGAGTAACTCACATTCGAGGTCTAAGAGATGCAGCGGAGAGGGGAGAGTTAGATGAGTAGAGACCTTCAAAGCACGGCACAGCTATGTCGCTCCAAAGAGAACTGTTCCGTGCAGATTTCAACCCCCCCCCAAATCATTTAATTAAGTGGGTCTTACACATCTCTTATAAACCTAGCCTCACAACGCAGAAGTGTATCCATGTACTTAGTCAATAAAACATTTTAAGTACACTCTTGTATGACACACATAGCCACAAGGGCCTTGTCTTTCAGGATTCTTTGTGTAGCTAAAAAAAAAAAATGCCTGAAGTAGTTTGATGAGAGCGTGAGGTGGTGCAGACATGCGTGCTGGAGGTCGGTAGAGTTCCTGCCTGACAGAGTCAACCTGACCTAGAGGGACGATTCCTGAAGGGCCATGAGACGACCGGGGGACACTCTGGAACCAGGCACTTTGGAAACAGGAACAGCGTGCGTCAAGGAAGCTGCACTGGGAAGCTTCTCACCCATCAGGCTATTTGGTGAGAAGATTTGGCAGGGACAGGGGAAAAATACAGACTAATTTTGTCACTTGCTGAGGTAGAAGGGATATTGGGCAGTAACGCCTCCTACTCTGTACATGTGCATATGGAGTCATAATCTTTATTATTATTATTATTATTATTATTATTATTATTATCATCATTATCATCTGCATGAGTCAGACTGGAGCTAGATCTCATTAAAGAGTCCCCAGGGAGTCTGAAGAGGAACTGAGGCAGACTCATACCAACTCAAGCATCCTCATCAGTAGTTAAGGACTTACCCAGAGTCTGGTGCATTGAACCTCCACTGAAAAGGCTCAGTCTCAAGGATCAGCGTTGTATCTGAGACCCTAGCATCAGCCTATGACCCCCGGTGTGCTGGTGCACACCTTTAACCCCAGCACTGCCAAGGCAGGTGGGTCTCTGTGAGTTCTAGGCCTAGTCTACATAGTGAGCTCCAGGCCAGCTAGAACCACGTTGTGAGATTCCGTCAGAACAAAAACCTCGGTGGTCAAGACTTCAGCCGAGAGGGCTCAATGGACATAAAAACAGAAAGAGTGGATAGTGCTTGATTAGAAGTTTCCCTGGTGTTAACATGCATATGTATGGTCCTATCATTACAAAGTCCCTGTTTCTTCATCTTTAAATGTTTCAGACAGTGAACATTTAGATTCATTTTCTCTCTGTTACCAATAAAACCAAACCTATTTTCAAAGTTGAGGTTGCCTCTGTTACTCTCTGTTTGTGTGATTTGATACTTAGTTTCCTGAGCCTTGGTTTCCCACCTTGTAAGGACTAGACCATGATGCCATCCAGAGCATTCTGGGTGTGAAGACAGATTCATCAGCAAAGCACCCAGCTCACTGAAGGGCAGTCAGGGAAACACACCAAAACCCAATCTGCCTTTCCCTAAATGTTTATAGTTATAGTTTACAAGGCATTCTTATGAGTGGCACAATTCTTCTTCTTCTTCTTCTTCTTCTTCTTCTTCTTCTTCTTCTTCTTCTTCTTCTTCTTCTTCTTCTTCTTCTTCTTCTTCTTCTTCTTCTTCCTCTTCCTCTTCCTCTTCCTCTTCCTCTTCCTCTTCCTCCTCTTCCTCTTCCTCTTCCTCCTCTTCCTCTTCTTCCTCTTCCTCTTCTTCCTCTTCCTCTTCTTCTTCTTCCTCTTCCTCTTCTTCTTCTTTTTCTCCTCCTCCTCCTCCTCCTCCACTTCCTCCTCCTCCTCCACCTCTTCCTCCTTCTTCTCCTCCACCTCCTCCTCCTTCTTCTCCTCCACCTCCTCCTCCTTTTTCTCCTCCTCCTCTTCCTCCTTCTCCTTCTTCTTTGATTTATTTCTTTATTTTATGTATAAGAGTACACTGTCTCTCTCCAGACACACCAGAACATGGCATTGGTTTCCATTACATATGGTTGTGAGCCACCATGTGGTTGCTGAGAATTGAACTCAGGACCTCTGGAAGAGCAGTCAGTGAGCCATCTCCCCTGCCCCCACAATAGCTTCTTAAGCTACATACTGTTATTCTGAGTTTTAGAGGTAAGAAAACAGACCAAGACGCCCTAAGCATAAACAATAGTGGTCGTAGGAGTTGAGGCAAGATTGTGAGCCTAATTCATCAGATTTACCCTTTAGCTACCGTCTAGCTGGGATGACTATGCTAAATAAAACAGGTTATTACAGTTTTATATAGCACAAAATTACGACTCTAATTTTGGGGCAGTCTCTTCTGAACCCCACCAAGTGGTTGGGAGATCTCTAGGCAAAATTGTTAAGTTGATCAACCATTTCTAGCTCTTCAACTGTCTGTTTGGTACACCACTGTCATGGGTGACCAACCATGGGGCCCATGAGTCTAAGAGTCTAAGTAAGGATATGCAGATATCAGCTGTGCATAGAACTTTAAAGGTTTAGTGTGACCACCTTTACAAAAGGGCATTATATGTCCTAACCGTTTTTAATTGGTTCAAATGAAATATAAGTATCTCCTGTTTCTTTTTCCTTTCTTATGGCCTGACTTCTAGAAAATGTTCACTTGCACATCTGACTCAGGTTTGTGGTCTCTGTTATCTTCCCATTAGACAGAATTGCTGGGCCTAACCTTTGGTCTTTCCCAAGGTGCATTTGGCTTCCAGTTCCTCCCTCCCTCTGTCAGGATGCTAATGGCTTCCTGTGTGGGGAGTGTTATTCTGGTGCTCTGCTCACTCACTTCATGCTAGCATGTAAATCTCTCTCTCTCTCTCTCTCTCTCTCTCTCTCTCTCTCTCTCTCTGTGTGTGTGTGTGTGTGTCTCCTCCTCCTCCCTCCCTCCCTCTCTCCCTCTCTCCCTCTGTTTCTTATAACTCTCTTTTCTTCCTCCCCCATTCTCTGTTATCTCCATATCTATCTCCATTTCAACAGATTTTAAAGAAAACATTCTTAGCAGGGAGTTCTGTGTACCCAGCTACTGAGACATGCCAGTGGCCACAGGGATCTGGAGGATGCCACCAATTAGGCCAGTGGAGACCAGAGAAGAGCGGCAGAGTCTGAAAAACAGAAATGTCCATGCTTTGGACAAAGGTGGCAGACACCATCAAGCCCCCACTAGTTGTTGACTTCTTCCAATTTAAGCCCAAAGGCCAGACCCCTTGAACTCTCATGTATCTGAGGACCTGCTTACTTATTGATGAACCCCACTGAAATAAAACCCGTGAACTGTAAACCTGTACATTGTAAAGTCCGTGTGGGACTCAGCCTCAGCTGTCTACAAAGGCCTGCTTGGTGAGATGCTATGTGGTAAAGTGGACTGGCAGTTGCTGGCTTTTGACACATGACATGTTCAAGGTTGGAAAGTCTCCTCTTTACATAGATGAACTGTAGAGTCAGATAGGACTAGTGCTCATCCAGTGACACTGTCTATCCTCCAGGACAGCTATGTCAAACTCCTGCTCTTTGTGACCACCATTTAAGTAAAACAATGGCCGGTTGGGTTTGCCTTTGAGGAACCCTTGGCGAGCACATCAGTAGGGGAGTCTCAGAGTAAAAGATGCTGAGTGCCTATGGGTCTCTGGCTGAGAAGGGGAGGGGCACAGATGGCGAACAGCATTTATTCTACACGTATATGCACTAATCATTTACTAGAGTGAACTGAAATCCCCAAATCACTCAGGCAGAAAAAAATAATAAGAGTGCGGAATACCTGGGTTATTTATAGACAGGTCTGCATTCCAGGTACCTGAGTCAGACCCCCTGGGAGAATGTTCCCTTAGTCTGCAGTTGACACAGGAAGATTTTGATCTGGGTCATAAGCTGAATGCTTGTACCCCCTTTTCCAATTCTAAAGTGCACAAGGCCTTATTCAGCCAGGGGAAAACCTAGATAAGAAATACAGCACTCACTCAACACAGCCTTTGTTCTTTCTGGCCTCTCCTTGTGCAAATATAGCATTTAGAGCTCTTAAGATTTGAACTGCCCACTTATGTTATTAATAATTCCAGAAAAATGTTAGCTCCAGAGTGATCCTGCTTCTTCTGCATCAGCCTGGGGCTTTCCTGAGTGCTGTCTGAAGATGGACGTTTCCCTAGTACCTAGGTCGTGAACATGGTAGAAATGGCCAGATATAACTGCTCAGTAATTTATAATTCCACCCGTTTTTAATCCTTATGAACAGCTTCATTTCTAAGATGTTATTTGTCCTGCTGTCTAGTGAGGTCAGAAGAACAAGTACTATCATCCACGTTCAAAAGAAGTGGTGTCCTGGGAGTCCAGCTCTGTGACCCATCTAGACGGCAAGATCAAGGTGTCTCTAGCTCCCGAAGGTTTGTTCCTATTATAGCAAAAGCATGGAGGCTCTAAGGACCTCCAGCTCACCTCACTAAGAGGAGGTCAACTCCATTATAACACAGTGCAATATGTATAGCCTTATTTGTTCCATAGAAAACAAAGGCCTACTAAAACATCACCCATACTTGTATTGATCCCATTCCCAAATCTCAGTCATTATAACATTGATTTTTTTAAATCTAAGCAAACAAAGCCAAAAAGGGTATTATTGAATTTTTTTTGATAGTTGCCAATATCCCTGAACAGCATGAGAAAGGTTTCATTTTCTCTGAAGGAATTTTTTTTTTTCTCTATAGGACATTTTGTTCCCCTCTATGTAGACATTTAAGCAAGAGCTCTTAGGCTACCAAATGGGGCCTTTGAAGGTTGAAGGAGCTCTTCTTGTGTTTAAGCTGTAAAATGGGAAGATGTTTCTGCTCCCATATAGTTTGTATCCGGAAAGGGGCAGACAATGAATTATGAAGATATGTGATCGGTTATTTAGTACAGATACAAAGTGTTAAGGAAAGCTAGGTGAGCCTTTAATCCCAGCACTTTGGAAACTGAGGCAGGTGAATCTCTGAGTTCGAGGTCAATTGGACCTACATGGCAAATTCTAGGCTAGCCAGGTCTTCATAGTGAGACTCCATCTTTAAAAATAAAATAAATTTTATTTCCTGGCATGAAAAGAAGACAGAAATCTAATCCAACCATTTGATAATATTCATTCATCACACAGAGAAGGCTGGGGCCATAGCCTAAGGAGATAGCACTTGCTTACTGAGTACACAGTCTGGGGTGCAATCCCCAGCAAACACAAGCACCAAGCAGTCATTGCTTTCAACCTTCCTCATCTCCATCCTAATCCAATGCATCCGAACACCCCTCCTCCCACATCTCAAATCCCACAGAGTTCACCCTAGGTCATGGAGAATGCCAATCCACCTATGTAAATTGAGATCCACGAACTGAACAAGTTGCTTCGTTCCCTCTGCCCCTTACCTGCTCTGCTTTTCTCAGCCCATGTCAGCTGCCTGTGTTAGCCACTGTCTGCTTGATTCCCTTCACCCAAGCGAAGTCCTGCCCCAAGTCTTGAACCCCCGTCCTATATGCAGCATCTGTAGCAATCCTACATACCTAATACCCCTAGACACTTTCCCAATGTCAAGCATACTGAGGGTTCTGCAGGGCTCCCCCTCCAGGAGGTACCTACAGCAGCAAGAGGAAGAGGAGGAAGATAGGTTCCTAGGCTCCTACACCTACCCAGAATGCCCCTTGCCATCGGAATGAAGCGTATTGTCTTCATGTAGAATTTCCTTCTGCCCACTGCCCTCAACCACAACTCATTCCACTCACCCTGTAACCCTCCTACCTGGGCAGGCTCGACACACCTAGCCAGCAGGTTAAGAGCCCGATTCCCATCACAGTAGGATAAGGCTTCAACTTCTACAGAGGCCCAGAGAGCACCGTCCTCTCCACCTGCTGCCTCACACTGCCTACACTGCCTCGTTGCTCAGAACCCAGCTATGGGACTCCCCCAGCCTCCTGCGCTCACTGAACCTAGTCCTTCTCCATGCCTGCTTGCCCTTCAGTCATCCCTGGTCCCCCATTCCTGGAATGGAATTCACTCTACAGTCCCTGAGCGGTAGCACCTACCATGACCTGATGCTGACTATGCATTTATTTATTCCTCTCAACACCGGAATTATAAACTCTGTAAAGATGAGAGGGTACCATCTATTTTATTACTGTTCTACTTTATTATGTTCTCAAGCATCCAGCATTCAGTAGAAGAGCGTTTGGTATGCTGGAAAGTACTCATTGTGCCTGCTAGGTTTGTTTTGTCTTTACATAGACTCAAGTCACCTGAGAGGAGGGAACCTCAACTGAGGAAAAATGCATTCATGAGATGCAGCTGTAGGCATGCACGGCTGCAGTGTATTTTCTTAATTAATGTTTGATGGTGGAGGGCCCGGCCCAGTGTAGGTGGGGATAGTCTGGGTTCTATAAGAAAGCAGACTGAGCGAGTCATGAGGAACAAGTCAGTCGAATTTCTCCATGGCTTTTCTGTGCCAGCTCCTGCCTCCGGATCCCTGATCTGAATTCCTGTTCTGACTTATGTGGAAGAGAAAGTGAAATAAACACTTTCCTCCCCAAGTTGCTTTTGGTCACAGTGTTCCTGACTAAGGTACTCATTAACTATTTATGGATAATGAATAGATGGGTGGATGGACGGATGGACAGACAGACAGATGGACAGATGGACGGAGACTGCCAGATGGCCTCTAAAGTTTCCAAGACTCCCCCGATCTAACTTAAGCTGTACCTCCCCTGTCTTTACACATAGACAGTAGGGTTGATGGACTTTACAAACTCCCTGTTCAACTGTCCCACACCCCGAACAGTGCTGTCCCACCTGGAGGACTCTTGTCCCTGGAATGCCCTTCTTTCATCTGTCTGGCATAGCAGATGTCATTCAATTATTAGTCCCCCCCTGGAGTGCCTCCCCAGCCCCATGCCACCCAGAGATCTACTCTTTCATAGCTGTCTCACGCCCCATCTCTATTAGTGAATGCACTGACAGCCTGGGCTAGCCAGGTCTACTGCATACAGGATGGTACTTTTAATGTCCTGTGTGTTTAATGACATCAGAGCTAGGAGGAAGGAAGCAGTAGGTGGCACCTAATGGCAGCTCCTTCCTTTCCGCTGTGTTGAGTGGCAAGTCTAATTGACCCGTGGGTGTTGCTAACTCACAGCAATGTGACTTTTGTCTTCCACAGACAAGGTCTGCCAAGCCCTATTTTAGCCTGGCTTTGCCGTCTGCTCTTGCACACTTCCAGCAGCACTAAGAAGCCCCTTCTAATTCCTCTGTTATCAGCCCCCGACCGGAAGTGCTCACACACTCCCACAACCAGCTACACAGTCTCCTTGACTTGAGCTTAAATAACTTTTTGTTTCCCAGAACCGAAGCTAGTGTTTCCCAAAGGGTGTCTGGTGCCCCTGGTCCCAGGAGCAGGTCTGTGAGGGAAAGATTCCAGCAAGAGCATGTTCTACATGTTAAATGCTCTGCGCTGTTCCTCAGGAAAAATCCTGGCATCATTAAGTTAGGGCATATATTTTTTTAAAAAACTTTCAAATCTGCAGAGTATAATTATACGAATTATACAATATTTTTATGAATGATGAGGATGTACAAGAATGTTTGTGAAATACATACATTGAGGAATGAGCTGCTGAAGGCATCATGCACGTGCATAGAGATGAGATAATACCCAGAGGCATATGGCCATGGTGGGAATGCAGTCACCTGTGTGTGTGTGTGTGTGTGTGTGTGTGTGTGTGTGTGTTCTTTACACACTGGCCACTGCCCCAAATCCCATTCCACTTTCCATCCCTTATCAGTCCCACTATAGGCAGAGTAAGAGTCTGCTAAATTCCCATGGCTACTAAGTGGCAAGTGAGGTTGTACTGGCTGGCTTTGGGTGTCAACTTGATAATATGGAGTTATCACAGAGAAAGGAGCCTCCCTTGAGGAAATGGCTCCAAGAGATCCAGCTCTAAGGCATTTTCTCAATTAGTGATCAAGGCGGGGGGGGGGGGGGCACTGTGGGTGGAGCCATCCCTGGGCTGGTAGTCCTAGGTGCTATAAGAAGCTGAGCAAGCCAGGGGATGCAAGCCAGTAAGTAACATCCCTCCAAGGCCTCTGCATCAGCTCCTGCTTCCTGACCTGCTTGAGTTCCAGTCCTGACTTCCTTTGGTGATGAACAGCAATATGGAAAGTGTAACTGAATAAACCCTTTCCTCCTCAACTTGCTTCTTGGTCATGATTTTTCTATGCCGTAATAGATACCCTGACTAAGACAAAGGTCTTCACAGCCACAGATCTATCCTTCTGCTGCTTCCTGCAACCCTACCGTGATGGTGCAAGGACCACCATGTGGTGATGCATAGACCCTTGTAATTGCCAGCTGTCACACAGCACAGCAAGCTCTGTCCATGCAGCGTCCCACTCAAAGTCCTCAACAGTCTTATGGAGCAAGAGTTGTAATTGACATCTCAAATCACCTTGGCGGTAAGTATTCTGTCTGTACATAATCTTTCCATTCATGACAGCAATAAAAATTGTCATAGGACCCATTAGCACTCTCCTGGATACCCATTAAGATTTCCATGTGCCTATTCCTTTGCAGGGACTCCTTTAAGAAGGAAAGACTGTTTTGAGGTCACCCAAGGGTCTCACCTGAGCTAGGACTTTCAGCCTCCAAAGCTGTAAGCCACCACCACCATCGCCCTTTATTTTACAAAGCACTGGTCTCGGTTTTAGCGATGGGAGAAGCTGAAGCATGAAGTGGATTGTAGTCCATATCTTCAGTACGCGGAGGCTGCTGGATGACAGTGGCGACCATGGCTAGTACGCGGCCAGAGCAGTGGGGAGGTGGCAGAGCCTTTCCAGGTGACTGCATCACTCAGATGACTGACAACCCCTCAAGGGGGGAACAAATAGGCTCACCTAGCTTGCCCCCTTCATCATTTTGGGTGTCATTGGAGGCTGACGGACTCCCCCAAGAGAGGGTGGATAATTTTCAGCAGAGGAAGCAACTGTAATTCAGGGGTGAATATCTGAATTGTGGGAACAGGGGAAAACTTTTGCAAGACCTGGAAAACTATGTTGGCAGAAGTCTAGCGTGGATGGAGGTGTCAAACAATCTCATGATTTCTGAGGGGCATCAGGGTGGGTGTTGTGGGGACTGAGTCTCCTTTGGGAAACATGCAGACCCAAAGTTTGGAGGCACCTGGAAAAGATGAAGAAGAAAACCAGGCAGGCGGTGGGGCCAGCAGAGCTGGTCTGACCTGCCGTTCTCCTATGCCTACCACGTCCACCCTCTTCGAGCCTTGGGTTTTTGCACTGCACAGTTTATATATGAACAACAATTCAGAATATTTTAAAGATCAGTTGACATGTCCACAGACACTGTAGACTGTGGTGTGGTATAAAATGTGAACTTCAGCTTATGAGATGGCTTTCGTCTGAGTTGGATCACCTGGAGTAGGTCCAGGACTCCAGGAGAACCACCTGCTCCCAGTGCCTCTCCAGATGTTGGTGGTAACAGCTGCACCTCTTATATTTGTGTTGATGCCATAGAAGCAGCAGGAGCGGCAGAGGGGAAAGGCCAAAGGCTCTTGATCCTAAGTAGTTTACAATCTTATGAAGGGCAACAGACTTGTAGTCGGACATTACACCTGAATTACAGAAGTCAACTCATTCTTGGGGAGGGGAAGAGGAAGAGGAAGTCGGTAAGGGAGAAAGGGAGACAGTGGTGGGATTCTAGCAGTCTGGTCAGAATTATCACTCCTGTGGTTCTGTAGTGGGCCATCGGGCGGGAGGAAGTCCCTGAGAGATTGGAAAAGCTTGCTCCTGCAGTAATTTGGTGGCAGACTGTGGAAGTTCTTAGACAAGAACAGCTCTGAAATCATGGAAACTGCAGGGTTGCCATGCTGGGGCTTCCAATTGAAAATTGAAATGGTTCTAGGACTGCTGAGAATGGTGCTGTTTTTGCAAAACTCTAGGAGGTGATGTGTAAATCATACTCATTATAGATTTGCATCGTATGTATTAAGGCTCTCTTCTAGCAGCTGAAATGGAGTCTCCGGGAGGAAACTGACTCTCGTTTTCCACGCACCAAAGTGCGCCTATGGACCCCATCACTTTTGCCTGAACTCTGGCAGCACACACAGGCCTTGGTGATGAACCAGAGCTCTTTCTGCTCTTTCCGCCACTGCCCGCCCATCTCAGGGGAAGAGGAAAGGACTGGTCTTGTTCTTTCTCAGAAAGAGAGCCCTGGTGACAGCCAGTCTCAGCTCGGCGGAGCCTGTACGAACTCGCCTTCTGTGAGAGACTAACAGACCTTTGCCTTCCTTTCAACCCTTAGGGTTGCCTTGTTTCTTTGCTGCTTTGTTTGCATTTCTTTTCAAATGAAATTTTAAAAAAACGAGATAGCGTAGCTTAAAAACCACTGTGAAGGGTGGCACTTGAAGAGACCCTTTGCAAAGAGAGTCCTCTTACTAGGCACCCTACCTCTTCTCAGTGTTTGTGTTCAGCAAGGCCAGACCAGGCCTTTCCTGAAGCTTCCAGGCTGAAGGGAAATCCCACGCCTTCAGGAAAGGAAGTGAGGTCATGTTGAAGAGATATTCTCACACCAGAAAGGGGAATTCTGAAGAAAGACAGCTTTCTCCTCCCAAGGGCGTGTCTCTCCTGGCACCACAGGTCTTGCTTCCTCATCCTTCGTCACCACAGAGCCTGTGTACTCTGGACACCTGGCAGATGTGTCCTGTTCCCCTGGGATGCCTTCTGCCTTAAGCCACTGCCAGAGACCAGGGACTGACTGATCAGTCATTACGCCTAGCACTTAGCACACGGACTGGCACATAGATCAGGGGATGAATGCCTTGCAGGGATTAATGTATACAGGGCAGGGCTCTCCCAACAGATAACCAGTGATTTTAGATAAATAGACAGAGCCCTGAAAAGGGGGGTGGGTGTGGGGGTTGTTGTTTTCTTTGTTTCTCCTTCTCTTTTATTTTTTGTTGTCGGTCGATGTTGTCGTAGTTGTCTGGTGTTTTGGTTTTCTTGTTTGTTTGTTTTGGTTTAAAGAAAGGACTCATCCAACTCCCAAGGCCGTCCAATCCATACTCCTTAGGGCCTAGAAAGCTTGGAGTATCAGGACTACTGCTGTGGTTTTGAGTAGGGATTTCTTTTTGCTTTAAAGGCCTGAGCTGACTGAAGGAATGTGGGCCACCCAGGCTATCAAGAGCAATCTTTAAAGTTAGCTGACAGCAGCTGTCAGTGACAGCTACAGAGTACGGCCCAGGAATATCTGGATCAGGGTTTAAGTAAATAACGGGGTGTTCCGGCCCAGCCGAGTGAACACATTAAGCTAAGAATCATGCCCCGTGTGGCAAAAACACTCACCACCAACCATCCATCCTGAACAGGTACCACACAAAAGTGCTGAGAAGCAGAATGGAGCTCACACAGGGACACTTCCAGCCAGGTGCAGGCCATCGGAACACTGCCAGCACTCCCCAACCCCCACCCTGACACCACACACACACACACACACACACACACACACACACACACACACACACGGAGAGGGAGAGGGAGAGGGAGAGGGAGAGGGAGACAGGTAGAAGGAGAGGGAGAGGGAGAGAGGGAGAGGGAGAGGGAGAGGGGGAGGGAGAGGGAGAGGGAGACAGGGAGAAGGAGAGGGAGAGGGAGACAGGGAGAAGGAGAGGGAGAGGGAGAGGGAGAGAGAGACAGGGAGAAGAGGGAGAAGGAGAGGGAGAGGGAGAGGGAGAGAGGGAGAGGGAGAGGGTGACAGGGAGAGGGAGAGAGGGAGAGGGAGAGGGAGACAGGGAGAGGGAGAGAGGGAGAAGGAGAGGGAGAGGGAGAGGGAGAGGGGGAGGGAGAGGGAGAGGGAGACAGGGAGAAGGAGAGGGAGACGGAGACAGGGAGAGGGAGACAGGGAGAAGGAGAAGGAGAGGGAGAGGGAGAGGGAGAGGGAGAGGGAGAGGGAGAGAGGGAGAGGGAGAGAGGGAGAGGGAGAGAGGGAGAGGGAGAGAGGGAGAGGGAGAGAGGGAGAGGGAGAGGGAGACAGGGAGAAGGAGAGGGAGAGAGGGAGAGGGAGAGGGAGAGGGAGACAGGGAGAAGGAGAGGGAGAGAGGGAGAGGGAGAGGGAGAGGGAGAAGAGGGAGAAGGAGAGGGAGAGGGAGAGGGGGAGAGGGAGAGGGAGAGGGAGACAGGGAGAAGAGGGAGAAGGAGAGGGAGAGAGGGAGAGGGAGAGGGAGAGGGAGAGAGGGAGAGGGAGAGGGAGAAGGAGAGGGAGACAGGGAGAGGGAGAGGGAGAGAGACAGGGAGAAGAGGGAGAAGGAGAGGGAAAAGGAGAGAGGGAGAGGGAGAGGGAGAGGGAGAGAGACAGGGAGAAGAGGGAGAAGGAGAGGGAGAGAGAGACAGGGAGAAGAGGGAGAAGGAGAGGGAGAGGGAGAGAGGGAGAGGGAGAGGGAGAGGGAGACAGGGAGAAGCAGAGGGAGAGGGAGACAGGGAGAGGGAGAGGGAGAGGGAGAGAGAGACAGGGAGAGGGAGAGGGAGAGAGAGACAGGGAGAGGGAGAGAGAGACAGGGAGAAGAGGGAGAAGGAGAGGGAGAGGGAGAGAGGGAGAGGGAGAGGGAGAGGGAGACAGGGAGAAGGAGAGGGAGAGGGAGACAGGGAGAAGGAGAGGGAGAGGGAAAGGGAGAGGGAGAGAGAGACAGGGAGAAGAGGGAGAAGGAGAGGGAGAGGGAGAGAGGGAGAGGGAGAGGAAGACAGGGAGAAGGAGAGGGAGACAGGGAGAGGGAGAGGGAGAGGGAGAGGGGGAGGGAGAGGGAGAGGGAGAGGGGGAGGGGGAGGGAGGGGGGAGGGGAAGGGGGAGGGGGAGAGGGAGGGAGAGAAATCTCTAGTCAGACAGTCCAGCAGGCAGAACACAACGTACAAATTTCTATTTTGGATGAGATAGCCTTCAGTAACTTAAGAACCTATCTGAGGTTGGCCAGGTTAATATAATAACCTTAGTTGCCTGCAGAAAGAGTTTAAAATACTTTCAATAGCTGGGCTGTGAAATGACCCAAATGCCTTTATGATAACTTATGTCAAAACACCCCAGGGCAGTCTGGGTCAGTGGGGAAAACCCTGCAAGGCAGCCACTTGCCTCATTGCCAGAGGGTTCCAAATGCCAATCAGATACCCTGGTCAGTCTAGATCTTGCTCTGAGGTTCTTTGGATAAATTCCCCAAGAAACTGATGGGGAGGACAGATAAGTGTTTTGGCTCTGGCCTGTCTGCTGCTTGCTTGTCTGAGTTTAGGCAAGTCTATTTCTGGAGTGGTAACATTGTATCCTGGTCATTTCCCCAGCAGGTGCAAGAGGACAGAAAGCATCTGTTCCCTTGCAGCACTGGTGGCTTTTATGAGGTTAATGTCCTTCCATGCTCTTCCCAGCACTGTGCCTGCTCTAATAAAAGAGTGGCCTCATGGCCACATTGCTCACCCAGCAGTGGTGTTATTGGATTTTCCTCTTGTTCCCGAGTTCAAATCATACAGGCAGATGCCAGCGTCCCTGCATTTCTACACCACATGGTCAGAGCCATTAACAAGACTCCAAAGCTGGGCCTGCAGTTTGATGTTGCATCTGCTGCTGGGTTTGGGGACCCAGAGAAGCTGAGGAGGGCTAACAGCAGTGTGGATGTGAGTCAGCCCTGTCTGTCAGTGTCTGACTAGTGGGAAAAAAAATGCTTCAAACCCGTAGCCTGAGGGGAGTCTAGAAAGACACCCTGTATTTCAGGAGGATGGGAAGGGAAGGATCACAGAAAAACTACAATTTATACCTTAACTGCTTCTACAATGCTTACTGTTGATGTAGTGAGCATTTATTACTTCTGCAACTGAAAAGGAACCTAGTATCAATATATCACTGGGTAAATTATAAATTATAAATACAATGTATTTAAATTATAAATTATAAATACAATGTATTTAAATTATAAATATAATGTATTTAAATTATAAATTATAAATACAATGTATTTAAATTATAAATTATAAATACAGTGTACTTATTATCACTGTAACACTGCAAGAGAACCCACTGGCCCTGACATGGGAGTCCCCTGACCCACTGAACATACTCTTTGAGAGAGTAGTTGACTTTGAGCTTTCATTTATTGCGGTGGCTGGCGTTTGAAAGCTCTACCTGTGTGGTGGCCCTCCACCCAGAACACTGTTAACCTCTTGATTACTCTGTGCTAGAAAATCTAGCACACGACCACGCTTCTGCCTGATCGCGGCTGGGGTGGGTGGTAGATGGTAGTGGCCATCTGAGTGTATGGCTGCCAAGAAGAGGATGTAGCCAGGGGCTAACACAGTGCTTAATTGCCATGGGGGAACTGCAGCTGGCTGTGGCTGCAGCGAGTTGACATCTGCGTTTGCAGTGCACGGTTTTCTGCAAATAATTAACCAGCAGAATTCTTGATTCTCTCTAATTAATGAAGAGGAAGCCTGGAATCTTCAAAGTCCACAAATGTCACCCTGCCATCGTGCCAGGATTGATCTTCTTTGTTCTAGACCGAGAAGCATGCCTCTCCTGCCTCGCCTAATTTTTTTTTATAAATTGAATTTTCCTATTACTCGTTGTGACAGCTAGGGAACATGACTTCAGAAATTCACCCACGGTTCATGCCAGTATTAGAAGCCTGAATAATAATAATTTTTTAAAAGAACCATAATGGAACGGGCTTTCTGTCTCTGACCCAGAATTAATCACCGAGAAGAGACACTGAAAGGAGCTCGTTAATTAGCGCTAATGTATCTCACTAGGTGAAGGCTGAATGCTTGGGAGTCTGCAGGGGGATGAGGGGACACATCCTCTTCCCTGGCTATCTTTATATGCTGCTGAGGTCCGTGGGGATGCGGCGAAGGGACTTTGCTCCTAGGAGACAGAGATTTGTGACAGGGGACGCAGCAGAATAAAGCGGGAGCTGACCAAGGCTGACGGTCCTGAGTGGCTTCCAGGAAGGAAGCGGAAGTGGCTGTTATCAATGCAAGTGACCTTGTGGTCTCATCTGAACTACAGTGAAAGCCACCACAAATGCCAAAGTGGGACCCTGTCAAATCCTAGGTCGGGTTGTATCACTGTGTGTTCCTAGAGCCCTGGTAAAGAATGCAGACTGTCTACATCAGTCTCTGAGGGCCTAACCGTCTGGCCACAGGTCCCTCCAAACCCTCATTTCTCTGCCTTTGATCATCAACCCTCTGCATTTCCCATGCACCAGGGCCTTTGCACTGGCTGTGTGAAACATCATTGCTCAGCTATGCACATTCTCTTCCTTTCACACGTTGCTTAAATGTCACTTTAATGAGCATACGCCATCTAAAGGAGAGTCTTCTCCCCATCTGCGTGGCTGTATTTTCCTCTCGTCTTTATAGCCAGCCATCTATTCTCCTTCTTTATCGAGTCTATCGTTAAGCCTCAGCCTCCTCCCCCTCCCATTAGACTGCAAGTTCCCAAGGCCAGGATTCACATCTGTTTTGTTTGCTGCTGTATTCCCGGAACCTAAAACGATTGCCAGCTCAATAAGTATTCACGGAGTCAAGGAGCCGGCTGGCACACCAGAGTACCCGAGGTTTGTGCAATGCCTGTGCGTGTTCATCCTGCTTGCACGCACAGGCGCTGTGTAAAGGCCGCTCCTTTGCTCAAACATCAAATGGAGTGCTGCTGGTTTCTTTGGCTACCAAATGCTAATAATTAAAGCACATGGTGTGATCTGCATTAAATAGTACTTGGAGTGCTTTCCTTTCCTGGTGGCTTCTGGTAGGAAGGATGAGACTAATGAGGTTTTTCTAGAATAAGGTTCCTCAGCAATGTCCCTATGGGGGCATCCTCCTCTTCCAGTCCACAGAGTAAGGGAGTGATGCTGGGGGATGTGACAGGAAGAGCACCTTGGAGAGAGAGAGAGGAGAGAGAGAGAGAGAGGGAGAGAGAGACAGAGACAGAGACAGAGACAGAGACAGAGAGACAGAGAGACAGACAGAGAAAGAGACAGAGGGACAGAGACAGATACACACACACACACACAGAGAGAGAGAGAGAGAGAGAGAGAGAGAGAGAGAGAAAGAGACAGAGAGACAGAGAAAAAGAGAGAGAGAAAGAGAGAGAGACAGAAAGAGAGAGAGAGAAAGAGACAAAGAGAGAAAGAGAGAGGATGCATTCAAAGGCATTTAGGAGGATCATATTCATCAGTGTCCTGGCCATGCCCCTGCAGAGAACTTTGGGCAGAGATACAGGAAGGGCAGTATTGCCTGCTACCTCTATGCTAAGCCACCGGACCATAGATTCCCATTCTATGTCCTTTCTATTGAAGAATGCCACCAGGAGGGCCCTGGCTTATGTCTATACGTTTCTAAGAGTTGAAAACAACCTGGTCCAAGTGAATACACAGACGAGGGCCTAGGCAGAGTTAAGATGCTGCGCTCTGCTCCAGAGTGTCTGTCAAAAGAGCCTGAGCAGAGGAAAGTCACCAGCCAGCTGCTGCTGGGGCTGGGGAGGAGATGCTGTCACTACACCCAGGTTTTCCTCCCGAGTCTGTAGCTGCTAGTGGAGTCACTCTGGCCAATCTCTCCTGCACTGTGATATGGCTGTGGTTTATCCCAGGCTAAACTCAGGTTAAAATTTAGTTGTCAACATAATGGTATAGAGAGGGGGTGGGGTCCTTAAAGAGAGGTAATCAGGTCACAGGGCTCTGTTGTCTTGAGGGAATTAATGTGGGTCCTAAGAATTTACTAGTCACCGTGAGTAGGCTGTTGCAAAGTCGGCGGTGACTCTGTCCCCTACCTTCCCCGCCTTTACATGACATGTATGGAACCGGAGGACTCCACCAGAAGCTAAACAGATATCCACTGCGTCTGTTTGGATTTCCAGAAGTAGGAATCAAAATCAATGTCTTTCCTTTATAAATCACTTGCCTCCAGTTATACTGTTAGAGCAATGGACAGTAGGCTGCAACCCCATTTCTAGTTCAGCCATTTGACGTTTATTTCTTATTTGTATCTATGCCCATGTACCTGGGTAAATTTAAGTGCATGATGTGTGTGCATATTCTGGGAAGGCCAGAGGCTGTCAGGTCCTCTGGAGGTAGAGTTAGTAGTTGTGAGCCACCTGGTGTGGGTGCTAGGAACCTTGCGCTCTCTGGTAGTGCAGTGTGTGCTAAAACTGCCAAGCCATCTCTTAGCCCTCAGCCCTGTTAATACCTTACAAAATATTTCCACCTTCCCTCTAATGAATAACTTTCCTTAATTTGAGAAAAAGAAGGAAAGGGCCCCAAACCCAAAGGTCAAGGTACTTGCCTAGTTTCACATTGTTGCTAAAAGGTAGAGTCAAGACCTGGATCCTGCCCACAGATCCAGCTTCTTCCACAATGTGCTTTGGTCAGAAGGACCCTCTGATATTTCCTGTTGGAGTCACAAACAATTGTTCTCAGGAGGGGAAAGAGACATTACAGTGGATACAATTACAATACAGTCCATACACAGGATCATTTCTAAAATGGCCCCTCAGAGGATGCTCAGAGGTCAGAGCTGAGAACATGGGCTAAGTCTTATGGGCATAAAAGTCTGAATTGTTAGAAGTCCAAAATTCTAATCCCAAGTCTATCTGAAGCCTTTTCGCGCAGTCAAGTTAGGCAGAGTGCCCTGGTTCTAAATAGCAAAACTGACCATCCCTCCTAGACTTGAGCCCCAAACCCTGGGATTTCTTCCAGACTACAGCTCCCTTGAAGCAACCATGGATGTGCCTACAGGTCTGTGACTCCCGTCTTCCACAAAGGAGTGGAGAAGAGCCAAGGGGGGATTCTGATAGAACCCCTAGTGTGACATACCAACATCACTACAGCTGGGCTTGTCACTGACTGACGCACCACCAGCTTGCCCGTGTCTTCCTGAAACAGGCCGTTTGTTGAAAAAAAACCGAAGGAGACTTGTTTCTCCGTCCCCACGCACAAAGAAAACGGAGGCTGCTGATGGCTACTGAGCATGTGCTTGACCGTGACTCCCACCGCTAGCCTGGAAAGCCCTTTCTTGTTCAGCGTCTACGTCAGTGGCTTGTCTTTGATGAGTGTATGACTGTTGCGTGTGGCGCCCTTCTGTTTCCTGCCTTTACGGATGGAATAAGGACGAGAAGGTGGGATGCAAGCCGCAAGCTCTAGCTGTCATTGGTTAAAATGCAGCGAGTAGCTGTCGATGGGCCATTTGACTCAGGCAAAATGAAGAAGGGGGTTCCCCTTCCCTTGTAGGAAGGAAGGAAGGAAGGAAAGAAGGAAGGAAGGAAGGAAAGAAGGAAGGAAGGAAGGAAGGAAGGAGGAAATGAATGAGCAGAAGGACAGTGGATGAAGCTGTTATGTACAGCATCTTTTTCCATATATATTTCTCATATATGAATGTTCTTCCCGTTGCTGGCTCAGAGCCTGCTGATGCATTTCTGGCTTTCTCATTTTCAATGGAGGCTAGCATATTGTCCTCGGTTCTACGCGGGTTAAGAGCGGGACAAACGGTAGCTAATGCTTGCTTTTAGTTCTAAAAGGTAACTGAGGTAATTGAACACACCGGAAGGAATAGCCAAGGCCTGTGTTCAGTTGAAGGGCATGTGGGGGAGGGAGCTCATGGGGGCCACACTGACTCACTGCTGAGTAAGAGTGGAGCCCAACCATGTCCTACATCTTTAGTACTTTCTGCAACAGTGCACTGCCTGTACTTCATAGGGCATGTTGGGGGTTTCTCTTCCCTTGGACTCTTCTTGTGTTTTCCATTCCCGTAAGTTCTGGGAGGCTCGTCAGTTACTACAGAAGTGTTTGTTATCTGTCTATTCCCAGAAAGCTGGGTAGGGATTGCTTGTCATTCATCAGGACAGACAGCCCTCTCCCCAATGTCTGGTCAGACTTACATAGAGTATCATGCGCTGTGTGGTGGCTGTTAAGGAAGGCAGGGGCCTCCTCAGACTTACATGTAGGTTTCAGAAAGACAGCCCTGAGATGGTCTCTGCAGTAGACTGAAAAATGGCCCCCAATCCAAGCCTCTGTATACTGCAGCCTCTTTGGTCTCTTCCTATTCATCTCTATCCCTTAATTCTGCTTCGGAGGGTGTGACAAAGGGTTTCTAGCACACTCCTACAAACTCAAAGAGATTTGAAAACACCCGAGGCTTGCAGCTCCGGCTACAACGTATCCATGGGGCAACTGTGAAAATAGGTCAAACTTACCTGTGAG